>NW_027314758.1:787500-1151107 GCF_023375885.2 Dermacentor andersoni
CCTGCAGGGTTCTCAAACAATGGTTCATTAGTTTAAACTGATTTATTGTTTCGCTTTAGTGTCCCTTTAAATCATCAGTTGTCGGCACCGCTTCGTTTTGTCCTTGCGTGCGTTCCTTGCGGTAACTTCCCAAATCCAAATCCAAATTTTGAATGAGTACTGACACTTATTTTGAGATATGCAGAAAGTCTACCACACGCTGAATTCTGAATTCTGAAAACTGAATTCTGTGGTTATACGTGCCAAAACCACGATTTGATTATGAGGCACGTCGTAGTGGGGGACTTCCGATTAATTTCAACTACCTGGGGTTCTTTAACGTGCACCCAAAGTACAGTACACGGGTGTTTATGCATTTCGCCCTCATATAAATGCGGTCGCCGCGGCTGAGATTTGACTCCGCGACCTCGTGCGCAACAACATAGCCATTCACGGCGGGCTCTGACTCGTTAACAAGCATGAACATTGGGAAAGGCAAACTGTTTTAATTTCATACTGAAGTCAGTTTCCCAATGCCGAACCGGACGTCAGCGGGATTATTGTGACATCACGACACAAATCAATCTTTCTGACATCTACTAATTTGTTGTAGCGCAGTCACAATGTCATGGACACAGAAGGTACATCGAGACAACACGCAGCACTGGCTTTCAAGCAGAGATTTATTGCTAGTTCTCCCTGCCACTAGAAACACAGCAATTATTGGTGTCGCATGCCTTAGCAAACCCTAGATATCGTTATCACCACAAGAGCTCCAATATCTTCAAGCACCTTAAACAGCACACCTTCCAATAATTAATTTCTCGCCCCCCCCCCCCCCATGCAAACGTAAAAAAAAAGCATTTGTTCGCAATAAACTTCAGTTGTAAGAAGCGTTTTCCTGTGCGTTTCCTTTTTAAAAGTGCTCGCGTCTCTACCCGTTGGAACCATACCACACTGTTATCATGTACCAACTGGCCTAGAAAACCATCCTGCTCAACTGTAGGACGGTCACCCATTACACGGGACTGAAAGAGTCTACACAATTCTCTCCATACAAATGTACATAAGGACAAACACACCTTTAGATTAGC
Organism: Dermacentor andersoni; assembly: GCF_023375885.2. NCBI lineage: Eukaryota > Metazoa > Arthropoda > Arachnida > Ixodida > Ixodidae > Dermacentor > Dermacentor andersoni. The sequence goes on from NW_027314758.1 coordinate 788,574, forward strand.
TTGCCTTACAGGGAGGCACGGGGTGTCCGGGAGGATGGCGTGGCCGTAAACCCAGCTGGTCGTTCCCCAGAAAACCTGTCACTGCAATGTGAGTCGAGCGTGCCAGTTAAATTTTTGCGCGGAGTTCATCTAATGGGCTGGCCACACCTTATGTTGTTGCGATGCCATTTATCAGCGACATTCTTTCGTATACAAATACATTTTTAGTCTTTGAAAGAATTGAATAGTCTCCTGATGTTTGGGATGTAACACCCACTGCAATGTTTCGAAGGCTGAGAAAACTTATAAGACGTTGATTTGCAGCAGTTTCTCGGGTTCACTTAGCCTCTTACCTTGTCTACTGTACAGGGCATGTAGTCCAGTGCGTGTTTGTACAAGTATTTAATCGTTGTATACGTATAACATCGTTGGCGACCATATTTAGTACTGCAGTACTGTTGAAATATCGGATATTGGCACTTCACCATGCAATATTTCATACGGTCCGAATCCTGAAGGAAAAAAAAAGAAAAAAAAAAAGATTAAATTGTGCTTTGCGGGGAGGAGAGGCAGCGTTGCGATTTTTATCTGGTAACAGTGCCAACAAAACTTTCCATTCTCGCGAATGGAATTTCGCAAAGGTCTCATGCACTCAGCAGTTATTGAGCCTCGATCGGCGGCAGAGTGCAGCGTTTATGTTGATACATCTCCCAGTAAATGACCTCGACAAAAGGAGATGCTTCACTCACCATGTCAGCGGTCACATTCTCTTTGTCCGGAAAGACGCTTTTGCAGAACTGGTTGGGTGCTACTTCCATACCGGGGTACCTGCCCTTGTTCGTGTGTCCAGTGTTACTCACTCGCCAGCAAGCCGATCCTCGCAATCTGTAATGTATATCTCCTGTTTAGGCAACGACAGTCTCCACTTATACCAAGTGTTCTTTTTTTCCGTATTTTCCTTTTTTTTCTTTACTATACAGAAAAAAAAAATGCCTGTCGCATAAATAGCACAATTGAGTACTTGAGCTGGATTACTCAACGAGAAGGAAACTACTTGAACAAGAGATGGAAATGCGTAATAGACTAATTAACAAATTTTCTCCAATTGCGACACACATCGACATTTGTGAGTTGCACCCGGTGAGTTCGAAATTCATATCCACTAGGAATGAATTTTTCGTATGAACCTAGTTTCGAGATGCGTGCCTCATACTCGCGGTAAAAATCCACTGTTGTTGCACTTCGATTTAAAGGAAGCGCAGTTTTATGCAGTAAAACACAAGAATAATGGGAACGCCAATCTACTTCGTCGCAGTCGTTGTGAATGAATATTTTGACACAGGTGTCATCCCCAGAATTAGCCCTCTGCAGAGGTGCAGCGGTGGCGTAGAGGTAGAACACCCGCCTCGCGTGCAAGAGGTCCGGGGTTCGAATCCCGGTGCCGCGCAATTTTCCACCGGATTAAAAAAAAAATCCGCGTGTTGATAAAATTGCATAAAACAGGCCTGGAGTGTGGCCTGATCCCGGTGACCAGAACCGGTAACGCACTCCCTCACCAGAGCAGGATTGGCCACCATGGTGCAGTACTTGGCCACAACCTCCCATATGAACACAACAATCAAACCCCGGCCCTCAGTCCCCAGCAGCTGCGAAGCAACTGACCACGGCGGCGGTCAGACCTGCGACGCTGCAGAGGGTGCTAAGAATCCCTGGCTCCGGACAGGCCGCCATTGGAATATGAACCTGGCAACGTTTAACGCTAGAACGTTATCTAGTGAGGCGAGTCTAGCAGTGCTATTGGAAGAATTAGAGCGCAGTAAATGGGATATAATAGGGCTCAGTGAAGTTAGGAGGCGAAAAGAAGCATATACAGTGCTCAGAAGCGGGCACGTCCTGTGCTACCGGGGCTTAGCGGAGAGACGAGAACTAGGAGTCGGATTCCTGATTAATAAGAATATAGCTGGTAACATACCCTACAGCCAGAATAGAACTGGCAGAACTTTCGAAGTTAATCAACAAGCGTAAGACAGCTGACATAAGGAAGTATAATGCGTCTTCCTACGTAACAATATGGATAGAATTGATCAAGCTCTCAGGAACGGAGGAAGCCTAAAAGCAGAGAAGAAGAAACTAGGAATTGGCAAGTATCAGATGTATGCGTTAAGAGACAAAGCCGGCAATATCATTACTAATATGGATGAGATAGTTCAGGTGGCTGAGGAGCTCTATAGAGATTTATACAGTACGAGTGGAACCCACGATGATAATGGAAGAGAGAATAGTCTAGAGGAATTCGAAATCCCACAAGTAACGCCGGAAGAAGTAAGGAAAGCCTTGGGAGCTATGCAAAGGGGGAAATCAGCTGGGGAGGATCAGGTAACAGCAGATTTGTTGAAGGACGGTGGGCATATTGTTCTAGAAATATTGGCCACCCTGTATACACAATGCCTCATGACCTCGAGCGTACCGGAATCTTGGAAGAACGCTAACATAATCCTAATCCATAAGAAAGGGGACGCCAATGACTTGAAAAATTATAGACCGATCAGCTTACTGTCCGTTGCCTACAAAGTATTTACTAAGGTAATTGCAAATAGAATCAGGAACACCTTAGACTTCCGTCAACCAAAGGACCAGGCAGGATTCCGTAAAGGCTACTCAACAATAGATCATATTCACACTATCAATCAGGTGAAAGAGAAATGTGCGGAATATAACCAACCATTATATGTAGCTTTCATTGATTATGAGAAAGCGTTTGATTCAGTCGAAACCTCAGCAGTCATGGAGGCATTGCGGAATCAGGGTATAGACGAGCCGTACGTAAAAATTCTGAAAGATATCTATAGCGGCTCCACAGCCACTGTAGTCCTCCATAAAGAAAGCAACAAAATCCCTATAAAGAAAGGCGTCAGGCAGGGAGATACGATCTCTCCAATGCTATTCACAGCATGTTTACAGGAGGTATTCAGAGACCTGGATTGGGAAGAATTGGGGATAAGAGTAAGTGGAGAATACCTTAGTAACTTGCGCTTCGCTGATGATATTGCCTTGCTTAGTAACTCAGGGGACCAACTGCAATGCATGCTCACTGACCTGGAGAGGCAGAGCAGAAGGGTGGGACTAAAAATTAATCTGCAGTAAACTAAAGTAATGTTTAACAGTCTCGGAAGGGAACAGCAGTTTACGATAGGTAGCGAGGCACTGGAAGTGGTAAGGGAATACATCTACTTAGGGCAGGTAGTGACTGCTGATCCGGATCACGAGAGTGAAATAATCAGAAGAATAAGAATGGGCTGGGGTGCGTTTGGCAGGCATTCTGAGATCATGAACAGCAGGTTGCCATTATCCCTCAAGAGAAAAGTTTATAACAGCTGTGTCTTACCAGTACTCACGTACGGGGCAGAAACCTGGAGGCTTACGAGAAGGGTTCTACTTAAATTGAGGACGACGCAACGGGCTATGGAAAGAAGAATGATAGGTGTAACATTAAGGGATAAGAAAAGAGCAGATTGGGTGAGGGAACAAACGCGCGTTAATGACATCTTAGTTGAAATCAAGAAAAAGAAATGGGCATGGGCAGGACATGTAATGAGGAGGGAAGATAACCGATGGTCATTAAGGGTTACGGACTAGATTCCGAGGAAAGGGAAGCGTAGCAGGGGGCGACAGAAAGTTAGGTGGGCAGATGAGATTAGGAAGTTTGGAGGGTCAACATGGCTACAATTAGCACATGACCGGGGCAGTTGGAGAAGTATGGGAGAGGCCTTTGCCCTGCAGTGGGCGTAACCAGGCTGATGATGATGATGATGATGAGATGTGCAAACTCGCCGTCTTGTGAACTGACTTGCGAACTGACCGTCTAGAATTCGTAAACATCAATATTAATAAAATAGTAATTAGGTAAAGCTTAAATAGTGAAAATTGTTTAATTATTCAGTCGTGATATTGAATATTTTGTGCAAGTAACGTCCGCCTCTCCGAGCTATGAGTTTCAAGGAATAATATTGTGCTATCTACCTCAACTATTTTTTTAATACATAGTGTCAAAAGGAAACATGCAGCATAAAAATAGAGCATTTGAACCAAATTATAACTTGCACGGACTATGCCTCCCTAGCAGTGGCGAACAGCAGAATTTGTGTAATAATTGTTAATACAATATTAGTTAACAAAATTCCACTAATCAACATCTCAACTGACGACTTAAGGGTGTATGTTGTGATTGCAGAATGCAAATAAACGACTGCCCAAAGAATTATTGCTTTGCCCTTTAAATTAATGTTTCCGCACTTCAGAAGATATGCAGCATGAAGAAATGTTAACTGGAACAGCGATGCATTTCACAGCTGACTTCTGCGCATTCTTTGCAAGAACGGCGTACTCTATCTGATAACTTTGCTTCGGGGTGCTCGCCTATCATTCGCGAGTTTATATAATTGTAGGCACTTTCTGTGGCGTTTAGACGACACTACTTTTTGTTTGAGAAGCAGCCTGCGCGAGAGCTTCCGGAGACAGCGAGAATGGCACATGTATCGTAATGGAATGCCAGAAAAAGTTGTATTCGCCCAAGATCTCCACTCATGCCGAATAAAATGTAATTTCAGGGACGACTACGATGCTCCCTAATCCGCATTTTGAGCGCTGCTCTATACATGTTTTCATTTCGCTTGTCAATATTTGGTATTATGTTTATATAGGTACACGGTTTACATTAGGAAGAGAATGCTGTTAATAACTATCCGTCAACTCTGTTCTTGACGCCTCTTAGCTTCCAGTGAGAATTTGGTAACGACTGCCGTACGCACTCCAAAATATTATGTAAATTTCCTTCTCATGATCAGGGTCCCGTGTGAGTAATTAAACTAGATAAACGTATTCCTGCACATTGAATAACGCTGTACAAGACTCTACATAGCACTGCATAAACACTACACAAGAAGAAGAATGAAAGGGCCTCACATTACGAGGTTTCGAATTTGCTTCAGGCTGCATGTTGAAAAACGGTGATGTTTCGTTCCGCCGTCGACGTAGCTCATGATGTGACCTTCACTCCAGAGACAGGCTAGTGATCCTGGGTCGCCTGGAATCCATGACTTTGGCTGGCTTTCATCGTGAGCGGCCCCGAGCCTTGACGATACGTTTTGGAAACCAGTTAGACTCCGCGATGAAAATGAAAGAAAAAGATAACTAGGAGGAAGCATCACGGGACATTCTCGGAATCTAGCGATCAAAAAAAAAAAAAGAAGGATGAGTAATGGTAAAAGCACCCGAACACCTGATGGCAAAAGGTCGTTTTTATTAGACCCCACGCTGCTGCGCTGGTCGTCTGCTTGTCCGCTGCACCGCTCGGATGTTGTATCGCCCGCGGATAATTGTGCGAACGCTTCGGTGTTCGTTAGCCGTTGCAGCGACAGCCGTGATTCTCGGCATCGCTATACCGATAACTCAAGGTCTCAACTGCGGCTGGAGAAAGCGGCCGCTACCCCAGCGGCCACTGACACTCAAACTTAACCCGAACAAAGCGCCACGTTAATGGTATGGTAATGCTGTTCCCAGGATCCAACGCTCCATGTACGCAGCAGAGCGAGAAGGGTATCCAAGAGGCTGCCTCTCGAAGGATGTGCATCATGTATAAATAGCGGCCGAGGGATCCAGAACCGCTTTAGTTCTGACCCGCCGGCAGCTGGCGCGCTTCTCAGTGTCACCGCTTTTGGGCTAGTCCTTTCGGGCACAAGTTTGCCCGCTAGTCAGTTGATTCTTCTTCTTATTTAGTTAATTGATTTGTCATCGCCTTCTTCCTGCGCCGTGTGATAATATTTATACAAATATATATGCAGCTAATTATCAAAAAGTATAGCGCGCGCGCCCGCCCACACGCACCCACCAGTTGCTATGGCGTTGCGCTGCTAAACTCGAGGTCGTGAGCTCGATTCCCTACCGCGGCGGCCGCTCATGCCATGAGATGCTCAGGACGCTTTTCCGCAATACACATGGATTGGAAGCCTTCGTTCCCGGCTGTGCGCGATCCGTAATTGCCAAAGCTAAACGGCTATTTGTCCAAGCAATATCAGCGGGAGAGGCTGACCAATGGTTATGAAGCGCATGTTGCTGCATTCTTACACGTGCGCCGCTTCGTGCGTCAGCGTGTGCATTCCGGTGTAGAGACCAGCGCTGTCTTCACCAAGGGCTACGAAGAACCGGGTGCACAAGCCACCTACAAAGCCGATGCCTGCGAGAAAGCAAGCGGGTTCAAGGGTGATTTAGCTTTCGGCTGATAATTGGAGCTTCGTCATTGCACACCTGATGCTGAATGAAACATAAAAACGAAAATAGGCGAGTACCTAGCACCGCTAATTCTCTATATGCGGTAACTTAGGTTGTGACTCCTCAACAGCGTGTGGCCATATCGTAATTCATACCGCTTAAACCTCTACATTTACGAATGTTGCCTTAATTCAACAAACCAGGATATTTTTTTTTTTTGCGGAGTTTCGGTATCGAGTACAAAGCTTCAGGCTAAATGTCTTCGGCCAACACTGCATGTCAGGCAACAAGCATCATTTGCTAGTTAAGAGCAAGGACACAGGACGAGGATGGATCCATCTTTATAGAAAATACGGCAACATTTAACGACCTGGGCTCAGGTCTCCCATGCGGGGACTTCGAAGACTTGCCTCGTCGCCGCCTTGCCGTCCCGCTGGACTGCCCACTCTTGTGTCTTGAGGTTGGAGCTGCGCAGAGCGGCGGCCCGCTTCGACGCAAGAGCCTCCGGAGCTGCTGCCATTTGAGCTGCTATAACAGGACACTCCCACAACGTGTGCGAGAGCGTCGCTCTAGTTGCCTGACATAACTTGCAAAGAGCACTCGGGTAGTGCGCGGGGAAAATGTGCCGCAATCGCACCGGACTGAAGAAGGTCAGGTAGAAGTGCGGCACGCGACTCGCTTTCTTTTGAAAGCCTCCTCTTCAAATAGGAAATTTTCTTAAGCGAGCCCCTGCCGCCGGATTCTTTGCCTATCCCCCTTAGTGGGTACGAGTCATAAAAAAAAGGATCCTTATCATAATAATCATCATCATTTTGAAAGCGCGGTCAGAGGAGACAGATCGTTGCAAGATCTCCAGCTGCAGCGGTGTAATACACGTGATATAAAACAAATGCAGTCCACACCTATAGTTTGAATATGACGAGAGATGTCTGTACAAATTCCAAAGGACGCCATAAGTGGCTTGTGGTGAGGGCCACTTCCAGTTTTCTGCCTTGGAACTTGGGTTCCCCCCCCCCCCCCCCTTGTTGAAAAAGCTTTTTTGTGTTTTCTTCGATTATGCTTATTCTTGATGCGTTTTGAGCAATGCAATGGAAAATAGAAATTTTTTCGGGTATTTATATGTGCCATCATTAAAGCGTTAAAGCAGTTTGATTTGACACTATACATTTATGTGGCAGCTTAATAAGATTACCTAACACATTCATGCTCTTCGTGCCCGTAGTGTCTTCGGAGTATACTTCATGCCTGCGAAAAGGAGCCGTACCGAAATTAGACATTGCTTAACAACAAAGCTTTATATTAAAAAGAGAAAAATAAATAGGCGAACGTACCCAGTCATCAGGTACACCATATCCGGATGACCGTACTCGTATCTTCTGCTATCGGCGTACACACGAAATTCGTCAAGAGATGATGAGCTTTCCATTAATATGCCGCTACCATTATTATAAGTGCTGAACTGAATAAAAAAAAAGTCAGAGGTCGGTGCAAGTTGACAGAACACGTTAGGAATAATGAATGCAAGAAAACTAACTACCTGGTCTTTCTCGACTCCGACGAAGAGGAACTTCACCCTTGGCTCGCTTGTATCTATGTACCTCATGTTAACCTGTGGAATGACGGAGGACGTGTTCGAATGTGAAAGTCAATTTGGAAGCTAAAGTGCTGAACTTCGGTTGTTATTTGCGCTGATCAAGTCAATTCTTTATGAGATCGCTTGAATGAGATAAAGTGTTGAAATTCGGTTGCTATTTGCACTAATGAAGTCAACTTTTTTATGAGATCGCTTGAATGAGCTACAGTGCTGAACTTCGGCTGTTATTTGCCCTAATGAAGTCAACTTTTTTATGAGATCGCTTGAATGAGCTACAGTGGTGAACTTCGGGTGTTATTTGCACTAATGAAGTCAACTTTTTTATGAGATCGCTTGAATGAGCTACAGTGCTGAACTTCGGCTGTTATTTGCACTAATGAAGTCAACTGTTTTTATGAGATCTCTTGAATTAGCTAAAGTGCTGAACTTGGGCTGTTATTTTATGAAGTCAACTTTTTTATGTGATTGCTTGAATGAACCTTAAGTGCACTTTTTCGTGCACCACAACACCGTCAAATTTTCTGTAATGCACTTTCCCTCTCAGGCACGGAACTTGGCAGCAAATGGCTCTGCTCACACAGTGCTATGTCATAGGTGGGTCATCTCGTCTTAAAGTGTACTCGCGGACGTTTGCACTAAAAATTACAAATAAACAGCGCATCTGAGAAGCTTCACGCGCTAAATGAATGTGAAGATGCTGGGCTAGCTCTGCCAAGGGGCGCGGAATGTTGAAGCACTTATGACGTTAGCTTGGCTCGCTTGCTCGCTATATTAAAATATGGAACATATTTCCATTATTTTTGATGGGGGGATGTTTCTACGCCTAGTCTTGTTGAATCAAAATATTCCTAAATGATGTTCTTTGCCGCTTCAAAGTCACAGGATCCCTTGAAGAAGCTTTTCCTTTTGCTTTTTCTGTTTAGACGCACGTGACACACAGACATGCTCTAATTACATATTTTAAATCTCACCACTGGGGACAGAGTCAGAGTAAAATGACACGGCACAAGTTTTGTGATAGTTTGGTCCCTGTCATAAGGGGCACTGTCGAAGGTGGATCGTTACTAACTTGTATGTATGTATGTATGTATGTATGTATGTATGTATGTATGTATGTATGTATGTATGTATGTATGTATGTATGTATGTATGTATGTATGTATGTATGTATGTATGTATGTATGTATGTATGTATGTATGTATGTATGTATGTATGTATGTATGTATGTATGTATGTATGTATGTATGTATGTATGTATGTATGTATGTATGTATGTATGTATGTATGTATGTATGTATGTATGTATGTATGTATGTATGTATGTATGTATGTATGTATGTATGTATGTATGTATGTATGTATGTATCTTTTAAGAGGTTCAATACATACAAGCATTTGTCTAGCAAACCAGATTTTTTTTCAAGGGAATTTTCCACGTCTCAGTAATTTCTCTCGTCCTATTCGAGTGCTGATTGCCGTGTTATAGTTTGTTAACGAAGCTTTCCCTCAAGTCTAAATATTTTAAGGCAGTTTGTCGTGTGCGTATCATGGCTACGCACGCTTATATCGCATTCCGTTTCTCTACCACGGGTGCGCTTTAAAACCACGGCGCTGCAGTTTTTGCTTTTCTCTTCTTTCTTCTTCTCCGCCCTTAAACTGGCTCTCTCAACTACTACACGCAGAGACAAAGCAACAGCGCGCGCATTAGATACCATAGATGAGATGAATATTTACAATTAGTATTAGGGTTATAATTATACTCGAGTGCTGACTGCCGTGCTATCGTTTGCTAACGAAGCTTTCCCTCAAGTCTAAATATTTTAAGGCAGTTTGTCGTGTGCGTATCATGGCTACGCACGCTTATATCGCATTCCGTTTCTCTACCACGGGTGCGCTTTAAAACCACGGCGCTGCAGTTTTTGCTTTTCTCTTCTTTCTTCTTCTCCGCCCTTAAACTGGCTCTCTCAACTACTACACGCAGAGACAAAGCAACAGCGCGCGCATTAGATCCCATAGATGAGATGAATATTTACAATTAGTATTAGGGTTATAATTATATTCGAGTGCTGATTGCCGTGCTATCGTTTGCTAACGAAGCTTTCCCTCAAGTCTAAATATTTTAAGGCAGTTTGTCGTGTGCGTATCATGGCTACGCACGCTTATATCGCATTCCGTTTCTCTACCACGGGTGCGCTTTAAAACCACGGCGCTGCAGTTTTTGCTTTTCTCTTCTTTCTTCTTCTCCGCCCTTAAACTGGCTCTCTCAACTACTACACGCAGAGACAAAGCAACAGCGCGCGCATTAGATCCCATAGATGAGATGAATATTCACAATTAGTATTAGGGTTATAATTATATTCGAGTGCTGATTGCTGTGCTATCGTTTGTTACCGAAAGCTTTCCCTCAAGTCTAACTATTTTAAGGCAGTTTGTCGTGTGCGTATCATGGCTACGCACGCTTATATCGCATTCCGTTTCTCTACCACGGGTACGCTTTAAAACCACGGCGCTGCAGTTTTTGCTTTTCTCTTCTTTCTTCTTCTCCGCCCTTAAACTGGCTCTCTCAACTACTACACGCAGAGACAAAGCAACAGCGCGCGCATTAGATCCCATAGATGAGATGAATATTTACAATTAGTATTAGGGTTATAATTATATTCGAGTGCTGATTGCTGTGCTATCGTTTGTTACCGAAAGCTTTCCCTCAAGTCTAACTATTTTAAGGCAGTTTGTCGTGTGCGTATCATGGCTACGCACGCTTATATCGCATTCCGTTTCTCTACCACGGGTACGCTTTAAAACCACGGCGCTGCAGTTTTTGCTTTTCTCTTCTTTCTTCTTCTCCGCCCTTAAACTGGCTCTCTTAACTGTACTACACGCAGAGACAAAGAAACAGCGCGCAAATGCGATCCCATAGATGAGATGAATATATATATATATATATATATATATATATATATATATATATATATATATATATATATATATATATATATATATATATAGAAAACTATCAGTCATAGCTCTCGTAGTATAGCCCTCTGGGCCGTTTCCATTTTTTTTTCGAAAGTAGTCCTATTAGGGTTATTATAATTACACGAAGGTATTTCGCCCTCATCAGCAGCAGTCCTTGGTATAGTTATTCTGGCGGCTAGCTTCCCACGCTATGCGTGCCGCCATCGCACCTGGTTAAGCTTTTCCTAGACGCTAGAGCTATGCTTTGTCCGCGCAACCTTGAGCGATCGGAAAGCGCGTTTCCCCCTCTTGGCCGGTGGAGAAGGGAGGCTTCGTTCCGGCCGCGAAGCTCTCCACATCTCTGTAAGGTGCCTTGTGGATGTCTCGTGCTGAAGATGCCCTGTCGGTGAGCGCATATTTCACCCCTCATCTTTTAAGAGGTTCAATACATACAAGCATTTGTCTAGCAAACCAGATTTTTTTTCAAGGGAATTTTCCACGTCTCAGTAATTTCTCTCGTCGTATTCGAGTGCTGATTGCCGTGTTATAGTTTGTTAACGAAGCTTTCCCTCAAGTCTAAATATTTTAAGGCAGTTTGTCGTGTGCGTATCATGGCTACGCACGCTTATATCGCATTCCGTTTCTCTACCACGGGTGCGCTTTGAAACCATGGCGCTGCAGTTTTTGCTTTTCTCTTCTTTCTTCTTCTCCGCCCTTAAACTGGCTCTCTCAACTACTACACGCAGAGACAAAGCAACAGCGCGCGCATTAGATACCATAGATGAGATGAATATTTACAATTAGTATTAGGGTTATAATTATACTCGAGTGCTGACTGCCGTGCTATCGTTTGCTAACGAAGCTTTCCCTCAAGTCTAAATATTTTAAGGCAGTTTGTCGTGTGCGTATCATGGCTACGCACGCTTATATCGCATTCCGTTTCTCTACCACGGGTGCGCTTTAAAACCACGGCGCTGCAGTTTTTGCTTTTCTCTTCTTTCTTCTTCTCCGCCCTTAAACTGGCTCTCTCAACTACTACACGCAGAGACAAAGCAACAGCGCGCGCATTAGATCCCATAGATGAGATGAATATTTACAATTAGTATTAGGGTTATAATTATATTCGAGTGCTGATTGCCGTGCTATCGTTTGCTAACGAAGCTTTCCCTCAAGTCTAAATATTTTAAGGCAGTTTGTCGTGTGCGTATCATGGCTACGCACGCTTATATCGCATTCCGTTTCTCTACCACGGGTGCGCTTTAAAACCACGGCGCTGCAGTTTTTGCTTTTCTCTTCTTTCTTCTTCTCCGCCCTTAAACTGGCTCTCTCAACTACTACACGCAGAGACAAAGCAACAGCGCGCGCATTAGATCCCATAGATGAGATGAATATTCACAATTAGTATTAGGGTTATAATTATATTCGAGTGCTGATTGCTGTGCTATCGTTTGTTACCGAAAGCTTTCCCTCAAGTCTAACTATTTTAAGGCAGTTTGTCGTGTGCGTATCATGGCTACGCACGCTTATATCGCATTCCGTTTCTCTACCACGGGTACGCTTTAAAACCACGGCGCTGCAGTTTTTGCTTTTCTCTTCTTTCTTCTTCTCCGCCCTTAAACTGGCTCTCTCAACTACTACACGCAGAGACAAAGCAACAGCGCGCGCATTAGATCCCATAGATGAGATGAATATTTACAATTAGTATTAGGGTTATAATTATATTCGAGTGCTGATTGCTGTGCTATCGTTTGTTACCGAAAGCTTTCCCTCAAGTCTAACTATTTTAAGGCAGTTTGTCGTGTGCGTATCATGGCTACGCACGCTTATATCGCATTCCGTTTCTCTACCACGGGTACGCTTTAAAACCACGGCGCTGCAGTTTTTGCTTTTCTCTTCTTTCTTCTTCTCCGCCCTTAAACTGGCTCTCTTAACTGTACTACACGCAGAGACAAAGAAACAGCGCGCAAATGCGATGCCATAGATGAGATGAATATATATATATATATATATATATATATATATATATATATATATATATATATATATATATATATATATATATATATATAGAAAACTATCAGTCATAGCTCTCGTAGTATAGCCCTCTGGGCCGTTTCCTTTTTTTTTTCGAAAGTAGTCCTATTAGGGTTATTATAATTACACGAAGGTATTTCGCCCTCATCAGCAGCAGTCCTTGGTATAGTTATTCTGGCGGCTAGCTTCCCACGCTATGCGTGCCGCCATCGCACCTGGTTAAGCTTTTCCTAGACGCTAGAGCTATGCTTTGTCCGCGCAACCTTGAGCGATCGGAAAGCGCGTTTCCCCCTCTTGGCCGGTGGAGAAGGGAGGCTTCGTTCCGGCCGCGAAGCTCTCCACATCTCTGTAAGGTGCCTTGTGGATGTCTCGTGCTGAAGATGCCCTCTCGGTGAGCGCATATTTCACCCCTCATCTTTTAAGAGGTTCAATACATACAAGCATTTGTCTAGCAAACCAGATTTTTTTTCAAGGGAATTTTCCACGTCTCAGTAATTTCTCTCGTCGTATTCGAGTGCTGATTGCCGTGTTATAGTTTGTTAACGAAGCTTTCCCTCAAGTCTAAATATTTTAAGGCAGTTTGTCGTGTGCGTATCATGGCTACGCACGCTTATATCGCATTCCGTTTCTCTACCACGGGTGCGCTTTAAAACCACGGCGCTGCAGTTTTTGCTTTTCTCTTCTTTCTTCTTCTCCGCCCTTAAACTGGCTCTCTCAACTACTACACGCAGAGACAAAGCAACAGCGCGCGCATTAGATCCCATAGATGAGATGAATATTCACAATTAGTATTAGGGTTATAATTATATTCGAGTGCTGATTGCTGTGCTATCGTTTGTTACCGAAAGCTTTCCCTCAAGTCTAACTATTTTAAGGCAGTTTGTCGTGTGCGTATCATGGCTACGCACGCTTATATCGCATTCCGTTTCTCTACCACGGGTACGCTTTAAAACCACGGCGCTGCAGTTTTTGCTTTTCTCTTCTTTCTTCTTCTCCGCCCTTAAACTGGCTCTCTCAACTACTACACGCAGAGACAAAGCAACAGCGCGCGCATTAGATACCATAGATGAGATGAATATTTACAATTAGTATTAGGGTTATAATTATACTCGAGTGCTGATTGCCGTGCTATCGTTTGCTAACGAAGCTTTCCCTCAAGTCTAAATATTTTAAGGCAGTTTGTCGTGTGCGTATCATGGCTACGCACGCTTATATCGCATTCCGTTTCTCTACCACGGGTGCGCTTTAAAACCACGGCGCTGCAGTTTTTGCTTTTCTCTTCTTTCTTCTCCGCCCTTAAACTGGCTCTCTCAACTACTACACGCAGAGACAAAGCAACAGCGCGCGCATTAGATCCCATAGATGAGATGAATATTTACAATTAGTATTAGGGTTATAATTATATTCGAGTGCTGATTGCTGTGCTATCGTTTGTTACCGAAAGCTTTCCCTCAAGTCTAACTATTTTAAGGCAGTTTGTCGTGTGCGTATCATGGCTACGCACGCTTATATCGCATTCCGTTTCTCTACCACGGGTACGCTTTAAAACCACGGCGCTGCAGTTTTTGCTTTTCTCTTCTTTCTTCTTCTCCGCCCTTAAACTGGCTCTCTTAACTGTACTACACGCAGAGACAAAGAAACAGCGCGCAAATGCGATCCCATAGATGAGATGAATATATATATATATATATATATATATAGAAAACTATCAGTCATAGCTCTCGTAGTATAGCCCTCTGGGCCGTTTCCTTTTTTTTTTCGAAAGTAGTCCTATTAGGGTTATTATAATTACACGAAGGTATTTCGCCCTCATCAGCAGCAGTCCTTGGTATAGTTATTCTGGCGGCTAGCTTCCCACGCTATGCGTGCCGCCATCGCACCTGGTTAAGCTTTTCCTAGACGCTAGAGCTATGCTTTGTCCGCGCAACCTTGAGCGATCGGAAAGCGCGTTTCCCCCTCTTGGCCGGTGGAGAAGGGAGGCTTCGTTCCGGCCGCGAAGCTCTCCACATCTCTGTAAGGTGCCTTGTGGATGTCTCGTGCTGAAGATGCCCTCTCGGTGAGCGCATATTTCACCCCTCATCTTTTAAGAGGTTCAATACATACAAGCATTTGTCTAGCAAACCAGATTTTTTTTCAAGGGAATTTTCCACGTCTCAGTAATTTCTCTCGTCGTATTCGAGTGCTGATTGCCGTGTTATAGTTTGTTAACGAAGCTTTCCCTCAAGTCTAAATATTTTAAGGCAGTTTGTCGTGTGCGTATCATGGCTACGCACGCTTATATCGCATTCCGTTTCTCTACCACGGGTGCGCTTTGAAACCATGGCGCTGCAGTTTTTGCTTTTCTCTTCTTTCTTCTTCTCCGCCCTTAAACTGGCTCTCTCAACTACTACACGCAGAGACAAAGCAACAGCGCGCGCATTAGATACCATAGATGAGATGAATATTTACAATTAGTATTAGGGTTATAATTATACTCGAGTGCTGACTGCCGTGCTATCGTTTGCTAACGAAGCTTTCCCTCAAGTCTAAATATTTTAAGGCAGTTTGTCGTGTGCGTATCATGGCTACGCACGCTTATATCGCATTCCGTTTCTCTACCACGGGTGCGCTTTAAAACCACGGCGCTGCAGTTTTTGCTTTTCTCTTCTTTCTTCTTCTCCGCCCTTAAACTGGCTCTCTCAACTACTACACGCAGAGACAAAGCAACAGCGCGCGCATTAGATCCCATAGATGAGATGAATATTTACAATTAGTATTAGGGTTATAATTATATTCGAGTGCTGATTGCCGTGCTATCGTTTGCTAACGAAGCTTTCCCTCAAGTCTAAATATTTTAAGGCAGTTTGTCGTGTGCGTATCATGGCTACGCACGCTTATATCGCATTCCGTTTCTCTACCACGGGTGCGCTTTAAAACCACGGCGCTGCAGTTTTTGCTTTTCTCTTCTTTCTTCTTCTCCGCCCTTAAACTGGCTCTCTCAACTACTACACGCAGAGACAAAGCAACAGCGCGCGCATTAGATCCCATAGATGAGATGAATATTCACAATTAGTATTAGGGTTATAATTATATTCGAGTGCTGATTGCTGTGCTATCGTTTGTTACCGAAAGCTTTCCCTCAAGTCTAACTATTTTAAGGCAGTTTGTCGTGTGCGTATCATGGCTACGCACGCTTATATCGCATTCCGTTTCTCTACCACGGGTACGCTTTAAAACCACGGCGCTGCAGTTTTTGCTTTTCTCTTCTTTCTTCTTCTCCGCCCTTAAACTGGCTCTCTCAACTACTACACGCAGAGACAAAGCAACAGCGCGCGCATTAGATACCATAGATGAGATGAATATTTACAATTAGTATTAGGGTTATAATTATACTCGAGTGCTGATTGCCGTGCTATCGTTTGCTAACGAAGCTTTCCCTCAAGTCTAAATATTTTAAGGCAGTTTGTCGTGTGCGTATCATGGCTACGCACGCTTATATCGCATTCCGTTTCTCTACCACGGGTGCGCTTTAAAACCACGGCGCTGCAGTTTTTGCTTTTCTCTTCTTTCTTCTCCGCCCTTAAACTGGCTCTCTCAACTACTACACGCAGAGACAAAGCAACAGCGCGCGCATTAGATCCCATAGATGAGATGAATATTTACAATTAGTATTAGGGTTATAATTATATTCGAGTGCTGATTGCTGTGCTATCGTTTGTTACCGAAAGCTTTCCCTCAAGTCTAACTATTTTAAGGCAGTTTGTCGTGTGCGTATCATGGCTACGCACGCTTATATCGCATTCCGTTTCTCTACCACGGGTACGCTTTAAAACCACGGCGCTGCAGTTTTTGCTTTTCTCTTCTTTCTTCTTCTCCGCCCTTAAACTGGCTCTCTTAACTGTACTACACGCAGAGACAAAGAAACAGCGCGCAAATGCGATCCCATAGATGAGATGAATATATATATATATATATATATATATATATATATATATATATATATATAGAAAACTATCAGTCATAGCTCTCGTAGTATAGCCCTCTGGGCCGTTTCCTTTTTTTTTCGAAAGTAGTCCTATTAGGGTTATTATAATTACACGAAGGTATTTCGCCGTCATCAGCAGCAGTCCTTGGTATAGTTATTCTGGCGGCTAGCTTCCCACGCTACGCGTGCCGCCATCGCACCTGGTTAAGCTTTTCCTAGACGCTAGAGCTATGCTTTGTCCGCGCAACCTTGAGCGATCGGAAAGCGCGTTTCCCCCTCTTGGCCGGTGGAGAAGGGAGGCTTCGTTCCGGCCGCGAAGCTCTCCACATCTCTGTAAGGTGCCTTGTGGATGTCTCGTGCTGAAGATGCCCTCTCGGTGAGCGCATATTTCACCCCTCATCTTTTAAGAGGTTCAATACATACAAGCATTTGTCTAGCAAACCAGATTTTTTTTCAAGGGAATTTTCCACGTCTCAGTAATTTCTCTCGTCGTATTCGAGTGCTGATTGCCGTGTTATAGTTTGTTAACGAAGCTTTCCCTCAAGTCTAAATATTTTAAGGCAGTTTGTCGTGTGCGTATCATGGCTACGCACGCTTATATCGCATTCCGTTTCTCTACCACGGGTGCGCTTTAAAACCACGGCGCTGCAGTTTTTGCTTTTCTCTTCTTTCTTCTTCTCCGCCCTTAAACTGGCTCTCTCAACTACTACACGCAGAGACAAAGCAACAGCGCGCGCATTAGATCCCATAGATGAGATGAATATTCACAATTAGTATTAGGGTTATAATTATATTCGAGTGCTGATTGCTGTGCTATCGTTTGTTACCGAAAGCTTTCCCTCAAGTCTAACTATTTTAAGGCAGTTTGTCGTGTGCGTATCATGGCTACGCACGCTTATATCGCATTCCGTTTCTCTACCACGGGTACGCTTTAAAACCACGGCGCTGCAGTTTTTGCTTTTCTCTTCTTTCTTCTTCTCCGCCCTTAAACTGGCTCTCTCAACTACTACACGCAGAGACAAAGCAACAGCGCGCGCATTAGATACCATAGATGAGATGAATATTTACAATTAGTATTAGGGTTATAATTATACTCGAGTGCTGATTGCCGTGCTATCGTTTGCTAACGAAGCTTTCCCTCAAGTCTAAATATTTTAAGGCAGTTTGTCGTGTGCGTATCATGGCTACGCACGCTTATATCGCATTCCGTTTCTCTACCACGGGTGCGCTTTAAAACCACGGCGCTGCAGTTTTTGCTTTTCTCTTCTTTCTTCTCCGCCCTTAAACTGGCTCTCTCAACTACTACACGCAGAGACAAAGCAACAGCGCGCGCATTAGATCCCATAGATGAGATGAATATTTACAATTAGTATTAGGGTTATAATTATATTCGAGTGCTGATTGCTGTGCTATCGTTTGTTACCGAAAGCTTTCCCTCAAGTCTAACTATTTTAAGGCAGTTTGTCGTGTGCGTATCATGGCTACGCACGCTTATATCGCATTCCGTTTCTCTACCACGGGTACGCTTTAAAACCACGGCGCTGCAGTTTTTGCTTTTCTCTTCTTTCTTCTTCTCCGCCCTTAAACTGGCTCTCTTAACTGTACTACACGCAGAGACAAAGAAACAGCGCGCAAATGCGATCCCATAGATGAGATGAATATATATATATATATATATATATATATATATATATATATATATATATATATATATATATAGAAAACTATCAGTCATAGCTCTCGTAGTATAGCCCTCTGGGCCGTTTCCTTTTTTTTTTCGAAAGTAGTCCTATTAGGGTTATTATAATTACACGAAGGTATTTCGCCGTCATCAGCAGCAGTCCTTGGTATAGTTATTCTGGCGGCTAGCTTCCCACGCTATGCGTGCCGCCATCGCACCTGGTTAAGCTTTTCCTAGACGCTAGAGCTATGCTTTGTCCGCGCAACCTTGAGCGATCGGAAAGCGCGTTTCCCCCTCTTGGCCGGTGGAGAAGGGAGGCTTCGTTCCGGCCGCGAAGCTCTCCACATCTCTGTAAGGTGCCTTGTGGATGTCTCGTGCTGAAGATGCCCTCTCGGTGAGCGCATATTTCACCCCTCATCTTTTAAGAGGTTCAATACATACAAGCATTTGTCTAGCAAACCAGATTTTTTTTCAAGGGAATTTTCCACGTCTCAGTAATTTCTCTCGTCGTATTCGAGTGCTGATTGCCGTGTTATAGTTTGTTAACGAAGCTTTCCCTCAAGTCTAAATATTTTAAGGCAGTTTGTCGTGTGCGTATCATGGCTACGCACGCTTATATCGCATTCCGTTTCTCTACCACGGGTGCGCTTTGAAACCATGGCGCTGCAGTTTTTGCTTTTCTCTTCTTTCTTCTTCTCCGCCCTTAAACTGGCTCTCTCAACTACTACACGCAGAGACAAAGCAACAGCGCGCGCATTAGATACCATAGATGAGATGAATATTTACAATTAGTATTAGGGTTATAATTATACTCGAGTGCTGACTGCCGTGCTATCGTTTGCTAACGAAGCTTTCCCTCAAGTCTAAATATTTTAAGGCAGTTTGTCGTGTGCGTATCATGGCTACGCACGCTTATATCGCATTCCGTTTCTCTACCACGGGTGCGCTTTAAAACCACGGCGCTGCAGTTTTTGCTTTTCTCTTCTTTCTTCTTCTCCGCCCTTAAACTGGCTCTCTCAACTACTACACGCAGAGACAAAGCAACAGCGCGCGCATTAGATCCCATAGATGAGATGAATATTTACAATTAGTATTAGGGTTATAATTATACTCGAGTGCTGATTGCCGTGCTATCGTTTGCTAACGAAGCTTTCCCTCAAGTCTAAATATTTTAAGGCAGTTTGTCGTGTGCGTATCATGGCTACGCACGCTTATATCGCATTCCGTTTCTCTACCACGGGTGCGCTTTAAAACCACGGCGCTGCAGTTTTTGCTTTTCTCTTCTTTCTTCTCCGCCCTTAAACTGGCTCTCTCAACTACTACACGCAGAGACAAAGCAACAGCGCGCGCATTAGATCCCATAGATGAGATGAATATTTACAATTAGTATTAGGGTTATAATTATATTCGAGTGCTGATTGCTGTGCTATCGTTTGTTACCGAAAGCTTTCCCTCAAGTCTAACTATTTTAAGGCAGTTTGTCGTGTGCGTATCATGGCTACGCACGCTTATATCGCATTCCGTTTCTCTACCACGGGTACGCTTTAAAACCACGGCGCTGCAGTTTTTGCTTTTCTCTTCTTTCTTCTTCTCCGCCCTTAAACTGGCTCTCTTAACTGTACTACACGCAGAGACAAAGAAACAGCGCGCAAATGCGATCCCATAGATGAGATGAATATATATATATATATATATATATATATATATATATATATATATATATATATATATATATATATAGAAAACTATCAGTCATAGCTCTCGTAGTATAGCCCTCTGGGCCGTTTCCTTTTTTTTTTCGAAAGTAGTCCTATTAGGGTTATTATAATTACACGAAGGTATTTCGCCGTCATCAGCAGCAGTCCTTGGTATAGTTATTCTGGCGGCTAGCTTCCCACGCTATGCGTGCCGCCATCGCACCTGGTTAAGCTTTTCCTAGACGCTAGAGCTATGCTTTGTCCGCGCAACCTTGAGCGATCGGAAAGCGCGTTTCCCCCTCTTGGCCGGTGGAGAAGGGAGGCTTCGTTCCGGCCGCGAAGCTCTCCACATCTCTGTAAGGTGCCTTGTGGATGTCTCGTGCTGAAGATGCCCTCTCGGTGAGCGCATATTTCACCCCTCATCTTTTAAGAGGTTCAATACATACAAGCATTTGTCTAGCAAACCAGATTTTTTTTCAAGGGAATTTTCCACGTCTCAGTAATTTCTCTCGTCGTATTCGAGTGCTGATTGCCGTGTTATAGTTTGTTAACGAAGCTTTCCCTCAAGTCTAAATATTTTAAGGCAGTTTGTCGTGTGCGTATCATGGCTACGCACGCTTATATCGCATTCCGTTTCTCTACCACGGGTGCGCTTTAAAACCACGGCGCTGCAGTTTTTGCTTTTCTCTTCTTTCTTCTTCTCCGCCCTTAAACTGGCTCTCTCAACTACTACACGCAGAGACAAAGCAACAGCGCGCGCATTAGATCCCATAGATGAGATGAATATTCACAATTAGTATTAGGGTTATAATTATATTCGAGTGCTGATTGCTGTGCTATCGTTTGTTACCGAAAGCTTTCCCTCAAGTCTAACTATTTTAAGGCAGTTTGTCGTGTGCGTATCATGGCTACGCACGCTTATATCGCATTCCGTTTCTCTACCACGGGTACGCTTTAAAACCACGGCGCTGCAGTTTTTGCTTTTCTCTTCTTTCTTCTTCTCCGCCCTTAAACTGGCTCTCTCAACTACTACACGCAGAGACAAAGCAACAGCGCGCGCATTAGATACCATAGATGAGATGAATATTTACAATTAGTATTAGGGTTATAATTATACTCGAGTGCTGATTGCCGTGCTATCGTTTGCTAACGAAGCTTTCCCTCAAGTCTAAATATTTTAAGGCAGTTTGTCGTGTGCGTATCATGGCTACGCACGCTTATATCGCATTCCGTTTCTCTACCACGGGTGCGCTTTAAAACCACGGCGCTGCAGTTTTTGCTTTTCTCTTCTTTCTTCTCCGCCCTTAAACTGGCTCTCTCAACTACTACACGCAGAGACAAAGCAACAGCGCGCGCATTAGATCCCATAGATGAGATGAATATTTACAATTAGTATTAGGGTTATAATTATATTCGAGTGCTGATTGCTGTGCTATCGTTTGTTACCGAAAGCTTTCCCTCAAGTCTAACTATTTTAAGGCAGTTTGTCGTGTGCGTATCATGGCTACGCACGCTTATATCGCATTCCGTTTCTCTACCACGGGTACGCTTTAAAACCACGGCGCTGCAGTTTTTGCTTTTCTCTTCTTTCTTCTTCTCCGCCCTTAAACTGGCTCTCTTAACTGTACTACACGCAGAGACAAAGAAACAGCGCGCAAATGCGATCCCATAGATGAGATGAATATATATATATATATATATATATATATATATATATATATATATATATATATATATATATATATATATATATATATATATATATATATATATATATATATATATATATATATATAGAAAACTATCAGTCATAGCTCTCGTAGTATAGCCCTCTGGGCCGTTTCCTTTTTTTTTTCGAAAGTAGTCCTATTAGGGTTATTATAATTACACGAAGGTATTTCGCCGTCATCAGCAGCAGTCCTTGGTATAGTTATTCTGGCGGCTAGCTTCCCACGCTATGCGTGCCGCCATCGCACCTGGTTAAGCTTTTCCTAGACGCTAGAGCTATGCTTTGTCCGCGCAACCTTGAGCGATCGGAAAGCGCGTTTCCCCCTCTTGGCCGGTGGAGAAGGGAGGCTTCGTTCCGGCCGCGAAGCTCTCCACATCTCTGTAAGGTGCCTTGTGGATGTCTCGTGCTGAAGATGCCCTCTCGGTGAGCGCATATTTCACCCCTCATCTTTTAAGAGGTTCAATACATACAAGCATTTGTCTAGCAAACCAGATTTTTTTTCAAGGGAATTTTCCACGTCTCAGTAATTTCTCTCGTCGTATTCGAGTGCTGATTGCCGTGTTATAGTTTGTTAACGAAGCTTTCCCTCAAGTCTAAATATTTTAAGGCAGTTTGTCGTGTGCGTATCATGGCTACGCACGCTTATATCGCATTCCGTTTCTCTACCACGGGTGCGCTTTAAAACCACGGCGCTGCAGTTTTTGCTTTTCTCTTCTTTCTTCTTCTCCGCCCTTAAACTGGCTCTCTCAACTACTACACGCAGAGACAAAGCAACAGCGCGCGCATTAGATACCATAGATGAGATGAATATTTACAATTAGTATTAGGGTTATAATTATACTCGAGTGCTGATTGCCGTGCTATCGTTTGCTAACGAAGCTTTCCCTCAAGTCTAAATATTTTAAGGCAGTTTGTCGTGTGCGTATCATGGCTACGCACGCTTATATCGCATTCCGTTTCTCTACCACGGGTGCGCTTTAAAACCACGGCGCTGCAGTTTTTGCTTTTCTCTTCTTTCTTCTCCGCCCTTAAACTGGCTCTCTCAACTACTACACGCAGAGACAAAGCAACAGCGCGCGCATTAGATCCCATAGATGAGATGAATATTTACAATTAGTATTAGGGTTATAATTATATTCGAGTGCTGATTGCCGTGCTATCGTTTGCTAACGAAGCTTTCCCTCAAGTCTAAATATTTTAAGGCAGTTTGTCGTGTGCGTATCATGGCTACGCACGCTTATATCGCATTCCGTTTCTCTACCACGGGTACGCTTTAAAACCACGGCGCTGCAGTTTTTGCTTTTCTCTTCTTTCTTCTTCTCCGCCCTTAAACTGGCTCTCTTAACTGTACCACACGCAGAGACAAAGAAACAGCGCGCGCATTAGATCCCATAGATGAGATGAATATTTACAATTAGTATTAGGGTTATAATTATATTCGAGTGCTGATTGCTGTGCTATCGTTTGTTACCGAAAGCTTTCCCTCAAGTCTAAATATTTTAAGGCAGTTTGTCGTGTGCGTACCATGGCTACGCACACTTATATCGCATT
The DNA here is from genome assembly GCF_023375885.2 of Dermacentor andersoni. Taxonomy (NCBI): domain Eukaryota; kingdom Metazoa; phylum Arthropoda; class Arachnida; order Ixodida; family Ixodidae; genus Dermacentor; species Dermacentor andersoni. The sequence goes on from NW_027314758.1 coordinate 812,026, forward strand.
CCGTTTCTCTACCACGGGTACGCTTTAAAACCACGGCGCTGCAGTTTTTGCTTTTCTCTTCTTTCTTCTTCTCCGCCCTTAAACTGGCTCTCTTAACTGTGCTACACGCAGAGACAAAGAAACAGCGCGCAAATGCGATCCCATAGATGAGATGAATATATATATATATATATATATATATATATATATATATATATATATATATATATATATATATATATAGAAAACTATCAGTCATAGCTCTCGTAGTATAGCCCTCTGGGCCGTTTCCTTTTTTTTTTCGAAAGTAGTCCTATTAGGGTTATTATAATTACACGAAGGTATTTCGCCCTCATCAGCAGCAGTCCTTGGTATAGTTATTCTGGCGGCTAGCTTCCCACGCTATGCGTGCCGCCATCGCACCTGGTTAAGCTTTTCCTAGACGCTAGAGCTATGCTTTGTCCGCGCAACCTTGAGCGATCGGAAAGCGCGTTTCCCCCTCTTGGCCGGTGGAGAAGGGAGGCTTCGTTCCGGCCGCGAAGCTCTCCACATCTCTGTAAGGTGCCTTGTGGATGTCTCGTGCTGAAGATGCCCTCTCGGTGAGCGCATATTTCACCCCTCATCTTTTAAGAGGTTCAATACATACAAGCATTTGTCTAGCAAACCAGATTTTTTTTCAAGGGAATTTTCCACGTCTCAGTAATTTCTCTCGTCGTATTCGAGTGCTGATTGCCGTGTTATAGTTTGTTAACGAAGCTTTCCCTCAAGTCTAAATATTTTAAGGCAGTTTGTCGTGTGCGTATCATGGCTACGCACGCTTATATCGCATTCCGTTTCTCTACCACGGGTGCGCTTTGAAACCATGGCGCTGCAGTTTTTGCTTTTCTCTTCTTTCTTCTTCTCCGCCCTTAAACTGGCTCTCTCAACTACTACACGCAGAGACAAAGCAACAGCGCGCGCATTAGATACCATAGATGAGATGAATATTTACAATTAGTATTAGGGTTATAATTATACTCGAGTGCTGACTGCCGTGCTATCGTTTGCTAACGAAGCTTTCCCTCAAGTCTAAATATTTTAAGGCAGTTTGTCGTGTGCGTATCATGGCTACGCACGCTTATATCGCATTCCGTTTCTCTACCACGGGTGCGCTTTAAAACCACGGCGCTGCAGTTTTTGCTTTTCTCTTCTTTCTTCTTCTCCGCCCTTAAACTGGCTCTCTCAACTACTACACGCAGAGACAAAGCAACAGCGCGCGCATTAGATCCCATAGATGAGATGAATATTTACAATTAGTATTAGGGTTATAATTATACTCGAGTGCTGATTGCCGTGCTATCGTTTGCTAACGAAGCTTTCCCTCAAGTCTAAATATTTTAAGGCAGTTTGTCGTGTGCGTATCATGGCTACGCACGCTTATATCGCATTCCGTTTCTCTACCACGGGTGCGCTTTAAAACCACGGCGCTGCAGTTTTTGCTTTTCTCTTCTTTCTTCTCCGCCCTTAAACTGGCTCTCTCAACTACTACACGCAGAGACAAAGCAACAGCGCGCGCATTAGATCCCATAGATGAGATGAATATTTACAATTAGTATTAGGGTTATAATTATATTCGAGTGCTGATTGCCGTGCTATCGTTTGCTAACGAAGCTTTCCCTCAAGTCTAAATATTTTAAGGCAGTTTGTCGTGTGCGTATCATGGCTACGCACGCTTATATCGCATTCCGTTTCTCTACCACGGGTACGCTTTAAAACCACGGCGCTGCAGTTTTTGCTTTTCTCTTCTTTCTTCTTCTCCGCCCTTAAACTGGCTCTCTTAACTGTGCTACACGCAGAGACAAAGAAACAGCGCGCAAATGCGATCCCATAGATGAGATGAATATATATATATATATATATATATATATATATATATATATATATAGAAAACTATCAGACATAGCTCTCGTAGTATAGCCCTCTGGGCCGTTTCCTTTTTTTTTTCGAAAGTAGTCCTATTAGGGTTATTATAATTACACGAAGGTATTTCGCCCTCATCAGCAGCAGTCCTTGGTATAGTTATTCTGGCGGCTAGCTTCCCACGCTATGCGTGCCGCCATCGCTCCTGGTTAAGCTTTTCCTAGACGCTAGAGCTATGTCCGCGCAACCTTGAGCGATCGGAAAGCGCGTTTCCCCCTCTTGGCCGGCGGAGAAGGGAGGCTTCGTTCCGGCCGCGAAGCTCTCCACATCTCTGTAAGGTGCCTTGTGGATGTCTCGTGCTGAAGATGCCCTCTCGGTGAGCGCATATTTCACCCCTCATCTTTTAAGAGGTTCAATACATACAAGCATTTGTCTAGCAAACCAGATTTTTATTCAAGGGAATTTTCCACGTCTCAGTAATTTCTCTCGTCGTATTCGAGTGCTGATTGCCGTGTTATAGTTTGTTAACGAAGCTTTCCCTCAAGTCTAAATATTTTAAGGCAGTTTGTCGTGTGCGTATCATGGCTACGCACGCTTATATCGCATTCCGTTTCTCTACCACGGGTGCGCTTTAAAACCACGGCGCTGCAGTTTTTGCTTTTCTCTTCTTTCTTCTTCTCCGCCCTTAAACTGGCTCTCTCAACTACTACACGCAGAGACAAAGCAACAGCGCGCGCATTAGATACCATAGATGAGATGAATATTTACAATTAGTATTAGGGTTATAATTATACTCGAGTGCTGATTGCCGTGCTATCGTTTGCTAACGAAGCTTTCCCTCAAGTCTAAATATTTTAAGGCAGTTTGTCGTGTGCGTATCATGGCTACGCACGCTTATATCGCATTCCGTTTCTCTACCACGGGTGCGCTTTAAAACCACGGCGCTGCAGTTTTTGCTTTTCTCTTCTTTCTTCTCCGCCCTTAAACTGGCTCTCTCAACTACTACACGCAGAGACAAAGCAACAGCGCGCGCATTAGATCCCATAGATGAGATGAATATTTACAATTAGTATTAGGGTTATAATTATATTCGAGTGCTGATTGCCGTGCTATCGTTTGCTAACGAAGCTTTCCCTCAAGTCTAAATATTTTAAGGCAGTTTGTCGTGTGCGTATCATGGCTACGCACGCTTATATCGCATTCCGTTTCTCTACCACGGGTACGCTTTAAAACCACGGCGCTGCAGTTTTTGCTTTTCTCTTCTTTCTTCTTCTCCGCCCTTAAACTGGCTCTCTTAACTGTACCACACGCAGAGACAAAGAAACAGCGCGCGCATTAGATCCCATAGATGAGATGAATATTTACAATTAGTATTAGGGTTATAATTATATTCGAGTGCTGATTGCTGTGCTATCGTTTGTTACCGAAAGCTTTCCCTCAAGTCTAAATATTTTAAGGCAGTTTGTCGTGTGCGTACCATGGCTACGCACACTTATATCGCATTCCGTTTTTCTACCACGGGTACGCTTTAAAACCACGGCGCTGCAGTTTTTGCTTTTCTCTTCTTTCTTCTTCTCCGCCCTTAAACTGGCTCTCTTAACTGTGCTACACGCAGAGACAAAGAAACAGCGCGCAAATGCGATCCCATAGATGAGATGAATATATATATATATATATATATATATATATATATATATATAGAAAACTATCAGTCATAGCTCTCGTAGTATAGCCCTCTGGGCCGTTTCCTTTTTTTTTTCGAAAGTAGTCCTATTAGGGTTATTATAATTACACGAAGGTATTTCGCCCTCATCAGCAGCAGTCCTTGGTATAGTTATTCTGGCGGCTAGCTTCCCACGCTATGCGTGCCGCCATCGCACCTGGTTAAGCTTTTCCTAGACGCTAGAGCTATGCTTTGTCCGCGCAACCTTGAGCGATCGGAAAGCGCGTTTCCCCCTCTTGGCCGGTGGAGAAGGGAGGCTTCGTTCCGGCCGCGAAGCTCTCCACATCTCTGTAAGGTGCCTTGTGGATGTCTCGTGCTGAAGATGCCCTGTCGGTGAGCGCATATTTCACCCCTCATCTTTTAAGAGGTTCAATACATACAAGCATTTGTCTAGCAAACCAGATTTTTTTTCAAGGGAATTTTCCACGTCTCAGTAATTTCTCTCGTCGTATTCGAGTGCTGATTGCCGTGTTATAGTTTGTTAACGAAGCTTTCCCTCAAGTCTAAATATTTTAAGGCAGTTTGTCGTGTGCGTATCATGGCTACGCACGCTTATATCGCATTCCGTTTCTCTACCACGGGTGCGCTTTGAAACCATGGCGCTGCAGTTTTTGCTTTTCTCTTCTTTCTTCTTCTCCGCCCTTAAACTGGCTCTCTCAACTACTACACGCAGAGACAAAGCAACAGCGCGCGCATTAGATACCATAGATGAGATGAATATTTACAATTAGTATTAGGGTTATAATTATACTCGAGTGCTGACTGCCGTGCTATCGTTTGCTAACGAAGCTTTCCCTCAAGTCTAAATATTTTAAGGCAGTTTGTCGTGTGCGTATCATGGCTACGCACGCTTATATCGCATTCCGTTTCTCTACCACGGGTGCGCTTTAAAACCACGGCGCTGCAGTTTTTGCTTTTCTCTTCTTTCTTCTTCTCCGCCCTTAAACTGGCTCTCTCAACTACTACACGCAGAGACAAAGCAACAGCGCGCGCATTAGATCCCATAGATGAGATGAATATTTACAATTAGTATTAGGGTTATAATTATATTCGAGTGCTGATTGCCGTGCTATCGTTTGCTAACGAAGCTTTCCCTCAAGTCTAAATATTTTAAGGCAGTTTGTCGTGTGCGTATCATGGCTACGCACGCTTATATCGCATTCCGTTTCTCTACCACGGGTGCGCTTTAAAACCACGGCGCTGCAGTTTTTGCTTTTCTCTTCTTTCTTCTTCTCCGCCCTTAAACTGGCTCTCTCAACTACTACACGCAGAGACAAAGCAACAGCGCGCGCATTAGATCCCATAGATGAGATGAATATTCACAATTAGTATTAGGGTTATAATTATATTCGAGTGCTGATTGCTGTGCTATCGTTTGTTACCGAAAGCTTTCCCTCAAGTCTAACTATTTTAAGGCAGTTTGTCGTGTGCGTATCATGGCTACGCACGCTTATATCGCATTCCGTTTCTCTACCACGGGTACGCTTTAAAACCACGGCGCTGCAGTTTTTGCTTTTCTCTTCTTTCTTCTTCTCCGCCCTTAAACTGGCTCTCTCAACTACTACACGCAGAGACAAAGCAACAGCGCGCGCATTAGATCCCATAGATGAGATGAATATTTACAATTAGTATTAGGGTTATAATTATATTCGAGTGCTGATTGCTGTGCTATCGTTTGTTACCGAAAGCTTTCCCTCAAGTCTAACTATTTTAAGGCAGTTTGTCGTGTGCGTATCATGGCTACGCACGCTTATATCGCATTCCGTTTCTCTACCACGGGTACGCTTTAAAACCACGGCGCTGCAGTTTTTGCTTTTCTCTTCTTTCTTCTTCTCCGCCCTTAAACTGGCTCTCTTAACTGTACTACACGCAGAGACAAAGAAACAGCGCGCAAATGCGATGCCATAGATGAGATGAATATATATATATATATATATATATATATATATATATATATATATATATATATATATATATATATATATATATATATATAGAAAACTATCAGTCATAGCTCTCGTAGTATAGCCCTCTGGGCCGTTTCCTTTTTTTTTTCGAAAGTAGTCCTATTAGGGTTATTATAATTACACGAAGGTATTTCGCCCTCATCAGCAGCAGTCCTTGGTATAGTTATTCTGGCGGCTAGCTTCCCACGCTATGCGTGCCGCCATCGCACCTGGTTAAGCTTTTCCTAGACGCTAGAGCTATGCTTTGTCCGCGCAACCTTGAGCGATCGGAAAGCGCGTTTCCCCCTCTTGGCCGGTGGAGAAGGGAGGCTTCGTTCCGGCCGCGAAGCTCTCCACATCTCTGTAAGGTGCCTTGTGGATGTCTCGTGCTGAAGATGCCCTCTCGGTGAGCGCATATTTCACCCCTCATCTTTTAAGAGGTTCAATACATACAAGCATTTGTCTAGCAAACCAGATTTTTTTTCAAGGGAATTTTCCACGTCTCAGTAATTTCTCTCGTCGTATTCGAGTGCTGATTGCCGTGTTATAGTTTGTTAACGAAGCTTTCCCTCAAGTCTAAATATTTTAAGGCAGTTTGTCGTGTGCGTATCATGGCTACGCACGCTTATATCGCATTCCGTTTCTCTACCACGGGTGCGCTTTAAAACCACGGCGCTGCAGTTTTTGCTTTTCTCTTCTTTCTTCTTCTCCGCCCTTAAACTGGCTCTCTCAACTACTACACGCAGAGACAAAGCAACAGCGCGCGCATTAGATCCCATAGATGAGATGAATATTCACAATTAGTATTAGGGTTATAATTATATTCGAGTGCTGATTGCTGTGCTATCGTTTGTTACCGAAAGCTTTCCCTCAAGTCTAACTATTTTAAGGCAGTTTGTCGTGTGCGTATCATGGCTACGCACGCTTATATCGCATTCCGTTTCTCTACCACGGGTACGCTTTAAAACCACGGCGCTGCAGTTTTTGCTTTTCTCTTCTTTCTTCTTCTCCGCCCTTAAACTGGCTCTCTCAACTACTACACGCAGAGACAAAGCAACAGCGCGCGCATTAGATACCATAGATGAGATGAATATTTACAATTAGTATTAGGGTTATAATTATAGTCGAGTGCTGATTGCCGTGCTATCGTTTGCTAACGAAGCTTTCCCTCAAGTCTAAATATTTTAAGGCAGTTTGTCGTGTGCGTATCATGGCTACGCACGCTTATATCGCATTCCGTTTCTCTACCACGGGTGCGCTTTAAAACCACGGCGCTGCAGTTTTTGCTTTTCTCTTCTTTCTTCTCCGCCCTTAAACTGGCTCTCTCAACTACTACACGCAGAGACAAAGCAACAGCGCGCGCATTAGATCCCATAGATGAGATGAATATTTACAATTAGTATTAGGGTTATAATTATATTCGAGTGCTGATTGCTGTGCTATCGTTTGTTACCGAAAGCTTTCCCTCAAGTCTAACTATTTTAAGGCAGTTTGTCGTGTGCGTATCATGGCTACGCACGCTTATATCGCATTCCGTTTCTCTACCACGGGTACGCTTTAAAACCACGGCGCTGCAGTTTTTGCTTTTCTCTTCTTTCTTCTTCTCCGCCCTTAAACTGGCTCTCTTAACTGTACTACACGCAGAGACAAAGAAACAGCGCGCAAATGCGATCCCATAGATGAGATGAATATATATATATATATATATATATATAGAAAACTATCAGTCATAGCTCTCGTAGTATAGCCCTCTGGGCCGTTTCCTTTTTTTTTTCGAAAGTAGTCCTATTAGGGTTATTATAATTACACGAAGGTATTTCGCCCTCATCAGCAGCAGTCCTTGGTATAGTTATTCTGGCGGCTAGCTTCCCACGCTATGCGTGCCGCCATCGCACCTGGTTAAGCTTTTCCTAGACGCTAGAGCTATGCTTTGTCCGCGCAACCTTGAGCGATCGGAAAGCGCGTTTCCCCCTCTTGGCCGGTGGAGAAGGGAGGCTTCGTTCCGGCCGCGAAGCTCTCCACATCTCTGTAAGGTGCCTTGTGGATGTCTCGTGCTGAAGATGCCCTCTCGGTGAGCGCATATTTCACCCCTCATCTTTTAAGAGGTTCAATACATACAAGCATTTGTCTAGCAAACCAGATTTTTTTTCAAGGGAATTTTCCACGTCTCAGTAATTTCTCTCGTCGTATTCGAGTGCTGATTGCCGTGTTATAGTTTGTTAACGAAGCTTTCCCTCAAGTCTAAATATTTTAAGGCAGTTTGTCGTGTGCGTATCATGGCTACGCACGCTTATATCGCATTCCGTTTCTCTACCACGGGTGCGCTTTGAAACCATGGCGCTGCAGTTTTTGCTTTTCTCTTCTTTCTTCTTCTCCGCCCTTAAACTGGCTCTCTCAACTACTACACGCAGAGACAAAGCAACAGCGCGCGCATTAGATACCATAGATGAGATGAATATTTACAATTAGTATTAGGGTTATAATTATACTCGAGTGCTGACTGCCGTGCTATCGTTTGCTAACGAAGCTTTCCCTCAAGTCTAAATATTTTAAGGCAGTTTGTCGTGTGCGTATCATGGCTACGCACGCTTATATCGCATTCCGTTTCTCTACCACGGGTGCGCTTTAAAACCACGGCGCTGCAGTTTTTGCTTTTCTCTTCTTTCTTCTTCTCCGCCCTTAAACTGGCTCTCTCAACTACTACACGCAGAGACAAAGCAACAGCGCGCGCATTAGATCCCATAGATGAGATGAATATTTACAATTAGTATTAGGGTTATAATTATATTCGAGTGCTGATTGCCGTGCTATCGTTTGCTAACGAAGCTTTCCCTCAAGTCTAAATATTTTAAGGCAGTTTGTCGTGTGCGTATCATGGCTACGCACGCTTATATCGCATTCCGTTTCTCTACCACGGGTGCGCTTTAAAACCACGGCGCTGCAGTTTTTGCTTTTCTCTTCTTTCTTCTTCTCCGCCCTTAAACTGGCTCTCTCAACTACTACACGCAGAGACAAAGCAACAGCGCGCGCATTAGATCCCATAGATGAGATGAATATTCACAATTAGTATTAGGGTTATAATTATATTCGAGTGCTGATTGCTGTGCTATCGTTTGTTACCGAAAGCTTTCCCTCAAGTCTAACTATTTTAAGGCAGTTTGTCGTGTGCGTATCATGGCTACGCACGCTTATATCGCATTCCGTTTCTCTACCACGGGTACGCTTTAAAACCACGGCGCTGCAGTTTTTGCTTTTCTCTTCTTTCTTCTTCTCCGCCCTTAAACTGGCTCTCTCAACTACTACACGCAGAGACAAAGCAACAGCGCGCGCATTAGATACCATAGATGAGATGAATATTTACAATTAGTATTAGGGTTATAATTATACTCGAGTGCTGATTGCCGTGCTATCGTTTGCTAACGAAGCTTTCCCTCAAGTCTAAATATTTTAAGGCAGTTTGTCGTGTGCGTATCATGGCTACGCACGCTTATATCGCATTCCGTTTCTCTACCACGGGTGCGCTTTAAAACCACGGCGCTGCAGTTTTTGCTTTTCTCTTCTTTCTTCTCCGCCCTTAAACTGGCTCTCTCAACTACTACACGCAGAGACAAAGCAACAGCGCGCGCATTAGATCCCATAGATGAGATGAATATTTACAATTAGTATTAGGGTTATAATTATATTCGAGTGCTGATTGCTGTGCTATCGTTTGTTACCGAAAGCTTTCCCTCAAGTCTAACTATTTTAAGGCAGTTTGTCGTGTGCGTATCATGGCTACGCACGCTTATATCGCATTCCGTTTCTCTACCACGGGTACGCTTTAAAACCACGGCGCTGCAGTTTTTGCTTTTCTCTTCTTTCTTCTTCTCCGCCCTTAAACTGGCTCTCTTAACTGTACTACACGCAGAGACAAAGAAACAGCGCGCAAATGCGATCCCATAGATGAGATGAATATATATATATATATATATATATATAGAAAACTATCAGTCATAGCTCTCGTAGTATAGCCCTCTGGGCCGTTTCCTTTTTTTTTTCGAAAGTAGTCCTATTAGGGTTATTATAATTACACGAAGGTATTTCGCCCTCATCAGCAGCAGTCCTTGGTATAGTTATTCTGGCGGCTAGCTTCCCACGCTATGCGTGCCGCCATCGCACCTGGTTAAGCTTTTCCTAGACGCTAGAGCTATGCTTTGTCCGCGCAACCTTGAGCGATCGGAAAGCGCGTTTCCCCCTCTTGGCCGGTGGAGAAGGGAGGCTTCGTTCCGGCCGCGAAGCTCTCCACATCTCTGTAAGGTGCCTTGTGGATGTCTCGTGCTGAAGATGCCCTCTCGGTGAGCGCATATTTCACCCCTCATCTTTTAAGAGGTTCAATACATACAAGCATTTGTCTAGCAAACCAGATTTTTTTTCAAGGGAATTTTCCACGTCTCAGTAATTTCTCTCGTCGTATTCGAGTGCTGATTGCCGTGTTATAGTTTGTTAACGAAGCTTTCCCTCAAGTCTAAATATTTTAAGGCAGTTTGTCGTGTGCGTATCATGGCTACGCACGCTTATATCGCATTCCGTTTCTCTACCACGGGTGCGCTTTGAAACCATGGCGCTGCAGTTTTTGCTTTTCTCTTCTTTCTTCTTCTCCGCCCTTAAACTGGCTCTCTCAACTACTACACGCAGAGACAAAGCAACAGCGCGCGCATTAGATACCATAGATGAGATGAATATTTACAATTAGTATTAGGGTTATAATTATACTCGAGTGCTGACTGCCGTGCTATCGTTTGCTAACGAAGCTTTCCCTCAAGTCTAAATATTTTAAGGCAGTTTGTCGTGTGCGTATCATGGCTACGCACGCTTATATCGCATTCCGTTTCTCTACCACGGGTGCGCTTTAAAACCACGGCGCTGCAGTTTTTGCTTTTCTCTTCTTTCTTCTTCTCCGCCCTTAAACTGGCTCTCTCAACTACTACACGCAGAGACAAAGCAACAGCGCGCGCATTAGATCCCATAGATGAGATGAATATTTACAATTAGTATTAGGGTTATAATTATATTCGAGTGCTGATTGCCGTGCTATCGTTTGCTAACGAAGCTTTCCCTCAAGTCTAAATATTTTAAGGCAGTTTGTCGTGTGCGTATCATGGCTACGCACGCTTATATCGCATTCCGTTTCTCTACCACGGGTGCGCTTTAAAACCACGGCGCTGCAGTTTTTGCTTTTCTCTTCTTTCTTCTTCTCCGCCCTTAAACTGGCTCTCTCAACTACTACACGCAGAGACAAAGCAACAGCGCGCGCATTAGATCCCATAGATGAGATGAATATTCACAATTAGTATTAGGGTTATAATTATATTCGAGTGCTGATTGCTGTGCTATCGTTTGTTACCGAAAGCTTTCCCTCAAGTCTAACTATTTTAAGGCAGTTTGTCGTGTGCGTATCATGGCTACGCACGCTTATATCGCATTCCGTTTCTCTACCACGGGTACGCTTTAAAACCACGGCGCTGCAGTTTTTGCTTTTCTCTTCTTTCTTCTTCTCCGCCCTTAAACTGGCTCTCTCAACTACTACACGCAGAGACAAAGCAACAGCGCGCGCATTAGATACCATAGATGAGATGAATATTTACAATTAGTATTAGGGTTATAATTATACTCGAGTGCTGATTGCCGTGCTATCGTTTGCTAACGAAGCTTTCCCTCAAGTCTAAATATTTTAAGGCAGTTTGTCGTGTGCGTATCATGGCTACGCACGCTTATATCGCATTCCGTTTCTCTACCACGGGTGCGCTTTAAAACCACGGCGCTGCAGTTTTTGCTTTTCTCTTCTTTCTTCTCCGCCCTTAAACTGGCTCTCTCAACTACTACACGCAGAGACAAAGCAACAGCGCGCGCATTAGATCCCATAGATGAGATGAATATTTACAATTAGTATTAGGGTTATAATTATATTCGAGTGCTGATTGCTGTGCTATCGTTTGTTACCGAAAGCTTTCCCTCAAGTCTAACTATTTTAAGGCAGTTTGTCGTGTGCGTATCATGGCTACGCACGCTTATATCGCATTCCGTTTCTCTACCACGGGTACGCTTTAAAACCACGGCGCTGCAGTTTTTGCTTTTCTCTTCTTTCTTCTTCTCCGCCCTTAAACTGGCTCTCTTAACTGTACTACACGCAGAGACAAAGAAACAGCGCGCAAATGCGATCCCATAGATGAGATGAATATATATATATATATATATATATATATATATATATATATATATATATATATAGAAAACTATCAGTCATAGCTCTCGTAGTATAGCCCTCTGGGCCGTTTCCTTTTTTTTTTCGAAAGTAGTCCTATTAGGGTTATTATAATTACACGAAGGTATTTCGCCGTCATCAGCAGCAGTCCTTGGTATAGTTATTCTGGCGGCTAGCTTCCCACGCTATGCGTGCCGCCATCGCACCTGGTTAAGCTTTTCCTAGACGCTAGAGCTATGCTTTGTCCGCGCAACCTTGAGCGATCGGAAAGCGCGTTTCCCCCTCTTGGCCGGTGGAGAAGGGAGGCTTCGTTCCGGCCGCGAAGCTCTCCACATCTCTGTAAGGTGCCTTGTGGATGTCTCGTGCTGAAGATGCCCTCTCGGTGAGCGCATATTTCACCCCTCATCTTTTAAGAGGTTCAATACATACAAGCATTTGTCTAGCAAACCAGATTTTTTTTCAAGGGAATTTTCCACGTCTCAGTAATTTCTCTCGTCGTATTCGAGTGCTGATTGCCGTGTTATAGTTTGTTAACGAAGCTTTCCCTCAAGTCTAAATATTTTAAGGCAGTTTGTCGTGTGCGTATCATGGCTACGCACGCTTATATCGCATTCCGTTTCTCTACCACGGGTGCGCTTTAAAACCACGGCGCTGCAGTTTTTGCTTTTCTCTTCTTTCTTCTTCTCCGCCCTTAAACTGGCTCTCTCAACTACTACACGCAGAGACAAAGCAACAGCGCGCGCATTAGATCCCATAGATGAGATGAATATTCACAATTAGTATTAGGGTTATAATTATATTCGAGTGCTGATTGCTGTGCTATCGTTTGTTACCGAAAGCTTTCCCTCAAGTCTAACTATTTTAAGGCAGTTTGTCGTGTGCGTATCATGGCTACGCACGCTTATATCGCATTCCGTTTCTCTACCACGGGTACGCTTTAAAACCACGGCGCTGCAGTTTTTGCTTTTCTCTTCTTTCTTCTTCTCCGCCCTTAAACTGGCTCTCTCAACTACTACACGCAGAGACAAAGCAACAGCGCGCGCATTAGATACCATAGATGAGATGAATATTTACAATTAGTATTAGGGTTATAATTATACTCGAGTGCTGATTGCCGTGCTATCGTTTGCTAACGAAGCTTTCCCTCAAGTCTAAATATTTTAAGGCAGTTTGTCGTGTGCGTATCATGGCTACGCACGCTTATATCGCATTCCGTTTCTCTACCACGGGTGCGCTTTAAAACCACGGCGCTGCAGTTTTTGCTTTTCTCTTCTTTCTTCTCCGCCCTTAAACTGGCTCTCTCAACTACTACACGCAGAGACAAAGCAACAGCGCGCGCATTAGATCCCATAGATGAGATGAATATTTACAATTAGTATTAGGGTTATAATTATATTCGAGTGCTGATTGCTGTGCTATCGTTTGTTACCGAAAGCTTTCCCTCAAGTCTAACTATTTTAAGGCAGTTTGTCGTGTGCGTATCATGGCTACGCACGCTTATATCGCATTCCGTTTCTCTACCACGGGTACGCTTTAAAACCACGGCGCTGCAGTTTTTGCTTTTCTCTTCTTTCTTCTTCTCCGCCCTTAAACTGGCTCTCTTAACTGTACTACACGCAGAGACAAAGAAACAGCGCGCAAATGCGATCCCATAGATGAGATGAATATATATATATATATATATATATATATATATATATATATATATATATATATATATATATAGAAAACTATCAGTCATAGCTCTCGTAGTATAGCCCTCTGGGCCGTTTCCTTTTTTTTTTCGAAAGTAGTCCTATTAGGGTTATTATAATTACACGAAGGTATTTCGCCGTCATCAGCAGCAGTCCTTGGTATAGTTATTCTGGCGGCTAGCTTCCCACGCTATGCGTGCCGCCATCGCACCTGGTTAAGCTTTTCCTAGACGCTAGAGCTATGCTTTGTCCGCGCAACCTTGAGCGATCGGAAAGCGCGTTTCCCCCTCTTGGCCGGTGGAGAAGGGAGGCTTCGTTCCGGCCGCGAAGCTCTCCACATCTCTGTAAGGTGCCTTGTGGATGTCTCGTGCTGAAGATGCCCTCTCGGTGAGCGCATATTTCACCCCTCATCTTTTAAGAGGTTCAATACATACAAGCATTTGTCTAGCAAACCAGATTTTTTTTCAAGGGAATTTTCCACGTCTCAGTAATTTCTCTCGTCGTATTCGAGTGCTGATTGCCGTGTTATAGTTTGTTAACGAAGCTTTCCCTCAAGTCTAAATATTTTAAGGCAGTTTGTCGTGTGCGTATCATGGCTACGCACGCTTATATCGCATTCCGTTTCTCTACCACGGGTGCGCTTTGAAACCATGGCGCTGCAGTTTTTGCTTTTCTCTTCTTTCTTCTTCTCCGCCCTTAAACTGGCTCTCTCAACTACTACACGCAGAGACAAAGCAACAGCGCGCGCATTAGATACCATAGATGAGATGAATATTTACAATTAGTATTAGGGTTATAATTATACTCGAGTGCTGACTGCCGTGCTATCGTTTGCTAACGAAGCTTTCCCTCAAGTCTAAATATTTTAAGGCAGTTTGTCGTGTGCGTATCATGGCTACGCACGCTTATATCGCATTCCGTTTCTCTACCACGGGTGCGCTTTAAAACCACGGCGCTGCAGTTTTTGCTTTTCTCTTCTTTCTTCTTCTCCGCCCTTAAACTGGCTCTCTCAACTACTACACGCAGAGACAAAGCAACAGCGCGCGCATTAGATCCCATAGATGAGATGAATATTTACAATTAGTATTAGGGTTATAATTATACTCGAGTGCTGATTGCCGTGCTATCGTTTGCTAACGAAGCTTTCCCTCAAGTCTAAATATTTTAAGGCAGTTTGTCGTGTGCGTATCATGGCTACGCACGCTTATATCGCATTCCGTTTCTCTACCACGGGTGCGCTTTAAAACCACGGCGCTGCAGTTTTTGCTTTTCTCTTCTTTCTTCTCCGCCCTTAAACTGGCTCTCTCAACTACTACACGCAGAGACAAAGCAACAGCGCGCGCATTAGATCCCATAGATGAGATGAATATTTACAATTAGTATTAGGGTTATAATTATATTCGAGTGCTGATTGCTGTGCTATCGTTTGTTACCGAAAGCTTTCCCTCAAGTCTAACTATTTTAAGGCAGTTTGTCGTGTGCGTATCATGGCTACGCACGCTTATATCGCATTCCGTTTCTCTACCACGGGTACGCTTTAAAACCACGGCGCTGCAGTTTTTGCTTTTCTCTTCTTTCTTCTTCTCCGCCCTTAAACTGGCTCTCTTAACTGTACTACACGCAGAGACAAAGAAACAGCGCGCAAATGCGATCCCATAGATGAGATGAATATATATATATATATATATATATATATATATATATATATATATATATATATATATATATATAGAAAACTATCAGTCATAGCTCTCGTAGTATAGCCCTCTGGGCCGTTTCCTTTTTTTTTTCGAAAGTAGTCCTATTAGGGTTATTATAATTACACGAAGGTATTTCGCCGTCATCAGCAGCAGTCCTTGGTATAGTTATTCTGGCGGCTAGCTTCCCACGCTATGCGTGCCGCCATCGCACCTGGTTAAGCTTTTCCTAGACGCTAGAGCTATGCTTTGTCCGCGCAACCTTGAGCGATCGGAAAGCGCGTTTCCCCCTCTTGGCCGGTGGAGAAGGGAGGCTTCGTTCCGGCCGCGAAGCTCTCCACATCTCTGTAAGGTGCCTTGTGGATGTCTCGTGCTGAAGATGCCCTCTCGGTGAGCGCATATTTCACCCCTCATCTTTTAAGAGGTTCAATACATACAAGCATTTGTCTAGCAAACCAGATTTTTTTTCAAGGGAATTTTCCACGTCTCAGTAATTTCTCTCGTCGTATTCGAGTGCTGATTGCCGTGTTATAGTTTGTTAACGAAGCTTTCCCTCAAGTCTAAATATTTTAAGGCAGTTTGTCGTGTGCGTATCATGGCTACGCACGCTTATATCGCATTCCGTTTCTCTACCACGGGTGCGCTTTAAAACCACGGCGCTGCAGTTTTTGCTTTTCTCTTCTTTCTTCTTCTCCGCCCTTAAACTGGCTCTCTCAACTACTACACGCAGAGACAAAGCAACAGCGCGCGCATTAGATCCCATAGATGAGATGAATATTCACAATTAGTATTAGGGTTATAATTATATTCGAGTGCTGATTGCTGTGCTATCGTTTGTTACCGAAAGCTTTCCCTCAAGTCTAACTATTTTAAGGCAGTTTGTCGTGTGCGTATCATGGCTACGCACGCTTATATCGCATTCCGTTTCTCTACCACGGGTACGCTTTAAAACCACGGCGCTGCAGTTTTTGCTTTTCTCTTCTTTCTTCTTCTCCGCCCTTAAACTGGCTCTCTCAACTACTACACGCAGAGACAAAGCAACAGCGCGCGCATTAGATACCATAGATGAGATGAATATTTACAATTAGTATTAGGGTTATAATTATACTCGAGTGCTGATTGCCGTGCTATCGTTTGCTAACGAAGCTTTCCCTCAAGTCTAAATATTTTAAGGCAGTTTGTCGTGTGCGTATCATGGCTACGCACGCTTATATCGCATTCCGTTTCTCTACCACGGGTGCGCTTTAAAACCACGGCGCTGCAGTTTTTGCTTTTCTCTTCTTTCTTCTCCGCCCTTAAACTGGCTCTCTCAACTACTACACGCAGAGACAAAGCAACAGCGCGCGCATTAGATCCCATAGATGAGATGAATATTTACAATTAGTATTAGGGTTATAATTATATTCGAGTGCTGATTGCTGTGCTATCGTTTGTTACCGAAAGCTTTCCCTCAAGTCTAACTATTTTAAGGCAGTTTGTCGTGTGCGTATCATGGCTACGCACGCTTATATCGCATTCCGTTTCTCTACCACGGGTACGCTTTAAAACCACGGCGCTGCAGTTTTTGCTTTTCTCTTCTTTCTTCTTCTCCGCCCTTAAACTGGCTCTCTTAACTGTACTACACGCAGAGACAAAGAAACAGCGCGCAAATGCGATCCCATAGATGAGATGAATATATATATATATATATATATATATATATATATATATATATATATATATATATATATATATATATATATATATATATATATATATAGAAAACTATCAGTCATAGCTCTCGTAGTATAGCCCTCTGGGCCGTTTCCTTTTTTTTTTCGAAAGTAGTCCTATTAGGGTTATTATAATTACACGAAGGTATTTCGCCGTCATCAGCAGCAGTCCTTGGTATAGTTATTCTGGCGGCTAGCTTCCCACGCTATGCGTGCCGCCATCGCACCTGGTTAAGCTTTTCCTAGACGCTAGAGCTATGCTTTGTCCGCGCAACCTTGAGCGATCGGAAAGCGCGTTTCCCCCTCTTGGCCGGTGGAGAAGGGAGGCTTCGTTCCGGCCGCGAAGCTCTCCACATCTCTGTAAGGTGCCTTGTGGATGTCTCGTGCTGAAGATGCCCTCTCGGTGAGCGCATATTTCACCCCTCATCTTTTAAGAGGTTCAATACATACAAGCATTTGTCTAGCAAACCAGATTTTTTTTCAAGGGAATTTTCCACGTCTCAGTAATTTCTCTCGTCGTATTCGAGTGCTGATTGCCGTGTTATAGTTTGTTAACGAAGCTTTCCCTCAAGTCTAAATATTTTAAGGCAGTTTGTCGTGTGCGTATCATGGCTACGCACGCTTATATCGCATTCCGTTTCTCTACCACGGGTGCGCTTTAAAACCACGGCGCTGCAGTTTTTGCTTTTCTCTTCTTTCTTCTTCTCCGCCCTTAAACTGGCTCTCTCAACTACTACACGCAGAGACAAAGCAACAGCGCGCGCATTAGATACCATAGATGAGATGAATATTTACAATTAGTATTAGGGTTATAATTATACTCGAGTGCTGATTGCCGTGCTATCGTTTGCTAACGAAGCTTTCCCTCAAGTCTAAATATTTTAAGGCAGTTTGTCGTGTGCGTATCATGGCTACGCACGCTTATATCGCATTCCGTTTCTCTACCACGGGTGCGCTTTAAAACCACGGCGCTGCAGTTTTTGCTTTTCTCTTCTTTCTTCTCCGCCCTTAAACTGGCTCTCTCAACTACTACACGCAGAGACAAAGCAACAGCGCGCGCATTAGATCCCATAGATGAGATGAATATTTACAATTAGTATTAGGGTTATAATTATATTCGAGTGCTGATTGCCGTGCTATCGTTTGCTAACGAAGCTTTCCCTCAAGTCTAAATATTTTAAGGCAGTTTGTCGTGTGCGTATCATGGCTACGCACGCTTATATCGCATTCCGTTTCTCTACCACGGGTACGCTTTAAAACCACGGCGCTGCAGTTTTTGCTTTTCTCTTCTTTCTTCTTCTCCGCCCTTAAACTGGCTCTCTTAACTGTACCACACGCAGAGACAAAGAAACAGCGCGCGCATTAGATCCCATAGATGAGATGAATATTTACAATTAGTATTAGGGTTATAATTATATTCGAGTGCTGATTGCTGTGCTATCGTTTGTTACCGAAAGCTTTCCCTCAAGTCTAAATATTTTAAGGCAGTTTGTCGTGTGCGTACCATGGCTACGCACACTTATATCGCATTCCGTTTCTCTACCACGGGTACGCTTTAAAACCACGGCGCTGCAGTTTTTGCTTTTCTCTTCTTTCTTCTTCTCCGCCCTTAAACTGGCTCTCTTAACTGTGCTACACGCAGAGACAAAGAAACAGCGCGCAAATGCGATCCCATAGATGAGATGAATATATATATATATATATATATATATATATATATATATATATATATATATATATATAGAAAACTATCAGTCATAGCTCTCGTAGTATAGCCCTCTGGGCCGTTTCCTTTTTTTTTTCGAAAGTAGTCCTATTAGGGTTATTATAATTACACGAAGGTATTTCGCCCTCATCAGCAGCAGTCCTTGGTATAGTTATTCTGGCGGCTAGCTTCCCACGCTATGCGTGCCGCCATCGCACCTGGTTAAGCTTTTCCTAGACGCTAGAGCTATGCTTTGTCCGCGCAACCTTGAGCGATCGGAAAGCGCGTTTCCCCCTCTTGGCCGGTGGAGAAGGGAGGCTTCGTTCCGGCCGCGAAGCTCTCCACATCTCTGTAAGGTGCCTTGTGGATGTCTCGTGCTGAAGATGCCCTCTCGGTGAGCGCATATTTCACCCCTCATCTTTTAAGAGGTTCAATACATACAAGCATTTGTCTAGCAAACCAGATTTTTTTTCAAGGGAATTTTCCACGTCTCAGTAATTTCTCTCGTCGTATTCGAGTGCTGATTGCCGTGTTATAGTTTGTTAACGAAGCTTTCCCTCAAGTCTAAATATTTTAAGGCAGTTTGTCGTGTGCGTATCATGGCTACGCACGCTTATATCGCATTCCGTTTCTCTACCACGGGTGCGCTTTGAAACCATGGCGCTGCAGTTTTTGCTTTTCTCTTCTTTCTTCTTCTCCGCCCTTAAACTGGCTCTCTCAACTACTACACGCAGAGACAAAGCAACAGCGCGCGCATTAGATACCATAGATGAGATGAATATTTACAATTAGTATTAGGGTTATAATTATACTCGAGTGCTGACTGCCGTGCTATCGTTTGCTAACGAAGCTTTCCCTCAAGTCTAAATATTTTAAGGCAGTTTGTCGTGTGCGTATCATGGCTACGCACGCTTATATCGCATTCCGTTTCTCTACCACGGGTGCGCTTTAAAACCACGGCGCTGCAGTTTTTGCTTTTCTCTTCTTTCTTCTTCTCCGCCCTTAAACTGGCTCTCTCAACTACTACACGCAGAGACAAAGCAACAGCGCGCGCATTAGATCCCATAGATGAGATGAATATTTACAATTAGTATTAGGGTTATAATTATACTCGAGTGCTGATTGCCGTGCTATCGTTTGCTAACGAAGCTTTCCCTCAAGTCTAAATATTTTAAGGCAGTTTGTCGTGTGCGTATCATGGCTACGCACGCTTATATCGCATTCCGTTTCTCTACCACGGGTGCGCTTTAAAACCACGGCGCTGCAGTTTTTGCTTTTCTCTTCTTTCTTCTCCGCCCTTAAACTGGCTCTCTCAACTACTACACGCAGAGACAAAGCAACAGCGCGCGCATTAGATCCCATAGATGAGATGAATATTTACAATTAGTATTAGGGTTATAATTATATTCGAGTGCTGATTGCCGTGCTATCGTTTGCTAACGAAGCTTTCCCTCAAGTCTAAATATTTTAAGGCAGTTTGTCGTGTGCGTATCATGGCTACGCACGCTTATATCGCATTCCGTTTCTCTACCACGGGTACGCTTTAAAACCACGGCGCTGCAGTTTTTGCTTTTCTCTTCTTTCTTCTTCTCCGCCCTTAAACTGGCTCTCTTAACTGTGCTACACGCAGAGACAAAGAAACAGCGCGCAAATGCGATCCCATAGATGAGATGAATATATATATATATATATATATATATATATATATATATATATATAGAAAACTATCAGACATAGCTCTCGTAGTATAGCCCTCTGGGCCGTTTCCTTTTTTTTTTCGAAAGTAGTCCTATTAGGGTTATTATAATTACACGAAGGTATTTCGCCCTCATCAGCAGCAGTCCTTGGTATAGTTATTCTGGCGGCTAGCTTCCCACGCTATGCGTGCCGCCATCGCTCCTGGTTAAGCTTTTCCTAGACGCTAGAGCTATGTCCGCGCAACCTTGAGCGATCGGAAAGCGCGTTTCCCCCTCTTGGCCGGCGGAGAAGGGAGGCTTCGTTCCGGCCGCGAAGCTCTCCACATCTCTGTAAGGTGCCTTGTGGATGTCTCGTGCTGAAGATGCCCTCTCGGTGAGCGCATATTTCACCCCTCATCTTTTAAGAGGTTCAATACATACAAGCATTTGTCTAGCAAACCAGATTTTTATTCAAGGGAATTTTCCACGTCTCAGTAATTTCTCTCGTCGTATTCGAGTGCTGATTGCCGTGTTATAGTTTGTTAACGAAGCTTTCCCTCAAGTCTAAATATTTTAAGGCAGTTTGTCGTGTGCGTATCATGGCTACGCACGCTTATATCGCATTCCGTTTCTCTACCACGGGTGCGCTTTAAAACCACGGCGCTGCAGTTTTTGCTTTTCTCTTCTTTCTTCTTCTCCGCCCTTAAACTGGCTCTCTCAACTACTACACGCAGAGACAAAGCAACAGCGCGCGCATTAGATACCATAGATGAGATGAATATTTACAATTAGTATTAGGGTTATAATTATACTCGAGTGCTGATTGCCGTGCTATCGTTTGCTAACGAAGCTTTCCCTCAAGTCTAAATATTTTAAGGCAGTTTGTCGTGTGCGTATCATGGCTACGCACGCTTATATCGCATTCCGTTTCTCTACCACGGGTGCGCTTTAAAACCACGGCGCTGCAGTTTTTGCTTTTCTCTTCTTTCTTCTCCGCCCTTAAACTGGCTCTCTCAACTACTACACGCAGAGACAAAGCAACAGCGCGCGCATTAGATCCCATAGATGAGATGAATATTTACAATTAGTATTAGGGTTATAATTATATTCGAGTGCTGATTGCCGTGCTATCGTTTGCTAACGAAGCTTTCCCTCAAGTCTAAATATTTTAAGGCAGTTTGTCGTGTGCGTATCATGGCTACGCACGCTTATATCGCATTCCGTTTCTCTACCACGGGTACGCTTTAAAACCACGGCGCTGCAGTTTTTGCTTTTCTCTTCTTTCTTCTTCTCCGCCCTTAAACTGGCTCTCTTAACTGTACCACACGCAGAGACAAAGAAACAGCGCGCGCATTAGATCCCATAGATGAGATGAATATTTACAATTAGTATTAGGGTTATAATTATATTCGAGTGCTGATTGCTGTGCTATCGTTTGTTACCGAAAGCTTTCCCTCAAGTCTAAATATTTTAAGGCAGTTTGTCGTGTGCGTACCATGGCTACGCACACTTATATCGCATTCCGTTTCTCTACCACGGGTACGCTTTAAAACCACGGCGCTGCAGTTTTTGCTTTTCTCTTCTTTCTTCTTCTCCGCCCTTAAACTGGCTCTCTTAACTGTGCTACACGCAGAGACAAAGAAACAGCGCGCAAATGCGATCCCATAGATGAGATGAATATATATATATATATATATATATATATATATATATATATAGAAAACTATCAGTCATAGCTCTCGTAGTATAGCCCTCTGGGCCGTTTCCTTTTTTTTTTCGAAAGTAGTCCTATTAGGGTTATTATAATTACACGAAGGTATTTCGCCCTCATCAGCAGCAGTCCTTGGTATAGTTATTCTGGCGGCTAGCTTCCCACGCTATGCGTGCCGCCATCGCACCTGGTTAAGCTTTTCCTAGACGCTAGAGCTATGCTTTGTCCGCGCAACCTTGAGCGATCGGAAAGCGCGTTTCCCCCTCTTGGCCGGTGGAGAAGGGAGGCTTCGTTCCGGCCGCGAAGCTCTCCACATCTCTGTAAGGTGCCTTGTGGATGTCTCGTGCTGAAGATGCCCTCTCGGTGAGCGCATATTTCACCCCTCATCTTTTAAGAGGTTCAATACATACAAGCATTTGTCTAGCAAACCAGATTTTTTTTCAAGGGAATTTTCCACGTCTCAGTAATTTCTCTCGTCGTATTCGAGTGCTGATTGCCGTGTTATAGTTTGTTAACGAAGCTTTCCCTCAAGTCTAAATATTTTAAGGCAGTTTGTCGTGTGCGTATCATGGCTACGCACGCTTATATCGCATTCCGTTTCTCTACCACGGGTGCGCTTTGAAACCATGGCGCTGCAGTTTTTGCTTTTCTCTTCTTTCTTCTTCTCCGCCCTTAAACTGGCTCTCTTAACTGTGCTACACGCAGAGACAAAGAAACAGCGCGCAAATGCGATCCCATAGATGAGATGAATATATATATATATATATATATATATATATATATATATATATATATAGAAAACTATCAGACATAGCTCTCGTAGTATAGCCCTCTGGGCCGTTTCCTTTTTTTTTTCGAAAGTAGTCCTATTAGGGTTATTATAATTACACGAAGGTATTTCGCCCTCATCAGCAGCAGTCCTTGGTATAGTTATTCTGGCGGCTAGCTTCCCACGCTATGCGTGCCGCCATCGCTCCTGGTTAAGCTTTTCCTAGACGCTAGAGCTATGTCCGCGCAACCTTGAGCGATCGGAAAGCGCGTTTCCCCCTCTTGGCCGGCGGAGAAGGGAGGCTTCGTTCCGGCCGCGAAGCTCTCCACATCTCTGTAAGGTGCCTTGTGGATGTCTCGTGCTGAAGATGCCCTCTCGGTGAGCGCATATTTCACCCCTCATCTTTTAAGAGGTTCAATACATACAAGCATTTGTCTAGCAAACCAGATTTTTATTCAAGGGAATTTTCCACGTCTCAGTAATTTCTCTCGTCGTATTCGAGTGCTGATTGCCGTGTTATAGTTTGTTAACGAAGCTTTCCCTCAAGTCTAAATATTTTAAGGCAGTTTGTCGTGTGCGTATCATGGCTACGCACGCTTATATCGCATTCCGTTTCTCTACCACGGGTGCGCTTTAAAACCACGGCGCTGCAGTTTTTGCTTTTCTCTTCTTTCTTCTTCTCCGCCCTTAAACTGGCTCTCTCAACTACTACACGCAGAGACAAAGCAACAGCGCGCGCATTAGATACCATAGATGAGATGAATATTTACAATTAGTATTAGGGTTATAATTATACTCGAGTGCTGATTGCCGTGCTATCGTTTGCTAACGAAGCTTTCCCTCAAGTCTAAATATTTTAAGGCAGTTTGTCGTGTGCGTATCATGGCTACGCACGCTTATATCGCATTCCGTTTCTCTACCACGGGTGCGCTTTAAAACCACGGCGCTGCAGTTTTTGCTTTTCTCTTCTTTCTTCTCCGCCCTTAAACTGGCTCTCTCAACTACTACACGCAGAGACAAAGCAACAGCGCGCGCATTAGATCCCATAGATGAGATGAATATTTACAATTAGTATTAGGGTTATAATTATATTCGAGTGCTGATTGCCGTGCTATCGTTTGCTAACGAAGCTTTCCCTCAAGTCTAAATATTTTAAGGCAGTTTGTCGTGTGCGTATCATGGCTACGCACGCTTATATCGCATTCCGTTTCTCTACCACGGGTACGCTTTAAAACCACGGCGCTGCAGTTTTTGCTTTTCTCTTCTTTCTTCTTCTCCGCCCTTAAACTGGCTCTCTTAACTGTACCACACGCAGAGACAAAGAAACAGCGCGCGCATTAGATCCCATAGATGAGATGAATATTTACAATTAGTATTAGGGTTATAATTATATTCGAGTGCTGATTGCTGTGCTATCGTTTGTTACCGAAAGCTTTCCCTCAAGTCTAAATATTTTAAGGCAGTTTGTCGTGTGCGTACCATGGCTACGCACACTTATATCGCATTCCGTTTCTCTACCACGGGTACGCTTTAAAACCACGGCGCTGCAGTTTTTGCTTTTCTCTTCTTTCTTCTTCTCCGCCCTTAAACTGGCTCTCTTAACTGTGCTACACGCAGAGACAAAGAAACAGCGCGCAAATGCGATCCCATAGATGAGATGAATATATATATATATATATATATATATATATATATATATAGAAAACTATCAGTCATAGCTCTCGTAGTATAGCCCTCTGGGCCGTTTCCTTTTTTTTTTCGAAAGTAGTCCTATTAGGGTTATTATAATTACACGAAGGTATTTCGCCCTCATCAGCAGCAGTCCTTGGTATAGTTATTCTGGCGGCTAGCTTCCCACGCTATGCGTGCCGCCATCGCACCTGGTTAAGCTTTTCCTAGACGCTAGAGCTATGCTTTGTCCGCGCAACCTTGAGCGATCGGAAAGCGCGTTTCCCCCTCTTGGCCGGTGGAGAAGGGAGGCTTCGTTCCGGCCGCGAAGCTCTCCACATCTCTGTAAGGTGCCTTGTGGATGTCTCGTGCTGAAGATGCCCTCTCGGTGAGCGCATATTTCACCCCTCATCTTTTAAGAGGTTCAATACATACAAGCATTTGTCTAGCAAACCAGATTTTTTTTCAAGGGAATTTTCCACGTCTCAGTAATTTCTCTCGTCGTATTCGAGTGCTGATTGCCGTGTTATAGTTTGTTAACGAAGCTTTCCCTCAAGTCTAAATATTTTAAGGCAGTTTGTCGTGTGCGTATCATGGCTACGCACGCTTATATCGCATTCCGTTTCTCTACCACGGGTGCGCTTTGAAACCATGGCGCTGCAGTTTTTGCTTTTCTCTTCTTTCTTCTTCTCCGCCCTTAAACTGGCTCTCTCAACTACTACACGCAGAGACAAAGCAACAGCGCGCGCATTAGATACCATAGATGAGATGAATATTTACAATTAGTATTAGGGTTATAATTATACTCGAGTGCTGACTGCCGTGCTATCGTTTGCTAACGAAGCTTTCCCTCAAGTCTAAATATTTTAAGGCAGTTTGTCGTGTGCGTATCATGGCTACGCACGCTTATATCGCATTCCGTTTCTCTACCACGGGTGCGCTTTAAAACCACGGCGCTGCAGTTTTTGCTTTTCTCTTCTTTCTTCTTCTCCGCCCTTAAACTGGCTCTCTCAACTACTACACGCAGAGACAAAGCAACAGCGCGCGCATTAGATCCCATAGATGAGATGAATATTTACAATTAGTATTAGGGTTATAATTATACTCGAGTGCTGATTGCCGTGCTATCGTTTGCTAACGAAGCTTTCCCTCAAGTCTAAATATTTTAAGGCAGTTTGTCGTGTGCGTATCATGGCTACGCACGCTTATATCGCATTCCGTTTCTCTACCACGGGTGCGCTTTAAAACCACGGCGCTGCAGTTTTTGCTTTTCTCTTCTTTCTTCTCCGCCCTTAAACTGGCTCTCTCAACTACTACACGCAGAGACAAAGCAACAGCGCGCGCATTAGATCCCATAGATGAGATGAATATTTACAATTAGTATTAGGGTTATAATTATATTCGAGTGCTGATTGCCGTGCTATCGTTTGCTAACGAAGCTTTCCCTCAAGTCTAAATATTTTAAGGCAGTTTGTCGTGTGCGTATCATGGCTACGCACGCTTATATCGCATTCCGTTTCTCTACCACGGGTACGCTTTAAAACCACGGCGCTGCAGTTTTTGCTTTTCTCTTCTTTCTTCTTCTCCGCCCTTAAACTGGCTCTCTTAACTGTGCTACACGCAGAGACAAAGAAACAGCGCGCAAATGCGATCCCATAGATGAGATGAATATATATATATATATATATATATATATATATATATATATATATATATAGAAAACTATCAGACATAGCTCTCGTAGTATAGCCCTCTGGGCCGTTTCCTTTTTTTTTTCGAAAGTAGTCCTATTAGGGTTATTATAATTACACGAAGGTATTTCGCCCTCATCAGCAGCAGTCCTTGGTATAGTTATTCTGGCGGCTAGCTTCCCACGCTATGCGTGCCGCCATCGCTCCTGGTTAAGCTTTTCCTAGACGCTAGAGCTATGTCCGCGCAACCTTGAGCGATCGGAAAGCGCGTTTCCCCCTCTTGGCCGGCGGAGAAGGGAGGCTTCGTTCCGGCCGCGAAGCTCTCCACATCTCTGTAAGGTGCCTTGTGGATGTCTCGTGCTGAAGATGCCCTCTCGGTGAGCGCATATTTCACCCCTCATCTTTTAAGAGGTTCAATACATACAAGCATTTGTCTAGCAAACCAGATTTTTATTCAAGGGAATTTTCCACGTCTCAGTAATTTCTCTCGTCGTATTCGAGTGCTGATTGCCGTGTTATAGTTTGTTAACGAAGCTTTCCCTCAAGTCTAAATATTTTAAGGCAGTTTGTCGTGTGCGTATCATGGCTACGCACGCTTATATCGCATTCCGTTTCTCTACCACGGGTGCGCTTTAAAACCACGGCGCTGC
The DNA here is from genome assembly GCF_023375885.2 of Dermacentor andersoni. NCBI lineage: Eukaryota > Metazoa > Arthropoda > Arachnida > Ixodida > Ixodidae > Dermacentor > Dermacentor andersoni. Next base: position 838,787 of record NW_027314758.1, read on the forward strand.
AGTTTTTGCTTTTCTCTTCTTTCTTCTTCTCCGCCCTTAAACTGGCTCTCTCAACTACTACACGCAGAGACAAAGCAACAGCGCGCGCATTAGATACCATAGATGAGATGAATATTTACAATTAGTATTAGGGTTATAATTATACTCGAGTGCTGATTGCCGTGCTATCGTTTGCTAACGAAGCTTTCCCTCAAGTCTAAATATTTTAAGGCAGTTTGTCGTGTGCGTATCATGGCTACGCACGCTTATATCGCATTCCGTTTCTCTACCACGGGTGCGCTTTAAAACCACGGCGCTGCAGTTTTTGCTTTTCTCTTCTTTCTTCTCCGCCCTTAAACTGGCTCTCTCAACTACTACACGCAGAGACAAAGCAACAGCGCGCGCATTAGATCCCATAGATGAGATGAATATTTACAATTAGTATTAGGGTTATAATTATATTCGAGTGCTGATTGCCGTGCTATCGTTTGCTAACGAAGCTTTCCCTCAAGTCTAAATATTTTAAGGCAGTTTGTCGTGTGCGTATCATGGCTACGCACGCTTATATCGCATTCCGTTTCTCTACCACGGGTACGCTTTAAAACCACGGCGCTGCAGTTTTTGCTTTTCTCTTCTTTCTTCTTCTCCGCCCTTAAACTGGCTCTCTTAACTGTACCACACGCAGAGACAAAGAAACAGCGCGCGCATTAGATCCCATAGATGAGATGAATATTTACAATTAGTATTAGGGTTATAATTATATTCGAGTGCTGATTGCTGTGCTATCGTTTGTTACCGAAAGCTTTCCCTCAAGTCTAAATATTTTAAGGCAGTTTGTCGTGTGCGTACCATGGCTACGCACACTTATATCGCATTCCGTTTCTCTACCACGGGTACGCTTTAAAACCACGGCGCTGCAGTTTTTGCTTTTCTCTTCTTTCTTCTTCTCCGCCCTTAAACTGGCTCTCTTAACTGTGCTACACGCAGAGACAAAGAAACAGCGCGCAAATGCGATCCCATAGATGAGATGAATATATATATATATATATATATATATATATATATATATATATATAGAAAACTATCAGTCATAGCTCTCGTAGTATAGCCCTCTGGGCCGTTTCCTTTTTTTTTTCGAAAGTAGTCCTATTAGGGTTATTATAATTACACGAAGGTATTTCGCCCTCATCAGCAGCAGTCCTTGGTATAGTTATTCTGGCGGCTAGCTTCCCACGCTATGCGTGCCGCCATCGCACCTGGTTAAGCTTTTCCTAGACGCTAGAGCTATGCTTTGTCCGCGCAACCTTGAGCGATCGGAAAGCGCGTTTCCCCCTCTTGGCCGGTGGAGAAGGGAGGCTTCGTTCCGGCCGCGAAGCTCTCCACATCTCTGTAAGGTGCCTTGTGGATGTCTCGTGCTGAAGATGCCCTCTCGGTGAGCGCATATTTCACCCCTCATCTTTTAAGAGGTTCAATACATACAAGCATTTGTCTAGCAAACCAGATTTTTTTTCAAGGGAATTTTCCACGTCTCAGTAATTTCTCTCGTCGTATTCGAGTGCTGATTGCCGTGTTATAGTTTGTTAACGAAGCTTTCCCTCAAGTCTAAATATTTTAAGGCAGTTTGTCGTGTGCGTATCATGGCTACGCACGCTTATATCGCATTCCGTTTCTCTACCACGGGTGCGCTTTGAAACCATGGCGCTGCAGTTTTTGCTTTTCTCTTCTTTCTTCTTCTCCGCCCTTAAACTGGCTCTCTCAACTACTACACGCAGAGACAAAGCAACAGCGCGCGCATTAGATACCATAGATGAGATGAATATTTACAATTAGTATTAGGGTTATAATTATACTCGAGTGCTGACTGCCGTGCTATCGTTTGCTAACGAAGCTTTCCCTCAAGTCTAAATATTTTAAGGCAGTTTGTCGTGTGCGTATCATGGCTACGCACGCTTATATCGCATTCCGTTTCTCTACCACGGGTGCGCTTTAAAACCACGGCGCTGCAGTTTTTGCTTTTCTCTTCTTTCTTCTTCTCCGCCCTTAAACTGGCTCTCTCAACTACTACACGCAGAGACAAAGCAACAGCGCGCGCATTAGATCCCATAGATGAGATGAATATTTACAATTAGTATTAGGGTTATAATTATACTCGAGTGCTGATTGCCGTGCTATCGTTTGCTAACGAAGCTTTCCCTCAAGTCTAAATATTTTAAGGCAGTTTGTCGTGTGCGTATCATGGCTACGCACGCTTATATCGCATTCCGTTTCTCTACCACGGGTGCGCTTTAAAACCACGGCGCTGCAGTTTTTGCTTTTCTCTTCTTTCTTCTCCGCCCTTAAACTGGCTCTCTCAACTACTACACGCAGAGACAAAGCAACAGCGCGCGCATTAGATCCCATAGATGAGATGAATATTTACAATTAGTATTAGGGTTATAATTATATTCGAGTGCTGATTGCCGTGCTATCGTTTGCTAACGAAGCTTTCCCTCAAGTCTAAATATTTTAAGGCAGTTTGTCGTGTGCGTATCATGGCTACGCACGCTTATATCGCATTCCGTTTCTCTACCATGGGTACGCTTTAAAACCACGGCGCTGCAGTTTTTGCTTTTCTCTTCTTTTTTCTTCTCCGCCCTTAAACTGGCTCTCTTAACTGTGCTACACGCAGAGACAAAGAAACAGCGCGCAAATGCGATCCCATAGATGAGATGAATATATATATATATATATATATATATATATATATATATATATATATATATAGAAAACTATCAGACATAGCTCTCGTAGTATAGCCCTCTGGGCCGTTTCCTTTTTTTTTTCGAAAGTAGTCCTATTAGGGTTATTATAATTACACGAAGGTATTTCGCCCTCATCAGCAGCAGTCCTTGGTATAGTTATTCTGGCGGCTAGCTTCCCACGCTATGCGTGCCGCCATCGCTCCTGGTTAAGCTTTTCCTAGACGCTAGAGCTATGTCCGCGCAACCTTGAGCGATCGGAAAGCGCGTTTCCCCCTCTTGGCCGGCGGAGAAGGGAGGCTTCGTTCCGGCCGCGAAGCTCTCCACATCTCTGTAAGGTGCCTTGTGGATGTCTCGTGCTGAAGATGCCCTCTCGGTGAGCGCATATTTCACCCCTCATCTTTTAAGAGGTTCAATACATACAAGCATTTGTCTAGCAAACCAGATTTTTATTCAAGGGAATTTTCCACGTCTCAGTAATTTCTCTCGTCGTATTCGAGTGCTGATTGCCGTGTTATAGTTTGTTAACGAAGCTTTCCCTCAAGTCTAAATATTTTAAGGCAGTTTTCCTAGCCTCTAAAGCCGCTCGAGTTCGCTCTTCTCCTTGAGCGGCCATTTTTCCTAGAAAGTATGCCTTCCAACTACTCGGAATCAGCAAAAACCGACCATCGCGGACAACATGAGTCTCTTTCCACGTAAGTGTGAGGCTCGGAGGAGGAGCTGTGGCGCTTGAAAGTAGCCTGGGGCCTGACGAACCAACCGACTGAGCTATCTTTCCGGGCAACATCGAAGGTTCACGAGTCCAAATCACCTGTTATGTTCCTTTTTTTTTTCCGCCCCGTTTTCTTTGTTTTTTTTTTTCTTTCTTTTAATGCCTTTTCCTTTTTTTTATCACTGTACGGGAACCCTCCTAAAAAAAATATATATATATATATATAGATATCTTCAAATATGTATGGCCTCACACTCACATGTGCAGGTCATAAATACCAGGTTCTCTAGCCGAGTGCCATCCATGCGGTATAACCGAGCTCAGATTGGTCCACCTTGACTGACCAAGTAGGGCACCACTGTAGGTTAAATGAGGCGTACAACTCCTGCGGGACCCGCCGTGGTTGCTCAGTGGTTGTGGTGTTAGACTGCTGAGCACGAGGTCGCGGGATCGGACCCCGACCACGGCGCCCGCATTTCGATGGGGGCGAAATGCGAAAACACCCGTGTACTTAGAATTAGGTGCACGTTAAAGAACCCCAGGTGGTCGAAATTTTCGGAGTCCTCCACTACGGCGTGCATAATCAGAAAGTGGTTTTGTCACGTAAAACCCCATAAATTAATTTTTAATTTAACTCCTACGGGGACGGTAGAGTATCCGTCTCCAGTGCAAGAGGACCGTGATTCAAATCCCGGTGCCGCGCTATTCTCCACCGGAAAATACAAAAAAAAAACCGTGTGTTGAGAAAATTGCACAAACAGGCCTGGAGTGCGGCCTGATCCCGGTGACCAGAACCGGTAACGCACTCTCTCACCAGAGCAGGATTGGCCACCCTGGTGCAGTACTTGGCCACAACCTCCTATATGAATACAACAAACGAACCCCGGCCCTCAGTCCCCAGCAGCCGCGAAGCAACTGACCACGGCGGCGGTCAGATCTGTGACGCTGTAGAGGGTGCTAAGAATACCTGGCTCCGGACAGGCCGCCATTGGAATCTGAACCTGGCAACGTTTAACGTTAGAACGCTATCTAGTGAGGCGAGTCTAGCAGTGTTATTGGAGGAATTAGAGGGTAGTAAATGGGATATAATAGGGCTCAGTGAGGTTAGGAGGACAAAAGAAGCATATAGAGTGCTAAAAAGCGGGCATGTACTGTGTTACCGGGGCTTAGCGGAGAGACGAGAACTAGGAGTCGGATTCCTGATTAATAAGGAAATAGCTGGTAACATACAGGAATTCTATAGCATTAACGAGAGGGTGGCATGTCTTGTTGTGAAACTTAATAAGAGGTACAAAATGAAGGTTGTACAGGTCTACGCTCCTACATCTAGTCATGATGACCAGGAAGTCGAAAGCTTTTATGAAGACGTAGAATCGGCGATGGGTAAAGTCAAAACAAAATAAACTATACTGATGGGCGACTTCAATGCCAGGGTAGGCAAGAAGCAGGCTGGAGACAAGTCAGTGGGGGAATATGGCATAGGCTCTAGGAATAGCAGAGGAGAATTATTAGTAGAGTTTGCAGAACAGAATAATATGCGTATAATGAATACCTTTTTCCGCAAGCGGGTTAGTCGAAAGTGGACGTGGAGGAGCCCGAATGGTGAGACTAGAAATGAAATCGACTTCATACTCTGCGCGAACCCTGGCATCATTCAAGATGTAGACGTGCTCGGCAAGGTACGCTGCAGTGACCACAGGATGGTAAGAACTCGAATTAGCCTAGACTTGAGGAGGGAACGAAAGAAACTGGTACACAAGAAGCCAATCAATGAGTTAGCGGTAAGAGGGAAACTAGATGAATTCCGGATCAAACTACAGAACAGGTATTCGGCTTTAACTCAGGAAGAGGACCTTAGTGTTGAAGCAATGAACGACAATCTCATGGGCATCATCAAGGAGTGTGCAATAGAAGTCGGTGGTAACGCCGTTAGACAGGAAACCAGTAAGCTATCGCAGGAGACGAAAGATCTGATCAAGAAACGCCAATGTATGAAAGCCTCTAATCCTAAAGCTAGAATAGAACTGGCAGAACTTTCTAAGTTAATCAACAAGCGTAAGACAGCGGACATCAGGAACTATAATATGGATAGAATTGAACAGGCTCTCAGGAACGGAGGAAGCCTAAAAACAGTGAAGAAGAAACTAGGAATAGGCAAGAATCAGATGTGTGCGTTAAGAGACAAAGCCGGCAATATCGTTACTAATATGGACGAGATAGTTCAAGTGGCTGAGGAGTTCTATAGAGATTTATACAGTACCAGTGGCACCCACGACGATAGTGGAAGAGGGAATAGCCTAGAGGAATTCGAAATCCCACAGGTAACGCCAGAAGAAGTAAAGAAAGCCTTAGGAGCTATGCAAAGGGGGAAGGCAGCTGGGGAGGATCAGGTAACAGCAGATTTGTTGAAGGATGGTGGTCAGATTGTTCTAGAGAAACTGGCCACCCTGTATACGCAATGCCTCATAACCTCGAGCGTACCGGAATCTTGGAAGAACGCTAACATAATCCTAATCCATAAGAAAGGGGACGCCAAAGACTTGAAAAATTATAGACCGATCAGCTTACTGTCCGTTGCCTACAAAGTATTTACTAAGGTAATCGCAAATAGAATCAGGAACACCTTAGACTTCTGTCAACCAAAGGACCAGGCAGGATTCCGTAAAGGCTATTCAACAATAGACCATATTCACACTATCAATCAAGTGATAGAGAAATGTGCAGAATATAACCAACCCTTATATATAGCTTTCATTGATTACGAGAAAGCGTTTGATTCAGTCGAAACCTCAGAAGTCATGGAGGCATTACGGAATCAGGGTGTAGATGAGCCATATGTAAAAATACTGGAAGATATCTATAGCGACTCCACAGCCACCGTAGTCCTCCACAAAGAAAGCAACAAAATCCCTATAAAGAAAGGCGTCAGACAGGGAGATACGATATCTCCAATGCTATTCACAGCATGTTTACAGGAGGTATTCAGAGGCCTGGAGTGGGAAGAATTGGGGATAAAAGTTGATGGAGAATACCTTAGCAACTTGCGATTCGCTGATGATATTGCCTTGCTTAGTAACTCAGGAGACCAATTGCAATGCATGCTCACTGACCTGGAGAGGCAAAGCAGAAGGGTGGGTCTGAAAATTAATCTGCAGAAAACTAAAGTACTGTTTAACAGTCTCGGAAGAGAACAGCAGTTTACGATAGGTAGCGAAACACTGGAAGTGGTAAGGGAATACATCTACTTAGGGCAGGTAGTGACCACGGATTCGGATCATGAGACTGAAATAACCAGAAGAATAAGAATGGGTTGGGGTGCGTTTGGCAGGCATTCTCAAATCATGAACAGTAGGTTGCCACTATCCCTCAAAAGGAAAGTGTACAACAGCTGTGTGTTACCAGTACTCACATATGGGGCAGAAACCTGGAGGCTTACGAAAAGGGTTCTGCTGAAATTGAGAACGACGCAACGAGCTATAAAAAGAAGAATGATGGGTGTAACGTTAAGGGATAAGAAAAGAGCAGATTGGGTGAGGCAACAAACGCGGGTAAACGACATCTTAGTTGAAATCAAGAAAAAGAAATGGGCATGGGCCGGACATGTAATGAGGAGGGAAGATAACCGATGGTCACTAAGAGCTACGGACTGGATTCCAAGAGAAGGGAAGCGTAGCAGGGGGCGGCAGAAAGTTAGGTGGGCAGATGACATTAAGACGTTTGCAGGGACAACATGGCCACAATTAGTACATGACCGGGGTAGTTGGAGAAGTATGGGAGAGGCCTTTGCCCTGCAGTGGGCGTAACTAGGCTGATGATGATGATGATGATGATGATGATGTATGTATGTATGTATGTATGTATGTATGTATGTATGTATGTATGTATGTATGTATGTATGTATGTATGCACGCATGTGTGTATGTATGTGTGTATGTATGTATGTATGTATGTATGTATGTATGTATGCACGCATGTGTGTATGTATGTATGTATGTTTGTATGTATGTATGTATGTATGTATGTATGTATGTATGTATGTATGTATGCGTTTGTGTGTGTGGGAATGAAGCGGTTCGATCGTTTCAGAACCCACGAAAACGAAGAATTTTGCGCATACACATTCTGTCGATCAATATGGCAGTTTGTTCCCTTTGATGATGGTGATGTTATATGGGGTTTTATGGCGCGAGGGCCTTGTTACCTTTAATAGCGATATCAGCTTTGCTTTTAATAGTTGCACCAGCTTTTGTCGTCCCAGAGGCAGTGTTGCCAACTTAATTTCCAAATTTATTGTAATGTTTCGAGTTTAGTGAGTTCTTCAAATAAAAAACGAGCATTAACTTAAGATTTAAAAAAATTGTATCTTTAATTCACGATAAAATAATATGCTTGAGTTCGACGGACACATCATCACGACCATAAATTATATCTATTTTTTTGCAAAATAAAGGTCCCTGCTGTCGATTTCTAGTTGCCACCTTTTTGCTTCAGCCGACTATACCATACATCGGCAAATTTCCAAATCACATCAGGTGGCCAGAGAGCCCATGATGTGGCGGTGAGGCTAGGCCTCCCCGTCCCGACGTGGGAGCGGCCTGCGGTGCTGCTGTAAGTGCGGCGCTTCTCAGGACCTCATTAAAGTTCTTTGTCTGTCTGTCATCAGGTGACCGAATCCCCTGCTTTTCCTGGCTGCGTTTTCCTTAATTTGACGCTCACTGGGTTACTCTAAACGACTGCCGGTTATCTACCCTACGCATTACATAGCCTGCCCAACTAACATGTGAGATACATTCGTTTGTTGTCTAATGCGCACCGCCGTATTCCTGTCTCTTTACGTTGCACCGAACATCTTTCGGTCTATCGCTCATTGCGCAGTTTTTAATTCCTTCTGAAGGTTTCTTTGTATAATTGTTTTTATTAACTTCGACAGCATAGGAAAAGTTGGCTACTGAAAGTCTCAATAACCGAAAATTGCAGCTAATTATGAGTTCAGCCCCCCCCCCCCCCCCCGCAGGTTTGCAGAGGTAGCAGTGATAGTAACTATTCTTTTGAAAGATAATGGCAAGTCGGCGTCAATTACTTAATAACGCCTACCCCTATGCACTCCAACCCATTTTATTCAACTGGATATTTTCTGCGTGCTATATGGAGACCCTGTGAAACTTCGCGTAGGGAGAGGGAGAGAGAACTAAGAAGCAATAGCAGGGAAGTTAACCAAGGTATTGCCCGGTTGGCTACCCTACTAGTGGGGAAAGGGAAAAGGGAAAGGAATATGGGAAGGAAGAGGGAGAAGAAGAATCATTGTGCGCTCGCTCGCATAATAATGTTCACTCGCAAGCGCTCATCTTGTCCGGTTGTCTTCAGAAAGCGCATTAGCAATAAGTGTACATTTTCGTGGCGCTGACTATCAATCACGCACTCTTGTTTTCTTGACACGCTCCTAGACATTACCTTGTTCCTCTACATATTAATTTTCAATGGTACTTTTACAGGCTTCATCAGCATGGAAATGTCATTGAAGCCATTGTTTTGTTCCCGATGCTGAGTCTTGGAGCAATTGTTATTTGGGTATGTGTCAACTTTGAACGTTTCAAGTTGACGGAATGGATATAAATTGTCAGCACTTTGTACTATATCGGTTTCTTTTTCACGCGTAGTCTTAAGATGGTCACTTTCATAAAATTGACATCAACTCTCCAAGGCAATTTGGTAGAAAATGTTTCGTGGGGCGAAAAGCTGCCGGTAGGTTGTGCTTCAGTAAAGCAAGTTCTGAACGTAGACTGATTGGTACTCACAGAGTTGATCTGTACGCAGAGATAATTTATTAACTGAAGCGTAGTCTTGAAGTACTTAAAATGCAGGTAATCAGAGACCATGAAAATTTCTATCGTAACTTCCATGGGAACACTTTGAGCTCCGTAAGTCCTTTCGTTCACGATCGAAGCATCTATATCAAAAATTGAGAAAGAGAGTATGCGAGAATTTCAACAAAAATTGTAATAAAATAGGAAACACCTAGCAGTAGGCACTTTTCGTATTCATAGGAAACCCAGAATTTTGCGCTTGCCAATGAGTGATTAAGCGGCGTAGGGCCTCCTTGCGGAAAAACACTTTAGCATATGCCACCATCCTCCTCTCCCCCCTTTCCTGAGAGAACGTCTCGCTTTCAATTTAGCATTGACACTAGTAATTTGGCACAGTGGGAGACTCCATTTAGCTGAGCGTTTCACGAAACTTTACATGCTTAAAGTTCAGCCGTGTAAAACAGTCATAAGGAAAGCGTACGTGGCGTACCGTATTAGAAAAAAAGACTTAGTTTTTGGTTTTGTACCCAAACGTTTCCCACATTTGAACGTCGCTCTTGCTCTGGCGTCGCGTTTATTCAAGGCGTCACGTCCTTGCAGGTCTAGAGGACGTTTCAAAATTGCGTTGCACTATTGGGGACTGAGGTTGTCTGTCACTGAAACTTTCTCGTTAAGGCGAAATGGGGCAAGCGAAAGCTTCTTTACCTTTTATTTAAAATGAGCGCTACGGACAGTTCTGGAAAACAACTGTGAATTCGGGGCCAGAAAAAGAGAAGAAGGGGAAAGAGAAATTAGTGACACGCTTTCTTTAAACGAGATAAATTCTGGGGATTACGTGCCAAAGTCAAGATGTGATTACGAGACACACCGTAGTGGGGGACTCCGGATGAATTTTGATCCCCCGGGGTTATTTAACTGGCCACTAGACATAAAACTAAATAAGCATTTTTTGCCTGAACGGTAAAATTTAATAACGATTGCCGGTTCGGTATGAAACGGTTGAAACACATAGGGTGACAACGAGTGCTAATAGATTGCGCGATTCATCAAATAACTACATCAGTCGGCGCACCTCATTTGCAGATCTAATTACCACTCACGAGTTGCGTTGTGTGCCAGAATGGGGATAGATGACGGTTGTGCAGGGGTCCACAGTCACCTCGACATAGACAGACGCCTGCGCTTCTTAGGTATATGCCATGGCATTTGTGCTCCGCAATGGAAAATTGTTTCATGGTCCCCGAAATCAACATTTCTGCTGACGCTACCGTTTCGGCTATTCTGGGAACTCGTTAGTAAAACTAAACTATATAAGCATGGAGAGAAGAAAATACGATGTTCTCCAGAAGAGGAAATCAACAAGTTCAGTTGCATGGTCTTTTGTAACCATAACACTGCGGCCGCTTATGGATGTCGTCACCTTCTTAGTGAACAAAATCTTTTGTTGCGTGCCATGGTTTAACGCATGTTTGGCGCTTGGCCGAGGTAAGTTGCCTAGCGATGTTCGAGAGGCATAAAATGTTTGCGGGACACGATAGGCTTGATTTTGACTTCTTTTTCGACGTTGACTTTCTTAAGCAGCACAAGACATTTTCAGATGCGTAAGGAAGATCGACATAAGGTTCAGAAGAAGCCGTCCTTGTGCATCGTTCAGAAGCGTCGATGTCCTCACCAGCTTCTAGAAGCAGAAAAGTGAGCGATATGTCAAAGGCTAGCTTTTTTTCGTTGCTACAGGCTAGAAATTTTGAATAGTCGTTCGCGTAATTGAGCCCGAACGACTCCACAGATCGCATGGGACAGTCCGTTCACAGGCAGTGCATGAATATACCTAAATATTTGAAGCAAGATGAAATTTAACTGACTGTTGCAATCAAAGTAATGCGTCTGGAAGCTATGCGCGCCCTACGCAGAGGTAAAGGGATCCTCACTTTCTCTTTCTTTGTTTATGTACATAAAATCCCCGCTTGTGTGTGCAACAAAGCAGTAAACTGCATATTATAGTGAAAAAGGACTTCGCCTAAAGGGGATCCGGCTGCTTTCCGGCATCTCCTTTTTGAAAACGTAGTTGAAATCGCGGCGACAGCGCTACTCGAAAATGTTCTCAAAACGGTGCGCACCGTGCTTCGCCCGACTACATATGGAAAAAGAAAGGAGATCCAGCATGGAAAAGCGCTGCTGCCGTTTGCGTTGTCGACATTGCAACGCCCCGAATCCTCAAATATGCTAAATCTTCAGCCACCGCAACCTCCCTCTCTTCTTCCTTCCCCGCTGCACACATATGCAGGGTGTCCCACATAACTTGACCCAAAAATTTTAAAATATGAAAGGCGCGTCGTAAGCGAATTGAACCGAACGCATACTATTTGCAATAGTCTATAGTAACTCAGGCAATTTGTTATTTTCCCCATAACTCACTAATCAATTGGGTTTTATTACCCAACTTATTAATTATTGTCTGCAGACCCCAAGTATGACACGCAGATTTGTAGAGCACCTTCAGAAACCACTGATCGAGTTGTTTTCTTTGCGATACGTCTCACGTAGTCCTTTTTTCCAGCTTGCGAAGCCCGCGAAATATGAAAAGAAAAGCCACGTGACCGAGCGCTTGCGCAGTGGTATCGTGCTGCTCTCAAGCGTGCGTTCTAGGAAAGCCTGCAAGTATACTTGCAGGCTTTCCCAGAATACTGATCTCATGAAACCGCGCTTCGCATCCACACTCAGTAATATGGGCGGCCAAAAATGCGCACACGTGGCGTCCTTCTTCCCAGCTTTTATAGCACGCTCCCTGATCTGGTAGGCCGTCTAGCCCTGTATTCAGCCCATCTGTTCGCTTATGAAACACGCTGGCAATGTAATTCACTTGTTTAACTACCTTTTCCACTCGGTGCCACCTCAATGTCGAGCATTTCCTTCTTCTCAATTTCGTGTATCATGTGCGGAATGAGGCCTTGGTCAGATCTCTCCGTTTCGGGCATTGGCTCAATCCTGTGGTACGGCCCGACCACACCTTCCTGCAAAAGACAGCACGTAAGATAGCATTGTGTTACGTGTCACAGAAATGAAATTTAAGCAAGCTACATTTTGCCTTATGACAGATGTACTGTCGCATGTTGCTCTAGCTTACTACGAGTCGTCCTGTCCTGGCCAGGTGCTTTCAAAGCTGGCACGCGGAGCTTTCGAGTTGCACGGCATTCACCGACATAACAATAGTATCCAACGCACGTGTTCGAGCCTACACGTGAAGGGAAGCTTTAGCGAATCAATTAAATAAATACTAGACCACTAGCGGAGAGGCGTGAAATTGTGTTTATTTTCATTATTATGCCGCCCACAATGGGGGATCGGCCATGAAATGGGTGAATCATTCCAAATTATTATGGAGCATAGCTTTCCTAATATCTATGGAAATAGCATTGAATAGCGTAGAATTACTTGTTACAATAAAATCAGGAAGGTCATATTGAATGAGTTAATTAACTTAAATCACTAATAATTAACTTAAATTACTAATAATTAACTTAAAAGCAAAAAAAAAGGAATTTAGCAGAGCATTCGTTTAGATTCTGGACAGCGAAGCATTCATCCCTGTGGCTGAATCCCAAAGTGGAGGCCCCGAACGAAAGAATTGCCTTCCGAGCTGAGCACTTCATCCTCTTTATCTCCGGCAACATAGCGGCAACGTAGTTGTAACCCAGCGTTCGTGGCTTGCTTGTTTACCCATTGTGTACCATTCAAAGACCAACTGTAAAAAAATTTTTGGCTTCATGAAACATCTAGTTTATTGCAGATATAGTGAAGCGTCCGTGCCAAATTTTACGTTGGAGATACGAGTGCCTCTGTCAGGGAAGGCCTACGAAAGTTCATGTTCTTGATACCGAAACTTAAAAAAAAGTCACGAGCCATTCCACTCTGTGAAGGCGTATGAACGGTGAAGCTGTGTAGCACACGACAAAGAGGGGACAGAGAATTTCGAACAAAGGTACGAACACATTCATTGTCTTGACCGGGGGTGATAGTGACGAAAGGCAGGCACAAGCATTTATTTTTGCATATCCGCGTTCATTCGTGTTATACATTCGTTATATACATTCATATTTTCATTTCGCGATATACTGAGGCAAATAATTTGAGACCGAAATCATCGCACCGACTGGCAGTGGACCAGTGCCGTCAGCGGCTTCGCAGAGGGAGAGGCAGATATGGGGACGCTGGGGGCAGTATGGGAGCGCGAGCAGTGGCACGAGCCATAGCTGATGATGATGGTTCTTGCTCACAGATTTGTTGAATAGACACGAAAAAATGCACGGCACCCTAGCCATAAACACGTTCACTGCAAAAAACGAAAAAAAAGCGGCTACTACTGCTCACCGTCAGTAGCGCAGCCATCATGAGTTACGCATCAATCAGGGCTGACCTTTGAGATTCAGCGCCGCCCACGGCGCTCAGAAAAAATCTCGGAGGCGACGTTCTGAGAATTACGTCATATCCGCTAGCTACAAGGTATACGTTGTCTGCTTGGATACTATTTAATGGCTGCTGATAAGAACATACGACAATCAGAAGCCCTGCACATTTTCCAAGACTGATTCAGCAGTATAACCAAAGTTTTTTTTCAATGCAGAATCTAAAAAAAAAAAATCTTATCCAGGCGCTTGCCGTTCTGGCAGATAGGCCACGTGACTAGGTGGAGAATACGAGCAGGAAAAATTTCTACGATAACTTTACTAATTACTGAAAATGCGCTAATCCACTTCTTTGGTTCCTAACTTTCGAGCAAATGTTGTGTCTCATTGCTTTGTCAAACGGTGCTTGCTTTAAAAATTTCGACCTGAGGTGATTTACTAACGAGGAAGTGATAAAGTGCAATGGAAGCACGGAAATAGTTATACAGGTGTTGTTATCAGAATAAAAGTATTTGACACTCACAACTTCGACGCCGCTGTCTCTTCTTGTGACGTGCACGGTCGCAAACTGCTTTTCATCTTCGTGGAGATTTTGTTCGATGTCTTCTCCGTTGAACTGCGAAAATGGGGATGGATTATAACTGAACATTGCTTTTTACGACGTTCAGCGTACTTCTGTGATCAATATTAACAAATCTACATGAAGTGTATGACACTTAAAAAGCTGTGAACTTTATGGGGCCTCGGGGCACGATGTACGTACATCCTGACAAACATTGATATGCCAGTAGTAATGTTAAATGGAGAGAAAAAACGGAACAGGCTAATATTGAGTTGACATCATAATTTTCTTCCAATATAATTAGATAGAGCTGGAATACTTGTCACAATATTCTGTTGCGTTAAAGTTACGATGTTATATTGATAACAATTTCTAAGCTCGCTTACGGTAATGCTGGTTGCGGTACCCCTTGGTTGAGTGCTGTAGAGTATTCATTTTTTTAATGTAAAAAATTATGTATTTTATTTGAAAGGTATGCCGATAGAGTGCTAAAGAAAGATGCTTTGGAAAGTTCTAAACACAGACGCAGGTAATATTACTTACTGACACAAAAGTGGAACACTGAAAAGCATTGGCGTGGCAACCTAAACCATGCCTTACTTGAAGCAAGAGGTTGAGACGTAATCTTGGTATTTCATTTAGACAAATGGTGCTGGTAATTGTATTGCTGTCACTGAGATCATTAGTGGGAGTGTGAGTACATTGACTTCGGTGCATGGTCTCATTCTCACTGCTGCCAAAGTCGATGTGGTGTAAAGTCAAGGCATTCGAGTATTCTTCTTGGCTCATTTCAGTGTGCATAACCTTGTTGAAGAGCAAGTACAGTTTTCATAATATTAAGAGCACTATGAGAACTGCTGTTTTTATTGGCATGCGGTTCATTTTAGTGTTATAAATTCAAGCCCGTGCGGCCTAGCATTCGTTTGCTTAAATTCTATAAAATACCCTGTCCAATAATCATATATTGGCTTACGTTGGGACATACAGGTTTTTCATAAAGGAACATCCATTGTTATGAATACAGAGCATATGCGCAGAGGCATACGGTTTCTTTTTCAATTGAGTTAGCATGCTATCGCAAGAACGCATTGATGCGCTGTTTTACCATTATTTTATTATTCGCGCTTGATGAATTAATAATGAAAGCACTTACGAAATGCGTTACTTCGTGCCCGTCTTCGTGTTCCAGGACGCGGAAGTTGCGGGCTGCAACCGACGCCTTTCTAAGATTCAGCGTCAGTTGATCATGCAAGTGCAGCACCATTCGTCCGTCAGCTGATCGCTTCTCGAGTAGACGCGGGTAAACCAGCCTAGGTTGCTGTGTTCCTGTCAAATGCGAGTTGCACAGCCGGGGTTGAGAGGTTGAGAGAACTGCACTGTCACAAAATCTGATAGCATTTTGCTCTAGACATAAGCGAGTTAAATGTCACAATGTGCTGCCCGACGAAAGGCTCCCTTCTTGCAAACTGTTGGTCTCGTGATTAGCGCCAGTCTTGGCTCGCAATCAATGTGCGATCTCCCGCGCTGAGCGCACACAGAGACCAGCCCCACGGGATGGAAGCTTGGAAGCACATATACGTTGTTAAGGTTAAGGATTATTTTCAGGGGAGGCGGGGGGGGGGCTAAGGTTCCATTATGTTCTGTTAAGTCTTCCATGCTTGGTGCATTATAATACAACTATTACTTTGAGCAGGCCCTTGGTCTACCTGAAGGTGTCTACCATAGGCGGCAACTACGGGGGCGGGCTCCAGGGCCCGTGCGCGCTTCGGAGCTTTAGGGAGGAGGGGGTGCGGAGCCCCTCTCGGCCTCCCCCCCCCCCAAAAGTGTCATTACCAGAGTTCCGTTACCCACATCGCCTGGTGTTTCTTTTGAGTTGCCTCTATAATTTGACTTATTCTAAATAGATGATATAATATATTCTATAAGAAGTCAATCTTAAAAAAAAATTAAATTGCAAATTTAAATAAGATTATCTTAATCTAAGATTCGTTTATTAAAGTAAGCTAATCATAAGCTAGTGGGTTCATACCTCAAATATGAATTTAATATTCCTTTATTAATTTTTATTAAGAAAATAGTATTATGAATAATTTTTATTATTATTTTCATTGCAATTTCATCTGAGTCATGATTTGTATTTTGATTATCTCTAGAAATAAATTTAATAATATTTATTCCAATTATAAATAATAATAATATTAAAAGTTGATATTCAATAGTAATTTATTTCATCCTATTTTATTTTGCCTAAAAGCTTGCTTTATCGTTCTTGGCGTGGAAGTGCACGGCTTTTAATTCATAATTTCTCTTTATTTCTCAAATTCTGACGATAGGAGGAGAAGTGCATTAAAGTACCAGCGGTGGCTACCTCATCCGTATTTTTTCAGTTAAACATCTTTTTTTAAATTTCCACTGTGAACATCATGCACAGAGACAATATATGTAAATATATACGCAGGACAAAGAGTATTTTATATTTAAAGAAAGGGAGCTTGCTAACTAACAATTATTTGTAATGGTATTAATAGCCTATGCCTAGAGAATGAATATCTTGCTGTATGTTCACCTCACTTCAAGTTGATTTGCGTGCTTTGTTGAAAAAAAAAATCTTCACTGACCCTTTTGGCAGCCCTTTATCAACGGCGTGTGAAATGCGCGGGGATGATATGTGTCTTAATATTGCTTCTTTTTCCATTAGGTAATGCTAACCACTCAGGAAAAGAAAGTTCTTCTAATAATTAACATTTATTGGGAATGGAAACATCGACAATTGCATGCAGAGGTCATAAATATGTAAAATTCACTCAGTAACTGAAATGAGGCAAAGTCAAATTTCCTCGAAGTCAGAGCAAATGCGAATCATGCGCAGCAACTCTTATACTCGGACTCATAGTGAAAAGAAAAGAAAGTAAAAGGAACTACAGTTTCGCTGGAAAGGCGAAGCAGCATTAGGGATAGCAAAGTATAAGACAATTACGCGAAGGAAGATTGCAACACCGAGAGAGGTCAGTCTGACCGGGCTTCAGCCTGGTCAGGCTCCCTCTCAACACCCCCCCCCCCCCCCCCACTCCCCCCTCGCCCTTCTGGCTACGCGTGTGCTTTACGTGTTCCTACAGGAACTGTGAGTGAGGGAAGTTACGAATAGAAGGACACGGTGCATACGGTGGTAAATTTACATGTGCACAACGCTGTAAATACATGCAACATGTAAGTAGCATACACTGCTTATGCAAAATTATTTTTGATTATGAAAATGAGGCGTGGAGCAGCTAAGTTACAATACTTTAGGATAACAGAACAGAGAACTGGGCTAGTTGATTTACTTGCATCTTGAATCTGTAAAAGCGCACAAAGACGAGAACGAAGAGAGAAGACAGACGAGGCGCTTACTCACAATTGAGAAAATTTATTGAAAGGAAGCAAATATATGCACGCAAAAACGGAGCAGGAGGGTTGCAAGAATCACGAGTTGAAGCTTTCGAAGGCAACCTTATAAATTGAAGTCTAACTGTCAAGAAAGTTAAATTCTTTGTCATGTAGCAAGACCGAGGGGTGGCTGACGCAGTTATCTCCTCTTTTTTTTTATGTGGTAGGCCTCTGCCATTTCATGGGTTAGGTGGTTGTTGCTCTTGAAGATAATCTGAATATCTTTCAATACAGGATAACAACTACATTCACTACAGTGGGCGGCCAGGTGTGTCGCTGCGGTGGAATTGAATGCCGCCAGGTGTTTTATTATGGCTAAATTCAGAGCGTGAACTACTGGGACACAAGCTAAGGCACAAGAAATGACAGGACACGGCGCTACTTGCAACTGAAAGTTTACTTTTGGTTTTATGTCGTTTGATGACATTTGATTACATAGGACATGTCTGGGTAATGAAGTCTCTAACCTTTCGATTAACCTTTCAGTTACAAGTAGTGCAGTGTTCGGTTTTTTCTTGTGCCTTAGCTTGTGTTCCAGGAGTTCGCGCTCTGAATTTAGCCATGCTTTTATGCCAACTCGCCCATTTCTCACTTTTGTGTTCTCTTGAAAGAGCGTAGGTCTCTTAGTCGCACGTTGATGCAGCGCCCTGACTAACCTACGTAAACCTTACCGCACCTAAACGGGATCATATACATGATGCCCATCGTACAATCTACAAATCTTTAGGTGTGTTTAATGTTACACGGCGATGGCTTCCTGCTAATATGCGAACAAATTGTCTGAAGTTTGTTTTTCTTTTGCTGAAAGATGAACCTCGACCTTATACCTAGTGCCTATATGTTTTAATTCATGCGATTCGCACATGTTTTAATTCTTGCATCGTACGAATTAAAACATATATGCACATGTGTAAGGTTGAGGTTCTTTTTTCAGCAAAAAACAAACTTCAGACAATTTGTTCGTGTATTAGCAGGAAGCCATCGCAGTGCAACACTTAACACACGAAAAAATTTGGGATTCTTCGCACGCGTGCGCAACCTTCCTAATCCCACCTACTACTTCCAACCTTCCTACCGCAACCTTCCTACTTTCAGTTGCGTGCATATATTTGTTTTACAATAAAGTTTTTCAGTTGTGAGTAAGCGCTTCGTCCTGTCTTCTCTATTCGTTCTCGTCTTTGTGCACTTCTACAGTTTCAAGATGCAATACTTTAGGAAGCAGCCAAAATGCCAATGCAATGCAAAGAAAAGCCTATGCGGCTCTGTGCAATGGCTATGTCCAAATGTCAAGTGCCATCTGTCGACTTGCCGCAAAGCGTCGTCCGCCATCTTGGTGACGGCGCGGCAAAGGGAAACGGCCTGCCTGACAGCTAGCATATCTACATAGATAGCTGCTGCTTTCACCCTTGGTCTGTTCTGTCCTCCCATTGCTGTTTGCTGCTTTAAGCGAAGCTCGAGATCCATGGAAACCTCGGCAACACGTAGGGTGGTTTGTTTTCAGCAGCAGACGCAACAGATTGAGAAAAAACTGAAATACGCTGGTCAAACGTCACCGACGCAGATGACTTTGCACACCGCGTGCTGCCGCGTCCTGTTTGATCGTGTCTTTGCTGCAACTAGTGCAGTATTCACCACTCTCCTAGCTAACCCGTCTATCTATGGTTTCATCGCACTAGTTCGGTCCCACTGATTCCCTCTCCACCTTTGCCCGCTTCTCGCCTTTTGTCAGCCCATTGCATAAAAGTAAACCTCACAAGAAGGGCAATGATATTCTCTTTGAAAGCAAACAAACTGACCTCTTATAAACAAGGCGAGCGTTTGATTGGGCTGTTCGAACAATGCTGCGGGTCACTGCACCGACCGATGCTGCCGTCGGCTTTTACGTATGTTTGACATCAGGCGATTGCAATAAACTTGGAATATAATAATTTTGCGTTATTTCCCTCCTACGGCCCTTTGTTGCAGGCTGCAGCGAACGGAAGAGCGCACGGAGCCAAGTCCTGGCATTTCCTGTTGCCCTTCGTTTTCATAGGACACGGTTGTGCGACCTGACCCAACGCCTCCTATGATAGCACAATCCCCGCGCACTTCGATCCATGACGTCGGGCTACCTTGGCCGACTGCCATAGAATCTCGAGTAAGCCGCGGCGATTTTCACGTCAACGCTTCCATCGCGCCGGGCTTGGCGATGGAAATTGCGGACCAAGTAGCATGACGACATAAAGCAGAGTGCACAGGCCTGCTATCTAGGAGGCGTCGCCTGGCCTTGCACAATTTCAGCTCGCACACTCGAGGCGAGAACCCAACGCGAACAGTACAACCCCAGTTTCTCATTAGTTGTGTGCATGAGGCTAACAGCTTCTACGCGAACAGCATTATAGTACCAGAGCCAGTAACTTCCCTCGGCATACCGGCACCCGGGGCGGCTGTTAAGCCTGTCACCCCCCTCGCTTCCCTCTTCTCTCGCCACTTTCTCCTATTAATTCACATTTTGTACAGTGAATGTGAAATATGGTAAAAGGGCAACGCGCCTATTTTTGCCTGTAATTCGGGATTTATCTCTTCCAGTATTCTGGCGTGCATTTTGACCTTTAATGAACTACAAAAAATCCATTTACTGTTTTCCTTGCGACTTTATTGCTGAATTTAGCATCTGCAGCAGTTTCAAGAACTGAATGCAGCACTAATTAGCGCTGGCGCTTGAACACCTTGCTTATATATTTGCGCAGGAGTTCAATAACTGGAAACCCGTTCTAAACTGCATATAGAAATTACACGCGGGGCCGAATTGAACCGCTAGCTTGCAGGATCCTCAAACAATCTGGGGTCTTCGCTTCGCGCAAAGAACTGATTTGGGTGCCAGGTCACGAGGGTGTAGAGGGAAATGAGTGTGCACACGCTGCCGCCCGAGCTTTTCTCCCCCGGGATCCCTCCTCCTCCCTCCCCGAAGACTCGGACTTCTCAGTGCCATTAATAACTTATGCAGATGTATTACAGCACTTGTGCTTATCGCGACGAAAATACCCGGGCCCGGCCAATGGATTAGATAAATCAGAAAAATGTATTTTACGAAGATTACAAACCATGTCATTTAATAACCCAGTCAAGCTACATGCTATTGAGCCACAATCCTTTTCGGCCGAGTGTAAATTCTGCGGGCAGAAAGCAGATTTGTACCATATGGTATGGGCCTGCCAGGCTAATAATGCCTTAGAAACTATACGACAGACGACGTGGAAAGGATGGGAGGCAGCCCTGTCCAGCTCAACCCTCGAGGTCCAGCGAGCCCTCGTGGAAAGAGCTAGGGCGGCGGCCTTAGCCAACGGAATTCCGGAATAAGAATCCGACCACCCTTCTCCTAACTACCCTCCACTTTCCTTTCAATAAAACGTTTTCATCATTATCAACTCCTGTCCCATAAGATGCAGGATTTATGGCGCTTATTGCACGAAACTACTAAATTAAAGCTTCTTTACTTCTCTTCTCTACTCCAAGCCATTCCCTTCATTCACCTGCCCCTGGCGCAGACCTTCACCGCACTCGGCTACGAGCCGCGAAGAAGCGACCGCAGCAAAGTCGTCGCTCAGCGATCTGCACCCGGGGTGGACCGCCCCGGGTGCAAATCGCCGAATAGCCACCCGGCCGACTCTGGCCCCGGAGCGAGACTTTCGCGGCAGAGCGCCTAACTTGTAAGTGGAAGTTAAAGCGGGAACTGGCCGCGATCGTTTTATCGTAGAGTCAAATATACCTGGTAGCGAAGCTTCCATAGAAGCCCACCAGTTCGAAACATGGTGGTTCATCTGCGTTTCTTGGGGCTTAGTGCCATCTGTGTGACGAGGGAATACACCCGGAGGAAGAAAAAGAAATGATGTGACGCCATATCCGTTAAAAACAAAAGTGACGCTATTTTCATTCTCAAGGCGCGAAATTTGTTTTGGCGGCCTGCCATTAAAGCTGCATCTTCAAATGCCCCGCAATTCGACTCGATGGGCGTTTCGAGCTTTCAGCGCGGACAGCGATGCAGCAAAAGGTCAGCCGTACGGGTGTGGAAATCGCACGCCTGCGCGAACGTCGTTTCTTCGCTGGCCCACGAAATCTTTGGGTGTGGAGCGGTGGTAGTGTCGTCGGACGCCAAGGCCGTCGGCCAGCGCAGCGACGCGAGAACAGCTAAACAATTATCTGGCGGTCGTAACTCACTCTTTTTGACTGAAGTGGTTAAGCAACGATGAAACCACCCGCGCCACGAGAAGTCAGACAATCGAGGATAAGCAACAAAACACAGGGGGGTGTATAGGTGAACTACAGGTGAACAGGTGAATTTTACGAGCGCGCCTCTCTGCACACTTCAAGAGCTACATTGCATTCTAAGTGCTAGCGGCGTCAACGCCCTCTTTTATAGCGGGCGCTGAGAAACCAGTAGCTCTTGCTAATGGTAGACTAAAACAGAGTTGCCTTTTGTGTTCTCGCATGCGTATAAAAACTGATTAGGTATCTTATTTTCCTTAAATGAATCAAATTGTGGCTAACTTAAATAAGAAAATGATAACCATTCCACTCTGTGAAGATGGAATGGCAGCAAAAGCTGACGACAGTCAAAGCTATATAGTTAGCTCTACTTTTTGCTCATATTCTGACTTCTGTCTTTGAATAATTCAATTTTTTGTTGCACATTGTACCACTGTTGTTTGAGCTATTCTGTTTCATTTTTCGCTTTTGTGTTCTTTGTGGAACATAAGTGCATCGATATTAAGGCGTAAAGCTGTTCTTGGACACTTTCAGAAAATAAATAAATGAAATAAATGATTTGAAAGCTTTCAAGCGAAAACCAAAGTGCTTTCGTTGCATTCTATCTTCACATAGTGGAATGGTTGTCATTTTTTTTGCGTTGCGAGTCTGGCGTGGTTGCTCGTTCGGAGGTGCCCGGGCTCGCGATTGTCGTTTTCGTTCAGCATCGCGGGAACGTTCTTCGTCGGTGGTCGTTTCGCGCCAGCGCCGTTTACATTCTCGTTGCTGTTCCTTCCGGCACTCCTCGTACGCATGTTGCTCTTCGGGTGTACGAACTATACGTGTCCGCTCCATCGATGACGCAGCTGTATTTAGAGCCCATACCTCTCCTGCTTATAAACTGCGATGACCTTGACGTCACGCTATTGTTCACGGCGAGCGTTCTAATCTGTTCCGCATTTCGACATCTGCGCCGCCGCACTGCACCCGTATGGGTTTTTTTAGAAATTGCTAAGTCCTTCTCTGTTGCCGGACGCCAGAAAAAACTATGGAAGTTTAGTCATATACAGCTATCGCAATAAAAAAAGAGTGCTTTTTCTTTCTCGTTGTCTTTTCTCTCCTGATATAGTCGCTCTTCAGTCGCTGTTCCCATAACAATCCTTGCTGATGTTGCTGACAATTGGTTCTGAACCGCTTTTCTCCCGAAGCTTCGCGGCTTATTTGGATTGACTTTTGTAGAATCGTGTCACCTATAGCGTTCCTGCACATGCTGAATTAATATTCAGAGATGTTATTCTGATGGCGTTACACACACCATGTTATTGCTGCACGTCACACGTGCCATATGTTATCCCTGGGGGTACACACTGACGTCATCGAGGCCGATATATTGTCAACATGCAGGGCGTCTACATGAAGCCGACAGAAGCGGGCCGAGTAGGCTTGTCGGGCTGGAATACGTCTGTCGTGTTCACGTAAACGCTAGCCAGTCGGGCTGAACTAAAGTCCCTAAGTTTTCTGCTCTGAAAAACGGAAAAATATCTCGGGACTCTAGGCTGCACGAGCTTCGAGTTCGGCTGAGTTGTCCCGACTGCATGGGTAGGTTGACCCAGTCCGACCTGTTCGCAGCGTATATGCGAAGGGGTCGGGTCCGCCAGCGCGACCTGCGCGCTAACACATTTAAGTCGTGATTCATGTTCCGGCAGCGGGAATAGTATCAGGAGAGGGCAAAGACAAGCACTGTGCAGTGCAATATCATTGTAGCGATAAGACCTCTGAAGTCATCCTTGAAGTAGAGCTGAAGTAGATGCTTCGTGTAACGGAAGGGATTGTTCAAAAACGTTGAAAGTGATGGTGAACCTTCATTCACACTCGGCGAGCAACAGCGAGTCATTGGGTAATAGAGGGCTTGCAGTGGCGTCATCGTGGTAATGACTTGATCTTGGGGTACAAGCACGTGGACAAGCGGCGTAAAAAAGAAACGTGACAGAACGACAACACGAAAGGCGCGTCCCAGGCTGAGCCGGAAATCGATAACAGTACTACTCCGGTGAAATGCGGTCACCGTCAGATAGCAAAGCAATTTACCCTCGATAATGTATTGCACCGACATCATCGTGCTTGCTATGCTTAGTTATTAGCACGGTGAGAAGCTGCGTTCGTGACGTCCCGTGCAAACTATCTATATGCTAGTACTCCTGCATCAAGGCATTAAGCTGTTACAAGCATTCCTAGCCTCAACGTCGGTGCACAAGTCACTAAGACTACGCATACTTCTTTTTATTTTTTAGTTCATGATTCCTGGGTTCCCTTTGTAGCATTGCAATACAAAGTCAGCTGAATAGCGTTGGTATTGTGGCCCAGAATAGCACATTGGGGAGCTTAGCGAGCCATACGTGATAGCGGGAGAGGGATGCGAAAAACATAGAAAAGAATGAAAGAAAAGCACAAAGGATAACCAGAACACGAAATCCGGTTTGTTACCCTATACTGGGGAACTTGCAGGGGGAGGTAGGAAAATGAGGAGGAAATAGAGGGAGACACAGACATCATATGCACTCTATCACAGCACACGATTACAACAGCAGTTAGTTCTAGATTCGTTTGTTCTGGTTTGTTGCCTTTGAATCATGTAACGATGCCTCAGTCGCCCTCTGCTGCGACGGTTTATGAGGTTTGTTCTGGCAGTTGTTTGTCACCAACGCGAGTCGGCGCAATTGAGGGCGGTCGTCTCCACGCAGTTGCTTCGAGGGTGGTCAGACAGAACGTGTTCGTGGGCGTCTTCGCGATCACAGTCGCCACACGCATTATTGTAGGTCTATAGACCTTTTGCATGATGCCGACCACCCAGTGCGCGGATTCCCGCCACCGTCGTGAGGGATAGACACGCGAGCGAGCACACGACAATAAATAGGAAAGCAAATTAGGAAGCGTGGCAGGCTGATATATCCTGTGTACTGGTGTAGCAATCCAGCGAGATCATGATCTAGCACGGCCGAAGTGGCCTTGCTAACGCTGGAGTATTGGACCACATGATTGGGTGAGCTTGTCGCGACCAGCATTGCCCGGTATATCATCATTGGCTCAAGAAAAATGACTTCTGTCGCCTACACAGCGATAGGCGACTGACGCAGCTCATTACGACAGTGCGCCGTAGATTATTAGTGTGAAAAACGCTGTGCACATTCCTTCAGCTGTACTGTGTGACTGTGAACCAAGGCTGCTGCACCTAACTGTTAGGATTAGTGTAAAATACGGACGCGCGGCTGGCTCGTCCAGGAAACGGCCGTGTTTGCGAGTGGAGTCTGTGCATTGAACGCCATAATGAATTTTGTGCGCTTATATACAGGATGTCCCAGCTCACTTTAGCCAGAGTTTAAAAATATACCGATGCACTCTGAGATGAGGCGGCCAAACGCGTGTTGCTGACTTTTGTATGGAGTAAGTCACACATTTTCTTGTATTCTGCTTAATTGCAAAATTAGTCAAGATTAACCAACTTCAGAAGCAACTAAGTTAGGCAAAAAATTCCAATTTGAAAGTTGTAGAGCGCTTTGCAAAGCGTCCGATTAAACAGTTTCTAAGATTCTATCTATTACGCATTAGTATTTTCCGGCTTACTGCAGGTGCCCACGAAATATTAAAAAAAATACCACGTGACATGTCCGCTTGCGCGCCGTGGTTAATTATTCTTCATTAATTACGCAATTTAGCAGAATAAAGATACTGTGACGCCACATACAATAGTCAGCAACATGCATTTGGTCACGTCGTCTTAGAGTGGGTAGGTATATATTGTAACTCTGGCTAAATTAGCTGGGACACCCTGTATACATATACCACACGGCCTGAACGGTGCGCGTAGACATACTGCATTGCATTGCGGCACGCAGTTGCATGTCGGAATGTCGAATTTCAGTGCAGGAACGCCGGAGAAACAGCTCAAAACATGTATGCACGTGGAGGGGCAGCTGGCCAGCTCTCTCGTGTCTATCCCTCACAATGGCGGCCAAAAACCAGCGTCGCCTGACTTCATCACGGGGTTGTCGGCATTAAGCGAACCCCTTATGCCAATACCCAAGCCTTCGTAAAGGCTACTTCTCAGTTATAGCCAACGAAACAGGATAGCCTCTCGTCGGCACAGCCCGGATGGCGTAAGCGAAATAAATAAATAAAGAAAGAAAAAGCCTGTTTCGCTCAGTGAACACACACACGCACACGCACACACGCGCGCGAGGAGAAATGCTTCAGTTCGAAAATGTATTGACGGTGTACAGCAGCGCTTCTTACCTTTAGACGAAATGACGAGGACTGAAACTATGATGATGCGAATCATTGTGACGAAGAGCTTGACCGAGCCGTTCACAGGAGGCCGGTTCGTTTTATATCGAGATTAGACGAGTTTCGAGTGACAAGTGATTGGCATTTGAACGCCCGCTGAACTTTCTCATAAATGTTTCCTGGATAAAAAATTGTGCAAATGCAACACAGCCGGTATCAAAATGACACTTTCACGAATGTTTTCTGATTTATTCTTTATTTTGATATACAGACATTTATTTCTTGACGATGTGCTCTCTTGTTTTGACCTGCGTAGTTTTCGTGGAAATGAGTCGCCAGACATCGTTAATAGGAAGCTTTAGCTCGGACCCAACTCAGGCGCGGCCTATTCAAATACATGTAAAATGCAGAAACCCTTTTGTGAGATAACTCCTGGATAGATTGGATGGATAAATTTGTTGCAATTGAGAGAGAAAGTTATATTGTAGTGACTGTTGGAAGAAGAATTTCGATCTAGGGCCTGAATTTTGTTAAAAGAACTTTTTAAAACTCGAAAGTACGAAAAAAATAGAAGCAAGATGTTTTCAAATTATTAGCTCTGCATCAAGAAGAGGTGTCACGGTTCTGTAAACGGCATCTATTAGATCATTCAAACTGGACAAATTCTGTATGTCAATTTATGTCTTACGCGAATTTGTTACGTTGCACACGAAGGTTCTGCAAAAATCGTATTTCCATATTACCAAATATTTTTCGGATTCATGTGTAACATATCAGTTTTGTCCACTTTAAATGTAGTATGATATGCAATTCGCAAAATTATATCGTTTTTCGTTGCTGAGTTACAGTTTCAAACTTGATAGCTTCGTTTTCTGAAAATTTCAGATGTTTGCAATTTTTTAATAAAAGATTGACGACATAAGAAATTCGAAACAGTCACTAGACATTAGACTTTTTTTTAAAATGCAACAAAGCTCAATTAATTTGGTGCAGTGGTTGGCGAGAAAAACGAATGCTCTTTTTACATGTATTTAGACAGGAGCACCCGAGCTAAAGCTTCTTCTTAAGTGATCTCATTTTGTCTTCACTGTAAGAAATGAAGTCTTTCCACTAATTCTTGAACCGGAGAAGTGGGTAAACGTTGGCGGAAGGCACATATGTGCGTATAAGCGTATACGTGCCAAAACACGTAAATGTTCTTTTTTACGTATGCTTGTAAAGTTACATGTGTCTCCATTCTAATAACTTTAGAGGGACACTAAAGCGAAACAATAAATCTGTTTACACTAATGAAGCATTGTGTGAGAACCCTGCAGGCAGTCATTTTAAAAAATAGTTTCATTATTAGATGAGAAAATGAAGCTCCAAGTATCAGTATTTGAATTTCGCGCCGAAACCCCAGCGCCGGTACGTCAGCGTGACGTCAGGGATTCCAAAGTGTGTTTTCGCATTTGGGCCGCGTTGACTGAATAGAGATTCCCGAAACTTGCCATGCTTAATATTTGGTTCCTTTAGAACGCAATGTAGTCAATCTGTACCTATATATATGATTAGTAGGCCCTAGAAGATGCCATCAAAATCCAAGTCGTCACAGCCCCCAGGTGCGGGAACTTAAGTAGGCGCCGCCACCCGTATTTCGCTCTTGCGCTTTTTCTGGCTTACCAAACGTCTTATTGTTGTAAGAGTGGTGTTTTTGGTGTTGTAGAACGGCAATATACTGATGCAGAAGAAATCATTTTTCACTTTAGTGTCCCTTTAAGGATCTTTTCTTGGTGCTCTTCCCTTTCTACTGGTCACAAACAACATTTCACCTGCAGTTCAGCACTCTTCATTCCTACCGTATGCTGACGACTTAAAGCTACTTAACACTGTCACAGTGTTCACGACTGCATGGACCTCCAAAGATACATTTTTTTTTCACTCTCAACTGGTGAAGAAACAAAAGGTTACCCTTAACTTCTTGCGAAACTATGGTATTAAGTTATACCTGGAAAATACATCATGTGTAATATTCATGCGCCCTTCGCGATGCTCAGAGCCAATGAAATGAAAGATCTTGGTGCGTACTTAGACAAAACGCTAAGCTTCACTTCACGCGCTAAATATGCACAAGAACGTGCCCTTTTAACTCATGGAATTGTTTGTCGTATATTGCATGACTTCCACTCGTACCCGCCATGGTTGCTCAGTGGCTATGGTGTTAGGCTGCTGAGCACGAGGTCGCGGGATCGAATCCCGGCCACGGCGGCCGCATTTCGATGGGGGCGAAAATGCGAAAACACCTGTGTACTTAGATTTAGGTGCACGTTAAAGAACCCCAGGTGGTCGAAATTTCCGGAGTCCTCCACTACGGCGTGCCTCATAATCAGAAAGTGGTTTTGGCACGTAAAACCCCATAATTTTTTTTTACTTCCACTCGCCTGTTGCCTTTCTGAAATTGCATTCTGCTGTGTGCCTGCTCCTACTAGAGTATGCGTCTGTAGTTTGGGGTGCAACGGGCAAATATAATTCTTACCTCATTGAATGGGTCCAGAATAAATTGATATCTATTTTTAAGCGTTACTTTCGCCGTTCTGGCGGCCTTAGTCCAGGCCACTCAAATGTACGTCGACTCACACTTCTCAAATCAAGAGTTACTAAATCAGACATTTTGTTCCTCTATAAAGTGGTCCATGGCATATACATTGCCCAAGGCTTCTTGATCATGTGCAATTTCACATGCCGCAAATGTATACCAGGCAACATTCTGCATTCTAGGCCCGGTCATGTTGCATTAAAGGCTGTTCTATGGCTCTACTTATGAAAAAAGAAAACATTAAATAAGTATTCCGCCTGTAATAGCATATTTCAGAGTTCATTTCCCGTGTTTAGTATAAATGTAGATAATTATGTTGGATTATTGAGTCCCTGTTACGCGCGGGTACACGTTTATTTCCACATTTATTTTTCTATTTCACATTGTTTTGCCTGCCACATTTGTCTTCTGTGTACATTTGGCCTCGCATATAGCTTTTAAGTGTACCAGTACGGAGGCTCTGTAGCTGTTCCTGGGTACTATAATCAACATTTCATTGATTGATTGTTTGATTGATTCATTGATTATTATTATTTTGCGCACAGTGCTCACGTTTCAGTAGCGTAGAAGCGTATAAACCAATTGATGTAGCAGTGTATGTGTCAATCTTTGGGTATAAGGCATCCCTTGTGCACCTTGTTCGGTTCTTTATTGTTAATTTTTAGGGCAAGGCCAACTATAACAAACTGGTGATATAGCAAGCAAATTTTGTGCCACGAAAGTGTTCGTTGTATTTGGGTTCAGCTCATATGCATGTAAGCGAAATTTCGGTTGATGACCAAGAATATAGTGCCGTTGGTTCGAGCCAAATACGTAAATTTCCATGGTAGATTTTTAACTTAACGTTTAACCTAAATGCTGCTGTTCACTGATCGGTATATACCTACTTGTATATATATATATTGGTGAGCTTTCTTTCATTGCAGAAGTGTCTTCTGTGACTCAAGTTAAATGAATTCTAAAATTGTGCAATTTTTGTGATCTTAAAGTTGAATGATTACACTGATGCTTTGCGGCAGTCCCATTCCGCGTGCCAAGCCTCGATCCACACAGGTGTACAGGGACCATCTTGTTTCACAGCCGACGAGCAAGCACATTTATTGTCTGCTATAGCGTCTGTACGGATACCGAACTGCTCTCCTTGGAGTCGAAGGCCGCGCCGGATAACCTGTGACACTGGTGGGACTCGTGGAACTGCAGTCGCAGCGACATTCAGTGGTGTCGCCAGCAGTGGGCGTTGTCTGTTCTGGTGTTACACTCTCGGTGACTGGTCCTTGCGACACCTTGACCGTACTGCCCCCGCACACGCCTCGGACGCAAACCTGAGTGTCATAGATCAAGATTTGGCCCAAGTACCGTGCCGCTGATTTAAATCAAAATCAATCAATCAATCAGTTAAGTTGGTGTAGTGAACAAAAAAATCGTTATATACTTCTATAATTAAACCCCGAAACAACTGTTCAGCCATGAGATAATAAGCAGAGCAGTAAAACTAAGTAAAACGTAAGGACCTCGTTGTTATTTTTGCAAGACAGATGACGCAAGCGCATCAGATTATTACAACTTCAATATAACCATACACATAGTAATTATTCATCGGCACTCTTCTATAACTGCGTCCACCGTCGCCACGTTGTTGAAGACGAGCAAGTGGAAGGCGTCATCGGCAATGCCTTTGGGAATGTGGGAAACCTTGTCTGGCTCGGCCATGTGGGCGTTAACTCAGCGGTATAGAGCCAAGACGTCTTGAATGTGCGTGACGTACATTCAAGACATTCTCTGTTGACATCTGCACGCAGCTGGATAACGCCTTCTTCGCGGCAAGTTGGTGATTATAAAGGTTGCCCAACAAGTCTCTGAGCTTTTGCTTAAGTGTATCCCAATTTGTGAGCTTATCTTTGCGTGCCCAAAACCAAACGAGAGGTGTGCCACCGAGGTAAAGGACTACGTTGGCGAGCATGATGGTAGGGTCCCACCGGTGATTGGTGCTGACACATTCGTACAGGCTGATTAAGTCCTCGACGTCTTCCCCATCTTTTCTCGAGAATACGCCAGGATCACGGGGAGCGGAGAGTGCGATGTAGGTCGTCGAAGCGGCAGCAGGTGTTGGAGCCGGTTAAGTTAAGCGGTCGTCACCGGGAGCCAGGATGGAAGGCTCGACGTACCGTCCACTGCTAAGCTCCGTGACGAAGTACAGGGAACGTCCACCTCCACCAGATATGTTACGTAGGAAGTCGCAGACGAGAATCTATATAAAATATATTTCCAAACAAATACGCCGCACTTAGCCAAGAGGCAACAGCCCTATATATGTAGCTATACATCCGTGTGATCTATTGGCATGTACCCGCACTAGCCTCTAATCGTCGTCGTCGTCGTCTTGACACTTCTGGCCTCTTCTTCATTGTAAATGCTGATCCGTGACATTATTGCTGCAACCAATTGCGAAAAGAGACTCGAAGATGCTGAAGGGAGAAGCGTGAAGGCGACGCAGCAACTATTTGGCCGTTTTGCTGTTTGTCGGCAATGCCATTAGGCACGAAACCAAACTAAGCTATTTGTGGCCGCCTTCAAGTCTTGACAAAATCTTTTCCCGTACTCGTAAGAATTTCGGTTACGCAAATGGGCTGAAGACGTATACCTTTTAAACGAGGACGCAGATCCTTAAAGAAAAATTGGAAATAGGAGGGAAAACGATTTTTGGAAACCATTACTTCCCCGAGTCTTGGAGTCATAGGATACTTGACGACGCAGATCTCGCGAGCGTGCCGTTTATTTACCTTTAGCAACCGTATAGACGGTGCGCGGGCGCTTGTACCCGTGACTCTCCATGCAGCCGCGGGTTCCTGCAGCCTACGCCTCATTTTGAGACTAGGTGCATCTGCGATGTCACCTTTAGCGGAGACGGTACGTTCGCAGTATTTAGAATCGCAAACGACGTTGGTCTCGTGTGCGTGCCGTCGACCGCGGCGAGTTTTGCGACGCGGGTGCCGTTTTCGCACCTTGAAAACAAAGGCTTTGGCCGGGGATGGTCAATCAGTTTTCTTATGCGATTAACGATTAACCATTCACTATATTAGCTTTTAATCGATTCCTTATTCAAATTTGGGCCGGGCTCTATAAAAAGGTTGAAACATAGTTATCTAGTTTTGAAGGACCCTATTTTAATGTTTGAGAGGTGGAGCCAAGTTTTATACACAAGTGTATAAACATTCGATAAAAAATGATCTTTAATTTGTTAAAGACTAACTAGAGTAGACATTAGTGGCCTTTGAAGAGATACACAATATATGTTATAACATGGCATTTAGAGAAGACTTTAAACAAAATGCATGGTACTAGTGAATCCCCTTACACTACAGTTAAACAAGAGGTAAAAGAAATGGTAAAAGTGAAAGGTAAGGACCAACGGAAATATGCAAGAAATTGCAATATACAAAGGGGAAAATAAAATTAGTCGGTTAAGAGTTTAAACTAACTGCTCTTTCTCCAGAGCGAAGGAATGTCAATTGGCTGGGATGCTTTGGTGAGACCGACACTCTTTAAACGGTCACACAACCAGCATGCAAGAATAGATGCTGGGACGCTGTAGATTTGCTGGAATCGACGTGCACTCCATCACTATGTCAAATACATGCTCCAAACCGGTGCGCATGCTGTGCCACGTCTTTACTGGAATGGAAGTGACACGACGGTCAACGACTGGATTGCTATATCTTTCAAGCCTCCGGCTTCGGGTGGCGTGGTAGCGTGTGGGAGAAGGGAGAGGGGAAGCACTCGGCTTGGCATCACTCGGGGCTCGGAAAAAAACAGTCGACAGCCGCCCTACCACAGCCGCACAGTCACTGCTCGTGCGCCGTCATTCCAGTACAATTTCAAAATTTGCGCCCCACTGCTTTGGAACTCTCGAAATTAATTAATCGAACAGACTTAACCGAATAAGTCGTATAAAAAAACGGACATCGACGAAGAATAATTGTTTTTGGGGAGACATTTGATCGTTTAATCGTTAAACAATATTACCAACCATAGTTGTGGAAAGAGGAAGATGACGCCGAGTAGGTCGGACGCGCTCCGATCGGCTCCTGCTTTTTCTCGATCTCTTGGAGGTTTATGAAGTGGTGGCCCGTGAACTTTGCGTGCATTATTTCAGTGAAGTTCTACCGAACACGTGGATACCAGTTTTTTGGAGGTGGGTGGAGTTTCTGAATATTTATCGCCGATCTTGTGCCGACCACGCCGGACTGAGTGCTTACCCTAACGCTAAACGCAACGGCGCCGATCTCGACGAGACGCTGGGCTGCTGCCGCTGGCCTGCGTTAGCCTGTAGGCGCTAGTTCACCGCTTTTTGTGCGATGGAGAGAGAAGACGATGGGGACTATTTAGCCCCCGAAGGTTTTGGGAAAGATTCTGGCTGGATAACGGTCGCCAAACGGCGCGTTTACGAGAACGCTTCCGGGCGTCTTGGCGCAAACTCGTCCGCGGCCCACCCTGACGGCCAGGATACGCTGCCGGACCGAAATAGATATAAAGAAGCTAAAAGCAAGATTATCCGGGGCAGCAAGATGCCACCACTACCAAAGGACGAAATGAAGATTGTGGTCAGACCCAGAGGCGGACAGAGTATTACCAAGGCAGGCCCAACAGTGGTCGCAGAAGCCATATGGGCTGCAACGGGTATCAGTACGACGGAAAGAGAATGGGACACTATGTGCCCCAATCCGATGCAAAATGTGATGGTGATCAGCACATCTAGTCACGAACACGCGGTTCGTTACGCCGCTGTGGAGAACATTACAGTCGCCGGGAAGCAGCATGAGGTGAGCGCGTATGTTGCTGCGCCGCACGCCACTTGCAAGGGGGTAATTCGGCGCATCGCAATCGAGGACGGACCTGAGATCATTGACAGGAAGATCGTCAACCGGAGAAATCCACTCGCGCTCGGTGCCAAAAGAATCCAGAATACTGGAACTGTGGTGGTGTTATTCGAGGGATATAAGGTCCCAAATTACGTTGCGTATGGGGGCACTCTGATCAGGTGCACGCTTTACCACAAACAGATGGATGGATGTTACACCTGCGGACGCCTTGGACACCGCTCCGATGTCTGCCCGTCACCAGAGGAAGTGGTATGCAGGGGTTGTGGAGCAACCAATCCCGATGAACAACACAGCTGCCATCCAAAATGAAAGTTATGCGGCGAGGCCCACCTCACCGCGGCTAAGGAATGCAAGAAACGCTTGCAGACGCCGTACGTAGTTCGACGCAGAAGAGGAGAACGCGCTCGCAACGCTGAGCGGAAGGAAAGAAGCAAGCCATCACCACCCTTCAAGGATGAGCAACACTTTCCAGCTATCTCCGGTGAAAGGCATCCAAAGAATCGGACTCATCGGCCCCATCCGGCACCCGAGGCCGTTCCCAATCCAGAGGGCGATCCAGATCCCGGGGGCGCTCCATATCCCAGCGGCGCTCCAGATCCAGAGGACGGACAGCGTCTAGAGGGATGAGAATACGCATCAATTCCGGAAGCCGCATTAGGCCCGACAGCCGCACCAGGTCCAGTTCCAGACCCAGAGGGCACCAGACAGGACCGGTTCCTGGATCGTCGAGACCAACCACCTGGGCTGGCATTATCCGTGGAGGACAAGCAGAGGTGAGGTCGGGGGCATCCTCAGAGCATGCGACAGGAAACGCGCGTAAAATAGCACAACTTGAACGCGAGAATGCGAATATGAGGGAGGTTATTAAAAAGCTTACGTCCGAAATCGCGGAGATCAAACACGCGTGAGGAACGCGTCCTCCGCCTGCGTCCGCTCCGTTGGAAACACCCCAACCTATGGAGGTTCCTCTAGCGGAGGGCGAACAAGATGAGGCGAGACCCTCTAAAAAACGAGCAGTGGCTTGTGAGCAGGATAGTCATCCGGGACGCGCAAGGTCAGAAATTCGCGAAATGTTTTCAGCGCTAAGCGACAGCGTAAGGCAACTGGCGGAGAAGGTCTCCCAGATACAAAGCGAGATGGCCTTTCAAGCTGAAAGTATGAACAAACGTGTGTCCAAAATAGAATCGTTCCTAGAGAACGTAATGTTGTCAATCCCTGGTCCTAGCGTCAATGTCGTACCACATACTACCATTGGGTCCCCTATAACTGGGGACAATTCATCCGCAGAATATGGGGACAAAAGTAGACAGCAACAAGATGGCGGGCTCAAATGAATCTTTTCGCATTTGGCAATGGAACTGCAGGGGCTTTCTTAAGAAGAAAGCGCCTCTGCAGCAGTACATTCGCAGCAATTCCGAAAAACCACATGTAATCCTTATTCAAGAAACCCTATCTGCTGAAGTCAACTTGTCGGGATATCAATCGATTCTTGGTCAAACTGGGAGGAGAGGTGTATGCACCCTTGTAAATCGTAAGCTCACATATATCACTCACGACCTGGGGATGGCCACCTGTAAGGCAGAGCATGTGATGATAGAAATCATACCAGGCCGATTGAGACGCCAGAGTGTTTTCATTCTTAACGTGTATAGTAGCCCCAATGACCTTCGCCAGCGTTTCAAAGCGCTTCTAAGGAAGGCAATCAACCTCGCCGGGACTAGTCCTTTGGTGATAGCCGGGGACTTCAATGCCCCGCACTACGCGTGGGGCTACATGTACAACACGGTCAAGGGAAAGGAGTTATGGCAGAATGCTACAGACTTGGACCTAACGCTCACCACTGATAAGTCTTTTCCGACCAGAATGGGAACATCTTCGTGCAGGGACTCGACTCCGGATTTAACGTTCGTCAAGAATTTGTCAAAGGCGCAATGGACTAACACTGCTGTTGATCTTGGCAGCGATCATTATATCCTCGCTACACACTTTCCAACAGCACCTAAGAGGCCGAAGGAGTTCTTCACGGATTGGGACAAGTTCCGCAAGATAAGGAATGAGCGCCAACCTCCAACCACCAGACTGAGCCTTGAACAGTGGATGGACCAGATCAGGGAAGATATCAAGAGTAACACTCACAAAATATGCACGGACCTTCCCGTGGAAAAGATGGATAGTCGCCTAGCCCATCTACTAGAAGCTAAGCAGTCACTCCGCAATCGATGGAAGGGCCAACGGCTAAATCGCAGACTACGCAAAAAGATTGCTGAACTCAATAGAACCACAGAGGAGTACTGCCACACCCTCTCAAAGCAACAATGGGACGAGGTGTGCAACTCAGTTGATGGTCAAATGCGGAATGGTCGAAACTGGAATCTTTTAAAGCATCTTCTGGACGACACCAACACAAGGTCCAACCAGCAGCATGTGATGGCAAAGCTTCTGCATACAGCCACACGAACCAAGACCACGGAGGAAGTCCTGCAGAGCCTGGTTGAGAAGTACCTCCCCGTTGGTCCCCGGCAAGGGACATCGGTCGCCTACGCAGACTACCTTGGGCCACCCAACTCCGAGCTGGATGCAGACATCAGCACGGAAGAGGTTAGGAGGGCGCTGCATGAGCTTAATAGCAAGTCTGCTCCTGGTCCCGACGGCATCACAAATAGGACCCTCCGTAACCTGGACGATCACTCGATAGAATACCTGACAGAAGTCATCAACGAGACATGGAAGGAAGGCAAGGTCCCGGAAGCATGGAAGCGGGCACTTACAGTACTGATCCCCAAACCTGGCAAATCATCAAACCTGGAAACTTACGACCAATATCGCTCACATCCTGCGTAGGCAAGGTCGCGGAACATGTCATACTCAACAGGCTCACGAGGTTCATCGAACACAAGGAACTCCACCCCCACACGATGATTGGCTTCAGGGCAGGTCTGTCCACACAGGACGCCATGAAGCTCATCAAGAGTCAGATAATCGACAATGACACGCGGGACACTCGGGCCATCCTTGGACTAGATTTGGAGAAGGCTTTCGATAAGATAGCCCATCAATTTATACTGCAATCGATATCCGAGCTTGGTCTGGGCGTAAGATTCCATGATTACGTGAGGTCATTTTTACACCGAAGAAGAGCGACTGTCCGCGCAGGAGACATGATCGCGGAAGAGGTGGAGCTTGGAACAAGGGGCACTCCACAGGGCTCGGTGATCTCGCCCACTTTTTTTAACCTGACCATGATCGGCCTTTCCAGAACACTCTCACGAGTCGAGGGCATCAGGCATACCATCTATGCGGATGACATTACCATTTGGTGTGTTGGAGGAAGTGACGGACAGGTTGAGAGTGCGTTACAAGAGGCCATCGAGGTCACGGAGGGCTATCTTCGACCCACGGGATTAAACTGTTCGGCTAAGAAGTCAGAGCTTTTACTCTACCGCCCCTTAAGAAGAGGTCGTAAGCCCATGGGCTGGAGACCACTGTCTGACAGCACCATTTGTCTTCGCACGGGCAAGGGAGACAAGATTCCTAGGGTCGACGCAATAAGAATACTAGGCATGGTGGTCGAATCTACTGGCCCTAACGCGCAAACAATAATCAAGCTCACGACCAAGACAGACAACGCAGTACGTCTCATCCGAAGGGTGGCTAACCGCCATCATGGCCTTAAAGAGGACAATCTGCTACGGTTGATTAACGCCTTTGTGCTTTGCCACTTTGCCAACGTAGCGGCTATGCACAGATGGCAAAGAGCAGAGAGGAACAAACTCAACACGTTGCTCAGGAAAATAACTAAGCGAGCCCTGGGTATACCGATCTTCACCAACACCAATCGCCTCCTCCAGCTAGGTGTGCATAACACCCTGGAGGAGATTGCAGAGGCTCAGGAAAAAGCGCAACTTGCCAGACTCTCCACGACCGCCGCCGGTAGGAGGATATTACAAGAGCTCGGCTACCCACCATCTGCAGAAGCACCAAGAAAATGCCAGTTACCACGGGACATACGAGACTTGATCTCCGTATCGCCGATACCAAGAAATGTACACCCTGAATATAACAAGGGTAGAAGGAAAGCAAGAGCTTCAACCATACTCAAACAGATCCAGACAGAGGGGCGTAGAGCCTGCTTTGTTGACGCGGCCGCATATCGGAAGGGGTGCTCCTTTTCTGCAGTAGTGGTGGATTCCAAACAGCGACTCACGAACTGTGCATCTGTACGAACCGGAGATCCGGCGATAGCCGAGCAGGTGGCCATTGCCTTGGCGATGCTTGATGACAGCAGCGACGTCATCTACAGTGACTCACGGTCGGCCATTAGGGCATTTCAGTGTGGAGTGATCTCAGAACAGGCTTTTGGGCTGCTTCGTAAGGCAGGTCCGGATAGAATCAAGTATCACTCGCTTACTTGGTTCTCAGCCCACGTTGGGCACATGGCGGGTGTCCACACGAACCTCAATGAGACGGCCCACGCTGCCGCGCGCGCACTGACTGACCGCGCTGGCGCTGTAACGGCCGAAGAGAGAGTTATGCATGGTAGGGACGCGCCGGCCACTTATAATGAACTTCTTAAACACTTCTATCTCTTGCGGCGACAATACCCTCCTCCTCACCCCAAGCTCACTAGGCCTCAGGCACTGACATTCAGACTGTTGCAGACAGAAACCTATCCCAACCTGTTCACGTTACGTGCGATATATCCGGAGATTTACACTGATGACGCGTGCCCTGCTTGCGGGGATAGATCAACACTTTCGCACATGCTCTGGGGATGTATCTCTATAGCAAGCCCTGACCTCAGCTCAGCTAGGTGGGAGGCGGCCCTCCGCAACCCACTCCTGGCTGAGCAACGTTGGGCTGTCCAGCAGGCCCACGATCCGGCTGGCAGGCTAGGCCGGTCGGTCCCGACGTGGGAGCGGCCCGCGACGTGCTAATACGCGTTCTGCAGGACTGTAAAATAAAAGTTACTCAATCAATCAATCAAACCATAGTTGTGACATACGAGCAGAGAATGTGCTCATTTTTATAAAAGAAGAAGAAAACGAACAGAGGTGCCTCATGTTTCCCTTAACGAGTTTCAATTAATTTGATTGTATTGTGTTCGGGAAAAGCTCAGCTTCCTTCTAAAGCCTTTCTTTTGAACGTAGGATCAATAGCTAGAATTTCCAACAATTGCAGAGCTTGAAATGCGATTTTCTCAACTTTGCCCTTTTGGCAGGTACTTCTGCCTTACGGAAGTTTTGAGGATATTTACATGAACGGATTTAAACTAACTCGATAGCATTATATTTAGTTACAACACAACTACGGGCTAAAGCTTTCCTTATTTGGTAACCTTGATACATTTGTAATCAGGTGATATATATAATCTAATTACTGCAAGATGATTTCCTATCTCAACTTGCAAAATAACGTGTGAATAAAAAAATTGCCGTATAAAATTTTTACAAGATTTAGCCTGTGTGGCGGACCTTTGAGAATAACTACATATTTCTGAAAAATAACTTTTCAAATAATAAATTACTATAACGACACGTACGAAATTACCTAATGGCAATATTACGTTTTTCTCTTATCTTCCTCTCCATATGAGATATTTGAAATCTATTTGCACATTAGTAATATATATCTACATTCAACGATGCAGCTCTGCTTGTCAAATTTATCAATATAAGTTGATAAATAAAAAAAAATTAAGATCCTCGTCCCGCCTTAATTATATTCAGTGAGATAGAAAAGGTCCTATTTTGATTAGGTTGTAACAGAGTGATAGTTATCTTTTCTTCCTTTTTTTCTTTTTGGGTGGGGGAGGGGTGTTGGAGGTTGTATCTTTTTTTCGGGCAGCAAATTTCTAAGCCTTCAAGAGGCAGTTTGAGTGAATAATTATGTTCCGTAGTTTGTTCTGATAGCTGATACATGAGCTTGTGCTAGCCACTATCCAGTGTTTTGTACCTATGCAATGCACGTTCCAGATCAAAACCGTTATTCTCCTTCCGTCAGTGGCTAATTTAACATTTAATCCTTTACGAGATCTTTTACCGGGGCCTTCTCTACGCACATGGCATTTTTTCCCCGCTCGCCGCCGTAGAATAGTTGTCATGACATTGCGCTGCACAGCTCGAGGTAGCGGGTTCGATCGCAACAGCGGCGGCCGCGTTCCGATAGGGGTGAAATGAAAAAAAAAAAAGCGCTCGTGTGCACTGCATTGGATAGCACCGGGCCGTCAAATTACTTCAGAGTGCCCACTACGGCGTGCCTCATAATCAGATGGTGGATTTGGTAGGTAAAGTGTGAAGAATTTCATAAATTTCGTTTAAAATTGAAATAGCGCTTAAACTTCGCCTTTAAGAGTGGAACGCAATACCATTCAAAGATCCCCTACTTCTTATCGCGCTTTCCGGAAACTGCAGCGTACGTAACAGTAACTTTTACCGGGAAACGCTGGCGGCGAGCTCTATGCACGAAGGCGGGCTTTCTGGTAGAAATGCGGCCTCTTGCGTGGGCCGCGAAGCGGCGGAGGCGAGCGCCATTTGGAGGTGTTTCAAGGAACCGCGCGCGCCGTTCCGTGGCTGCAAAGATTTGCGCGGGCGGACGCGCGCACGTGGCGGACGCCGTGACCGGTATATGTATGGTAGAAATGCCGGAAAGGGTTTCTTTGAGTTTTCGCGTAACAGAATTGTTTTATCGTATATTCAATTTAGTATCCGACGCTCTCATGTCTGTAGGTTGTGCGTGTGTCGTACTTTACGATTTTTCTGTGTATATTAGCTTGAGAAATTGAATCAGTTCAGTAACTTCCTTGCGCCACATGAAGGGCTTGGGCATGCGTGGGTCGAAATTATTTGGCCGAAACGACGTCCGACGTCGGATGCCGACGCCGGATTTTCTGCGACACGGGACCCTTAGCAGTGCTTTCAATAGGGCTGGTTGTTTCATCTTTAGAATCTTTAGGGCTTTAAAGCTCTCGCATTAAACTTGTTGCCTCCGCTAGTTTGCAATGTCTTTTGTATTTCCGCAAATTTTTAACTTCTGTTATACTTTAAAGGGACACTTAAAAAGGAAGAGTAAATCAGCATGAGCTGATAATGTATTCTTTTAAAAGTATAGTTTCGTTAATTTCGCTGTAATAGGTTTATTATTGTAAGAGAAAATAAATGTCACAGTTCATTTCATTTTATTTTCGCGCCTGTACTACAGAGCCGTTACACGAATACGCTGGTGTGATGTCATGAATTTCAAAGTTTATTTTTGTATTTCGACCATTGCCGGCGAAGCAAACGTTCTTGAAGTTGCCGAATTCAGACTTTGGCTCTCTTAGAATAAAGTTATTATAAAAAAAAATACTAACTTGGAGTGAGCAGACGCCTTAAAAGATCCACGAAATCAAGTCGTGCTGTTGCGGGAACCTTAAGGCGGCGTCGCCACTTGCGTTTGCTTTTTGCGTCGACTTCCCGAACTTCCTCGCACAGTATGAGAGTCCTTTTTGTTATTGTGGACGGTCATTTTTACTAATACAACTCAACTTACGTTACTGTTCGGTGTCTTTTTAATTTTGTACGGCTGTTTCATCTTCTCCGTGAACTGTGCGGCGCGACGCGATCAATTCCAATCTGATGACTGATTATTATTCTCCCAATTAGGCCCACATGTCTATAGCTTACGGAGAAAAATAGAGTTTCTCACTATAACGCCTAGAGGGAGATCTGGTGGCGCCATCTATACGGGAGTTCCCTAAAGGGCGCTGTGCCGTCATGGGAATGACGGTATATGTGTCTGCGATGCTTGTGTCGGCTGGTGTTGGAAGAGGCTTCGTCTAAAACGTGGACACAAACAACGCCTTCTTAAAGTGAAATCTTCATAAAAGGTTTTCATTCACCCATATATTACATCTTCCAGTGAAGTTTACTCACCTACAATGCATAACCAAGCGAAGAAAAGCAAGAACAGGCGACAAACTGTTCCGAAGTGAGCGCGAATCTTGTCTGTCCTCCAGCTTTAGCGGCCCGCTGATACTTTTTACGCTTCATATAATTGTACATGCAATAACAGGTTCACATAATTAAACAAAACATGTTTTTGTGTAATAATAAAGCTAAAACAGCTTTTTAAGTGCTGTTTTAGTAGAAAATGAATCATTGTGACACATGGAATGGTTCTTTCCAGACGCCTCTTGAAGGAGTCCTGGCTCTCCGACAACGATGCCAATCCGAAGTCACAATATACCAGCATTCCCCTGCATACCACAGCTCTCCAGCGCCAGATTTTCGCATAGGTAATATTATGAGAAACTCTATGCCGAGAAATATCTGAGCAACATCGGCTGCATTTCTTCTAAGTATCATTGCGATTCCACTCTTAGTTGTATTACAGCAGCCGTTTCAAACTTCGCGGCGAACGCTAATAGCAGCACAGTAAGAGTTTGATTTTCCACGATGCCCCAGTGGAACCACACCGTTATATTTCCTCTGCATATAATATGTACACAGAAGCCTTTGTATGCGACTTTGAGTTCAATACTTCTGGGCTTTGCTGCAAGCGTTTTCATTTTTTTTTGGAAGCAATATCCTTTTTCAGACCCTTTCCTCTGCGCGCTGGTAGCTTTACTCTTAAAATGCAATAGCACAAAAAGTTGTATCGCGTAAAGAGCTTCGTCTCTGATTCATACGGCGCTACAAGTGCGCCTAAAGCTCATGCTACTGTGACACTATCAGTGATATTATTTCGTACATTTGTACTTTTACGGTCTTTGAAAGGATGAATCATCTCTTAGCATAGCTTTTTTCGCATGTTGGTAACTCATGCATTGCTTAGCAGTTTGGGTGCACACCCATTGCAAGTGACTGGGCGGGTCAGAAAGCTTTTAAAACGATTGGGTGGCCTGTAACAGCTTCTCGGGCACTTTCAGTATCTTACCTTATCTTTACCGCATTGCATGAAGTCCAGTGCGTGTTTGTACAGGTACTTGATCGTCGTGTACGAATAACAATGTCCATAACCAAAGCATTGTTGGCGATATAGCGGATATTGACACTTGATCATGCAGTCTTTTATGCGGTCTGAATTCTGCGGGGAAAGAAGAAGACAAAAAAAAGTTAAATTGTACCTCGCGTGAAGGGGAGGGGGAAGGGTTGCTGTAGTCGCACTATCTATATATATATATATATATATATATATATATATATATATATATATATATATATATATATATATATATATATATATATATATATATATATGCTAATAGCGCCGACAAAATTTTGTAAATCTAGTTCGGCTCTGATCTCATGCACTCAGCGATTTGAGAGCCTCTGTCGGTCACAGGGCACAGCGTTCATGTACACCCGTGAGTAAAAGTAGTATACGGACAAGGAATGGGGGGCGTGATAAAGCCAATTCTTTTATCTGCCTGTGAATGCAACTCGAAGTTGAGGATTGCAGTCCAAACTTGGCACTGCGAACTTTCCATTTTACTCGTCAATTTCAGTTTATGCACGTTAATTAAGCAGAAATTCAGTTTTTTCGGCGGCCCTTTAGTCCGTATACTTTCGCTCACGGGTGTACGTATACATTTCCCAGCAGGCGACTTTGACAGAGGGAAAACGTCGCTCACCATGTCGGCGATCACATTTTTTTGGTCCGGAAAGACGCTTTTGCAGAACTCGTTGGGTCCTACTTCCATTCCGGGGAACCTGCCTTCCTCCGTTTGCCCAGTGTTCATTACTCGCCAACAAATCTTTCCTCGCAATCTGTAATGCATACCTCGTGTTTTGCCAATATCCGTCTCCGATTGCCCACAGCATGCAATATTTTTTTTTCTGTCGAACATTTTTCTAAAAGCCGACAAAATTTACTCGAATTGTGTCACTACAAATGAATTATCTGATCACGCGGACATCATTTGCAAGCTGAACCAAAGCAATGCTTTCACTAATTAAACGATTTACATCAATTACCGTCGAACGCCTTTGTAGCAAAGTGCTTGGGGCCTCCGAAATTATTCGTTATGTAGGTCATTTGGTTGTACAGGTCGCGAATCTCACAGCTTACAATAGAATCACCTCAAGCTTACAAATAGAAGTGTAATACGGCGTCTTCATTCTACGCCACGCTTTTACATCACACAGGGGTTGGAAAGAGAGCCCCGCTTCGTGGTACAGCATGCGTAATTAGGCAAATTAACTGAAAAGTTTGGCACCAATTATTTCAGTCTATATGGCCCTTCTGAATTTAAGAATTAAATTATGGGGTTTAGCGTGCCAAAACCACTTGCTGATTATGAGGCACGCCGTAGTGGAGGACTCCGGAAATTTCGACCACCTGGGGTTCTTTAACGTGCACTTAAATCTAAGTACACGGGTGTTTTCGC
The DNA here is from genome assembly GCF_023375885.2 of Dermacentor andersoni. Taxonomy (NCBI): domain Eukaryota; kingdom Metazoa; phylum Arthropoda; class Arachnida; order Ixodida; family Ixodidae; genus Dermacentor; species Dermacentor andersoni. Next base: position 882,737 of record NW_027314758.1, read on the forward strand.
ATTTCGCCCCCATCGAAATGCGGCCGCCGTGGCCGGGATTCGATCCCGCGACCTCGTGCTCAGCAGCCCAACACCATAGCCACTGAGCAACCACGGCGAGGAGCCCGTTTTTCGTAAGTCCCAACCACAAAAGCCAACAGCCAATGACAACAAGGAAATCATAGGGGGATTAGATTTATTTAATTGAAATATGGAGGCTATAAATGAATGAAAATAAAGTGGTCTAAAAACAACTGGGTGCAGATGGAATACGAATCCCCGTCTTCGCAGTACGCGTGCGAAGTTCTTACCATTTGAGCTACCGCGGCGCCTTTTTCCAGTCTTCTCTGTTAGGTATTCATGTGCATGTACCAGAATTCACATTGGGAGTGTTAGCCAGTGCCACCCTTATATATACCATCAGCAGCAGCAGCGGCAGCAGCAGCCACTTTTTGTGTCCACTGTAGGACGAAGGCGTCCCCGAGCGATCCCAATTACCCCTGTACTGCGCTAGCTGATGCTAACTTGCAACTGCAAATTTCCTAATTTCATCACCCCACTCAAGATTGGTAACTATATATATATATATATATATATATATATATATATATATATATTGTTACAAACAAAGGGTTTCTCTATGTTACACTCTATATTACAAGCTCTATAGTTACAAAGGGTCACTGTCAGTGCAAAACGCGGGAAGCGGCAGGAGAGAAAGAGAAGGACGACGTTGCTCCTACGATTTTCACTGTCTTTGTGCCTTAGTGATCATTAAAATTAAATTAAGAAAAGGGAAAAGCAGTCGAGGACGGCAGAAGACTACGTGAGGCGATGAAATTAGGAAATGGGTTGAAGCGCATACGGCAGGCATTAGCAAATCCTTACTGGGAGTTTACCACTGTCATTGAAAAGAAAAGTGTACAATCATTTCATTCCACTCGTGATAACATATGGAGCAGAAACATTGGGGCAAAGAAACTCGAGAACAAGTTAAGGATTGCGTAAAGAGCGATGGAAAGAAAAATATTGGTAATAGCGTTAAGGGATAGGAAGGGAGTAGTGTCGATCAGAGAGCAAACGGGGGGATAACCGATATTGTAGTTGATTTTAACAGAATTCAAGCAGGAACTTTTCAGGCAGTTGTCTAAGTATGTGTAAGCATTGTGCCACTTGCTCTTCTCCACGCTGCCCGGTGTAATTATCAGTGTTATTAAACTTGAGTCGATCAGCATAAACGTTTATCAACCCTCATCGGTCTTATCGACCTTATCGAGCATGATCCGACCCTTATCAATTCTTATCGGTCCTTCTCATCCTGGATGTCCAGCGAAGCTGTTGCAAAACCACCGATACAATTGCTGAAGTGGTATGCAATGCTTTAGTGATGGTTCGAATGCTTGTTTTGAGCTTGTTCTTTATTGAAGCATGTGCTGTTCTGTGTTTTGTATGGGTGATTTCAGTGAACGTGTGCACTGTTCGCTTCACTTTGCTGAGCGCTTGTAGCCTCTGCTTTACGGGGGGTATGAGCCATTGTATATATTTATTGTTTAAGGGGGGTATGAGCCTTTGTTTAGGGAGCTAGCCACTGCATTCGCCTTCGTGACGGACGGAAAGATTGCTTGTTAGGAGGCATAGAAATTCTTACGCATTTAATAATGGAGCTGGGCAGGCCATGTAATGCGAAAGAGTAGATAATTGGCGGATCATTAGAGTTACAGAATGGGTGCCAAGGGAAGAGAAGTGCAGTTAAGGACGGCATAAAATTAGGTGGGGTGATCAAATTGGGAAATTTGCAAGCGCAAGGTTGGAATCAGCTAACGCAAGATAGGGGTGATTGGAGATCGCTTGGAGAGACCTCCTGCAGTGGATATAAAAATAGGCTGATAGTGATGACTGTTCGAGGCAAAATGACAACTTTCGGTGACCGAACGGCATACCATCGCGGACACCCCAATTTGTATAATAGTTGCCAATAGAATAAGATAGCTAACAAGATATCAGTATTAACATTCAAAGTGATGACTTTAGGAGGAATGTTGTAATCTTAGAGTTCAGGCGAGCCATTGTTCAGAGCACTGCCCGTTTCCAGAAGATGCAAGCATGATGCAACAGGGCAAGTTCGCCTACTTGCTCATCTCGATTAATCCATTAGCGTTTTCGCATGCATCGGTAAGTGACGAATGTGCCGTCTCGTGGCTACACTCCCTTGACCCTTCACGGCACCTTCGACTTCCGCCTGGTCTCCTACCATGCGAAGCGATTTTACTCTAGCTTCATTCACGTGAACTCGATGTGAGCGGTGAGTGAGAGGTCGAGATAACACAGCCCGACCCGACAGCTTTACATTCATTTCACCAAACAGGCGAGCGAGTCAAACCGTAATTGCAGAACGGTTGACAGAAATCGCTTCGATGTTCACTCGATGCTCGCTAGCATTTACACGAACCCAATGACCGGATTTCGAAGCAACAAGCTGACTCGACCAGACTTAATTTGTCGGCTTCACGTAAACGTAGTTGGTGTTCCTTGTGGCTGCGCGTTGCTTTTACAAACGCCTAAACTATTATTGCATTGACATAATAAACAGTACCTCGTGCAACTTTTATTATTGTGACGAGACCATAATACATATCTTTGTCAATATTGCTGATTTTCTGAACATAAATGACACACTTTGCGTACTGGTGCCGACTGGATGACATAGTTTTCAGAGAAGAAAAGGCATTGGTACCATGGACTCAACCACCAGATGAGGAGAAAGCTACTAGAGCCCTGCTACACATTTCAAATGCGACTTGGCTCAGCGATCGCTTTTGAATGGGCGGTGAACGCCGCTCGCGAGGACATTCTCTTCTCTTGTTATTTCTTTCCTTTCTCCCTTACTTTTCTTTTTTTAAGACTCTGTCTTCCTGCGAGAGTTACCGCCCCATTTCCGTATCTGGTATGTCTGTTTCTAACATGTACATCTAGCCGCTTTCATAGGCCGATCCCGAAGATTGTGCAGTTTAAAAATGTGACACAGCTTATGATGATTACTTATGATGATGAATGTAATGCCAATTATTAATATAATTATTGTTGTGATGATGACGATGACGGTAATGACGGAAAAGTTGGCAACTGATAGTAAAGGTAGTGATGATGTTGGCGATGCTGATTATTATTGTTATTGTTATGATGATGATGGCAAAGTTGACAACTGATGCTAAACGGTGGAAAGCGATTCAACCTCTAGTTGACGTCGATCAAACGTTGTCTATCCCGCGCGGCTCACAATAAATCGTATGGCTTACACACCCGAGTCTCCCCCCCAGCTCGCCAAGGAAGACATTGTCTTTCATCGATTTCCACTAGAGTTTGAAACGCACCCCAACCTTCTTTTCCGCGCTTCCCTCACCTCCAGTGTAGTGTAGGGTAGCTAACTTCCCTATCTTTCTTTTTTTTTTTCTCTCTCTCTCTCTCTCTGTGTGTGTCTTGCTCCAATTTCTAGAAACATATACGCAAAATCTTAGAAAAATTACATTGTCATTCTGCAGTTGCCGTTTCCGTACTGCAGAAAGATACAGTATGGGAAAGCACTTGACTGGAACAGCAAGGTATTTCGTTGCGCATTTCTGTCAAACTAATGCGAGAAAAACTTTAACGTTTATGTTCCCGAGTAATCGCAACATTCGGGCGTAATGAATAAATGCAGCCATCCTAACGTATGCTCTGTGCTCTTGTAATTAGCTGCTAATGAACCCCAGTTTTGCTTTATACTTGTATGGAAAGCAAAGTTTAAAATAATGTTATATACAGTACATGCAAAGAAGAACGAAAGCGCCTCACAATACGAGGTTTCGAATTTGCTTCAGGCTGCAGTCTGAAAAACGATGATGTTTCACTCCGCCGTCGACATAGCTCATGATGTGGCCGTCACTCCAAGGACAGTCTAGTGATCCTGGGTCACCTTTAATCCACGACTTGGGTTGGCTTTGATCGTGAGCGGCGCCGAGCCTTGAAGACACATGTTGGGAAATCTGTTAGACTCCGTGATTGGAAAAAACAAAGCATACACAAATGAAGAATGATGGCAAAATGGGTAGAAAATGCTGCTGTGTAATGTACCCTGCTTTGTTATCGCTGTTGACGGTGCGTCTAGTTTCACGTTTCGGAGTGCGAGTTCTTGCAATAATGGCGCACATCGATGCGGCCAGTTGTGTTCCCAAATATGTACCCTTATCACCTTATCTGAGTTGGTTTAAGAGTAATGTGTAGGTGTTGATATTCACCGCTCGCCACAGCAATGGCGCCATTAAATGTTCGCAGCTTCGCTGTGGGTGTTAGTGGCGATGGCGATTTCTATGGCAACCGCTTTGAAACGGGGTGACGACAAATAGTCACCTAGCTTGCCTGAACCAATCAGGTTTTCCTGCACCTATTGCAGCCTAGTATCTTGCAGTCTAGCATTTTGCGTTTATTTCCTTGATGTCACTCTTCATTAAAACCTTCTATCTGTACTCCGTGGATGCTGTCTCCACTACACATTCGAAAGTGCCTCCCTGGAATAGAGTCCAAGAAGAAAATGCCCCGAGCAGCTATTTCACAGACAGCACTGGCGTACATGAACCTGAAGAACTCTACTACGAGGCACATATTTACTGACGGCTTTTTTACGCAACATAGCTCTTCCTGTGGTATTCTCGTTCCCCTCACAGAACAGACATTTTCACGCTGTTTAAAGTGAGTAACGTCATCAACATTATGTGAGCTGTACGCGATGAAACATGCACTAAAATGCGTACTACGGCAGCTTCAACAAAAATGGACCATCTTCCCAGACTTGAAAGCAGCACTGCTAAGCCTTTGCACGAAAAGCACTAAATGAAGCAACTACATTTTGGTTCATTACATAGGACACCTACACCACTTGGCATCTAACGCTGGACATGTGATAGCATTTCAGTGGCTTTCAGGACATTGTGGTATGATAAATAATGAATAGACCGATGAGGCAGTCCGCAGAGGACATGGTCGTATAATATTTACAAATGTGTTTTTCATTAAAAGTGAGGCTTCAAGTTTTGGCGAAGTGATATGTACTCAATTGGCGACGTAGAAGATAATCTTCACCTTCCGACAATTAGAAGCTTTTATTCAACATCGATCCAGAACTCCAATCAAGGCTACCACAACGTCTACCACGGCATCCGGAGACCATCTGTCACAGGCTTCGACTGAACGCTGCATACATGAAAAATCTTCTTTTTCGCAGTGGCCAGACCACAAACTCATGTTGTGACAGCTGTGACACCGTGGAACCTCTAGAGTACATCTTAATAAAGGGAAAATCAGACATCCACCCGTTCGTAGCAATTGCTACAAAAGAAACCCATACGGGTTCCTCGAAAGAAAAGCCGAAGAGTTAAACAAAAATTTGTCCTGGTCCGGGACTCGAACACGGGACCACTGCCTTCCCAGGGCAGCCGCTCTACCATCTGAGCTAACCAGGCCGCTAACAGATGACAGGGCGAAGCTGAATTTGTTGGTTAGATTTCTGACGAACGAGTAGATGCCTGATTTTCCCTTTATTGATACTACTCCCCACCTTACGGATTTCCGCAGAACCACTACGTCAAATACTTGCCTTTGCTTCGTGTTGTCGACAAATTCGACTTCGCCCTGCCGTCGCCTAGCCGCCTGGTTAGCTCAGATGGAAGAGCGACTGCCCCGGAAAGGCGGTGGTCCCATGTTCGAGTCCCGTACCAGGGAGAATTTTTCTTCTTTCTTTTTCGAGGAACATGTATGGGTTTCCTTTGTAGCAGTTGCTACGAACGGGTGGATGTCGGATTTTCCCTTTATTAATTACTTCTCTCCACCTTGCGGGTTTCCACAGAACTGCTACGTTAGAGTGCATCTTTCTCAAGTGCCCAGCTTACAGAGACGAGCGAAATTGTTATATAATGAACATGGAAAAGCTCGACCAAAGCCCATTGACATTGGTGCGGATGCTTGGTCCCTGGCCTTGCCCATCGAAACAGCGCAAAGCCTTGGGCGTCTTGTTTTTATATATTGACTTAGTTGGTTTGCTGTCTAAACCATGACTCACGCAGATCGTCTCATCAAGAGTGTGATTCTATTTTCTGTTGCATTTGCCTTCTACCTTCATCGCATCGGACACTTACTCTACTACTGATAACATCACACGCTCTGCATTTTTCTTTGTACCTTTTTCTTCTGCTCACCTCCTTCAAGGGCTTTCTTCTTCTTCGTCCCATTTCCTGCAGAGTATCTTGTAGGCAAAAATGCGCTGGCTGAGCAATCTGCATTATCAATAAAGAGCTTTCACTCTGCCTCTCTATCTGTCCCATATTGTACAGTTGTCTATGCCTGTAGCGGCCCCGGCTTTATCGATCTCTGCGAATTTCCTACTATTTTCCGACCAATACCCTAAACGCCTCTTGCTTGTCTCGACTGCTGACCTGTCAAGGCTCTCATCCACTAGGAATTTCACCGCTTCTAGAACATGGACGTTCCCAACCGTTCTTGCAAGGTGAATATTTCGGAATTACATAAAAATGTGCTGAGTCCTCTCCGGACTTTCTTTTGCCTAGTTTCTTGTCCAGAGTCACGTAGAGTCTGTTTTTGAGCCCAACTGGCCTTTTCTGATTTGCTGAAACAACAATGAGCGCATCGCAGCCACTAACCGCATAAGTGGTGATAACCGTCCGCAGACTGAGCTCGCACTATCACTGAAGCTTTCGTCGCGAACACCACGGCGTCAAACCGCAGTGCAGAACTCTAGAAAAAGAAGAGAAAAAGAAAGGAAAAGAAGGAATTATTCGACGGTCATTCAACCTCCCGTTGAAATCGATTAAAAACAATGTCTTTCTGAGCGAGTTTGGGTTGAGAATGGGCCGGAGTCACGGCACCCGGCGCTATATCGCGTCACCTCTCGCATGAGGGGAGTAGGAGGAGGGTTGGACTGCTTAAACTGTTTCACTACGTTATCTTTTCGATTGAGCCACATTCTTATGTTGCACTACCTTGGAGATTGAGCTGCTTTTCTTTTTTCGATCTACACTACCTTTGTAATCGGCCCACATTTTTAGATTGCACTGTATTTGGGATTGCATGGCCTATAAAGATTGGCCAAAGATTGGCTTTTAATAGTGTTTCCTCGTTTTTTTTTTCAACCGCATTTTTATTTTTGTTGTAACCTTACCAATCTGTTATATCTTCTAACTTTCGTAACCACCCTGTGGAAATCACCTTTGGGGATTGCAGTATTTATAAATAAATATAAAATATAAATACAAAGTCCAAGTACCCTGATAACCGGTACGGAAAAAGGAGGCAACTCGCTAAGAAAGACATTGTCCTAAATAGGATTGGTTTACATGTGCTCGGCGCTCACCACAATGTCGAAGGCGACTAGAAGCTAAATTTTAAGCAGTGAAATTTAATTGCCGAAACACAAAAGGGAGATGAAACAGCTTCGAACATCACCGAAAACCGAGGGCATACCACTATGTTGCTTTCGCCGCGGTGCGGTATACAGCCGCCGACTGCAGCCACCGTGGGGGCGTTGCAGCATGGGGGCCCACCAAGAGCGCGTCTGTGAACACTGATGTGGTCGCGACTTCGGGCGGAGTGGCAAGACCTAAATAATTTTTCCCTATATAGGGCGTGTTGCTGGGCTACTGGTTTCAAACTTGCAGGATTAAGAAGCGCGCCCCTTAGATAGAACAATGAAGTAGACGCAAGACAAGCGCTCACTCGCAACTAAAGTTAATTTGGAGCGTGCGGTAAACATATATCGTATGTATGTCGTATTATAGCTAAGGTATATACAGCTTAACGCAAAGTAATGAACGTGCGGACACAAAAACAACAGAACATACAAGGACTGGCGCGACTAACTGTACATTAAGTTACTTAATTTACAGGCTGTCCATCGATAGGTATACTATTCAGTGCGCATGCGCACCGATACACCATCGCTTCACAGGGGAAAAAACCGAGACGTAAAGTTCGCGCATCAGTGATGTATCCGTGCGCATGCGCACCAAATACTACACATATCGATGGGTGGCCTGTAAATAAACAGCCGTTCTAATAAGCTATCTCAGTTAGAATGCAAGACCAACTGTAGCGCAAAAGACAGTCCTCCTGGAGTGCGCTGTATGCTTGGAATGAACGTTATAGCTGCGAGATTTATAGCGCTTGTCATATACAGTGCCTGTCTTGTCCCCTGTCTAAGGTGCGCGCTTGCTAAACCTGCAAGTATTTTTCCTGCATCGGACTTCAGCTCATTCACGGTCATTCGCTGTGCTTTGCGGGGCTCACCGAGAAACTTCTACGTCATGTATAAACTGCCGGCAGTCTGAGTTCCACCTCAGTTCTATTTCGCCAACAGCTACCGTTCTTCTCTCGATCTTCGCCGTAGTGTTAGTCGTTTTGTGCACACGTTCGCCCAATAGGCTTTTTCACTTCATTCAGTTAATTGCTTCGTCATCTCGTTCCTGCACCACGTTACGTCAAAACAATATATGCGTAGGTAGCTCGGTTGCGGCATAGCATGCGCGCGTACGCGTACAGCCGCTTTCGATGAATGTACTATATGACGTTCTGCTCCTGCAACATGTACACGAGGGAACGGGTTCGATTGCCGGCCACAGAGGCCCGATTTCGATGCGGGCAAAATACAGTATCATTCTCGAGTACTTATACTTAGGTGCACGACAAACAACCCCATGATTGTCAGAATTAATTCGGAGCCCTCCAGTATTGTGTCCCTTATAGCCAGAATCTTGCTTTTGGCCGTTAAACGCTGTCAAACGAGTGGCAATAGTAATAAAAAAAATGAAATACACACACCGGCAGTCATGACTGATACTTGCGAGAGCGATGCAGTTTCGTCTATAGTTCTTTTCTGACTCTCACCGTTGGTGCAGCTCAGCTCGAGCAGCTTTCCTTTAAGTACATTTGGCTCGGTAATTTCAGTCGCGCGCTTTGCGTGCTCAAACGCCAGGTGACTCGAAGCTCGAACACGCGTACTATAAGATGGAGGAGCCGGGGGCGCTCCGTAATTGTTCAAGCGAATTGGTTATCTGCTCAAGCAATATAGCGTACAAACATAAAGATAGGTTCGAGATGTTTTTTTCGCCGGAAATAAAACAGTTAAAGTCGCCCTGGCCCATGTTTATAGCGTCCGTTAGCATATTCTGAGTCTTTTTCTGGTGAAGTCCAGGTCAGGGGTCCACTTATATTCCTGGCTGACCTATATTCCGGTTTATACGGTATGTGTGAAATAGACTGAGTGAAATAGTCTCGAAGTGTGTGTGGGGGGGGGGGGGGGGGGGCATGTTGCCTCTTACACGTGGGCCGCTTCGTGCGTCATCGTATGCATTCCGGTGTAGAGACCAGCGCTGTCTTCACCAAGGGCTACGAAGAAGTCGGTGCACAAGCCACCTACGAAGCCGATGCCTGCAAAAAAAAAGTAGGTTTGAAGGCGATTTTGCGTTCGACTGATTCCAGAGCTTCGTATTGCGCGCATGATGGCAAACGTACTCGGCCAAGTAAACGTTCCAGTTTAGTTTGCATAAGAATAAAAAAATTACAAAATGAAAATGACAAAAATGAGGGTTGTCTGGCGAAAGTGAGCTATAACTGAGTTCTCACAAAGATGGCGGTTTGAGGGATTTGGTATTCCATGGCGTTTCAGTGGGATAGCGCAAATCAAGATGACCGAAGGAAACAAGACAAAAAAGCGAAAACAGGAGACAGGGGGCCGCTACCCCAGTTCAGGACCGGCGGAGTCATTGAAGTCTGCATTTTTTTTTGGTTCTTACATGCTCTAAATTAGTAATCGCTTCTAAAACTTGTTCGCCCATTCGACTGTGACTTGTAAAGCGTCTCAGCCTGTGTCGGATGGAAAAAAAATGAGTGTCACTGCAGGATAACTGATTAAAAGGAAGCGAAGCGGAGACAATCAGACACATTTGTGGCTTCACGCGACCCCTGTGCTACAACCTCGGGCTCTATAGTTGGCATGGCAAGGCGTCTCTGTTACGTTATCGATACAGTTTATGTCATCATCCCGCTCCCTCATGAGTAGGCATGTTGAGTTTCCCAGTAAGTTCTGTTATTTTACAGCGAATAGATTTCGCTGGCTTTTTGGCCCGTTCTAGCGGTCACTGGTTCCAACAAAAATTAATGAGCCGACGTCATCTTAGTCGTCGAATCTCTTCTGGATGCCAGAACTTTGGGATGCTACCGCTATAGAAATGTGCTCGTTAACAGCTCGTTACTCCAGAATCATGCATGCAGTGAAACAATAAACGCTGCCCAAATATCTTCGATGCAGCAAATATATGTCGTCAAGCACACCTTCCTTTATTAAAGCAAATAGCTTTCTTGAAGCGGTCGGCTATTCACTGCCATAGCACAAGGTTTTATTGAGAGGCCCCACTTTTAGGTGAAGGCGCAGCGGATAATTTGCGGGACGGGATGGCATTTTCGGATGGGCCACCACCACCTTCTGTGGGCCAGTCGGGAGGCTACCTCTGGCCGTAGGTTGGTGAGCCTTGTTCATTGCATTTTAGCGCCTGCGTGACCAACTGTTACCTTCGGCGTGCCATTCTAAAGGAACATTTTATGTATGGCGGCACTGTTATAGGGCTGCTATTTGGCGAATAAATTCTTCGTTAGCCCCCATGTGGATGAAGTTCGACGAAAGAGAAAAACTGGCGTTCACCCAAAGTTCTGCACGAAACTGCAAGAAAAATCCGGAAGAGCCTCTCTGAAGAAAAGCTTCGCATTTGAAGAGACTACGAATATTAAATGCTCAAGAATTTCTATGCTTGCCCAAGGAGAAAAAACTTTCCGTTCGTCCGTTCGTCCCGTAAGATGATCGCTTTCAAGATAGCGGCGAGAACACGGTGATTATAGAGCTCTCAGCACACGCCGCACTATGCCCCTTTCAAAGATCTCTTTCAAGGTAAGGACCCGCGTTTCTTGCTTCAATGCTAAGTAAGCAGCGATAACACAGCGCGCGAAGCTATCAGCAGTCGGCACTCTGTCGGCATCGCAGATAGCTTTCGAGATAGGGTCTGCGCGGCCGTGCCATCGCAGCCGCCGCTGGAGTATGTTTCATCACATGTGGATGGATAATGCGCTAAAGAGGGATGAAGGCTTATAATAATCAAAACGTCATCATTGCACCTGGCGACGCCGTCCACACCAGTTTGTGTCACCGTGGCGATGTCCTTTTTGCTGGCCGGATCCAATTTCATAACGTTGATAATGATACCAGGCTGTGTGGAGATGAGGAAGGGACACAATGCTTATGCATAAGTAGACAACTCCCAGAAGAGTTTGTGCGTGAATTTTTTTTTCACGATGGACTCAGTGGTCTAAGCAGGGGTGATAATCAGTGGTGAGGATATTAAGTAAATAAAAATAAATAAATAGAATACATGAAACACGCTAACAGCCAGCCGGTCAAGCCAGCCTCACGCGCGAACTGCAGTGTAGATAGTTCATAATTCAAGGGGCGTGGGCTTGGGGAAAATTCGCCCTGGTTCGGGGATCGAACCCAGGGCCATCGCCTTTCCGTGGTAGTCTACCATCTGAGCTAATTTGAGTAGACTAGCAACCCTGGGGTGAACGCCAATTTTTCATTTTATACTGTTAATCGTAATTGTTAGTTTGACTTGCTCTTACCTATAATCTTGATGAGGGTTCGAAGTATGTATAATACACTGATGGGTAACAGTAAAACGTGTTTTCTTTTTTATCTTTAGCGAGCCATTCGTCACGTATTTCATGTTATACAGTGACCTGTGTTCCTAATCCAACATTAAAAAAAAAAAAAAGCTTTTACATTTCTCGCTGTTGTGTTTTGGTTCACAGGTGAGACTGCAGTTTTTGCTGTGCATCGCTTGATAAAAAATTCGGTTTCATTCTTGCTTATGACTCAGAATAACGAACATACCGACCAGAGAAACAAAAGTTTAAACGACACGAAGGACGTTTTGGCTCCCGTACTGCGACATGGTCACAAATTATGGCTGTAAATGTGAAGTCAACCTATCCATTCCCAGTGGTGAACCTTTCTTGGACCAGCCTGGCCTTATCTGCCAGCAGCTCCGCGGCACGACACTGCTATCGGTTGTTGAATATGGCAGTTGGGCTTAACACGTCCACGGCGTATGCACAACAAAGTGTGATTGTTTACATGATCATCCCGGGACCTACGAGTTTTCCTCAGACCTATAGGTTACATCTTGTCCCGTTCACCTGTGCTTTAAGTTGCCGGAACCATACCGGTTCCCGCATTGGCGGTCCCCCGCTTTTCTGGTGACGAAGTACGCGTACGACGTGGCCCACCGTGACGGCTTAGTGACTATGGCGTTCTACTACAGAGCGCGAGGGCGCGGGTTCGATTTGCGGCAGTGTCGGCCGCATTTTGATGGAAGGCGGAATACAAAAAAACGTTCGTGTACTTAGTTTTAGGTGCACGTTCAGGAAGCCCAGGTAGTCGGAATTATTCCGCAGCTTTCTGCTATGGCCCCTCCATCATGACTTCCTGTCCAGCTTAGGTGCAGCTGAGGTGTATTTCTGGCTTAAACTTTGTGGGAAAAACGGTGTGTCTTTAAATTCGTTTTGCTTACTTCTCTGACACTGCATCGTTAATTGTGCCAGTCGCAGAATTTTAAAATCTGGATATACATACGTGTTTTCTTGTGACATCTTAACATCCCGGAGAAACGCTTTTCTTTCTCCAGTTGTGTTGATCGAGGTATTTAGCTCACTGGGCCAAATAAATATTACACTATGGATATATTACAATATTTCATATACAACAGAATATTGTTATTTGTACATATGACACAATACAACGCTGCACCGTAACGTTTGGGCGTTCCGGCCAATAAGGTGGCGTTTATTTTTATACACGTATTCACGCTTAAAGAACTGTCACTACTTTTACATCACAGATGAGTACGCTTACCTAACACGTTCATGCTCTTCGTGCCGTCGTTCTCTTCGGAGTATACGTCATGGCTGCAAAACGACGCCACACCAAAATTAGGCATCGATTAACAACAAAGCTTCACTTGCATTAGAAGAAAGAAAAAAAATAAGTAGCGAACGTACCCAGTCAACAGGTACACCATATCCGGTTTACCGTATTCGCTTCTTTTGCTATTTGCGTGCAGCCGAAATCCGTCAAGAGACGATGAGCTTTCCATCAAATTTCCGGTACCGTTCTTATAGGTGCTGAACTGAATGGAAAATTTAAGACAGAGGTTGGTATTAAGTTGAAAAATACGTTAGAAATTATCCGTGAAAAAGAGAGAGAGAGAGGCTCTTTATTGAATAACAGAGAGCTTTGCCGGCGTGTGTACAATCGCTGCATGCTACTCTGTATAGGAGGGAAATAAAGAATTCCAGAGAAGAGTAGAAAAGAGGAAAATAAAAATAAAATGAGCGAGTGAGCATGAAAATTATATTTACGCGTGGATGTGATGATAGAATTCCGGCTCTTCTATAGCATAAGTGAATATTCTTTAATGCTTTTCGAAGAGACCAATTTCTGACAGCTACCGGAGTAATAAATCCCCTGGCTGCTTCTGTATTAAGGGCACAATATTGGACTTAGGAAGCCACATAACATTAGTGGAGCGGGACGTATCGTGCCCATTTGGAGCTTAAAACAAAATCTGTCATCGCGGTTCGTGGGGCATTCGAGTAATATGCGTTCCATTCTCTTTACACTGCCACAGTTATGACAGTAGATATCAGTGGTACGCCTTATGCGATAAATAGCTATTTGTATATGCTACGTGCAGAAGAAAGTATGGCACAATGTCTCTGACTGTTGAGGAAGTAGTCGCAAAACTCTCGACCTGACTCCCGTGCACTGTGCTCTGGTGTCAACCGATCGCAGAAAGTTCTCTTCGTAACGCAAAAGACTCCGGAGACGAGCAATTATTTTAGAGCGCAGCTCTTTGGCGTCCGTTCCTGGGTTTCGCGTCGTCGTCGGCGTTGTCGTCGGCCTCGTAACCAGCTCCGCCCCCCTTTCATCCCCCCAGCGCTAGCAGCGACCGACTGATACCGCTGGATGCCGCTGACGCCGCTAGAGAGTCAAGATAACGTGACTGCATAGAACACCGTCGCCGCCATGCAGAAAGAGGAGCAAAGGGTCCCCCCCCCCTGTTCTTGTGTGGCGGATAGGGTGCTCTTCAGTTGCCGACGCGCCGGTTATTTCACGTAGGCCCCGGCTAGGGCGGCTAGAAGGGGAGGTGTGAATACCGGCGGCGCTTTCCTTCGGGCGCGCGTGACCCCCTTGCGCACCGATGCCACCAGGGGGAACGTGGCGCTGCTGCTCGCGGCGTGGTATTACGGCGTGGTACTCCCGCGCTGGCCTGCGCCCTCCACTGTCAGTTGGTCTCGTCGCCTGCTTTGGAGTGTTCCTCCCGATATTCCGTCATTCGAGGGCGAGATGCTGTGGACCACCAAAGTTATGTTGAGCACCGCAGCGACGCACGGCTAGCTTATTACATTGCAGGTTATGTGGCGAGAAGACTTGTTTTGCCCACACATTGTGAAGACTGCGAAGCACCATAAAGGCAATATCCCCAGAGAGCTTCCACCAGAGGCAACCAATGAGTGGGACCTTGAGGGCCTTTTATATCCGTCAGAATCGTTCTATAAGCTGGACAATGCCCTTGAAAACAAACTCACTCGTTTATTCTGTGTAACACCCGCCGTGGTTGCTCAGTGGTTATGGTGTTGGGCTGCTGAGCACGAGGTCGTGGGATCGAATCCAGTCCACGGCGGCCGCATCTCCATGGGGGCGAAATGTGAAAACACCTGTGTACTTAGATCTACGTGCACGTTAGAGAAGCCCAGGTGGTCAAAATTTCCGGAGCCCTCCACTACGGCGTGCCTCATAATCAGAAAGTGGTTTTGGCACGTAGAACCCCATAACTTTTAATTCAGTGTAACGCGCTAGCATGCCAAAGCTGCGGCCGAAATTTTGCAGTCAATTGGTTAAATGTCAAAGATTGGTTGCCTAGACCATTCTGCTACCCTGACAGCCTCAGTTATACGTTTTTATTGCCTCACAAGGATTCACTTTTTGCTTAAAGGTGTCAATCAGCAGAGCAGTGAGAAGAAACGGAAAACACTGAAACATTGTGTGTTGTATATTTTTTTGCTCACTTGTTAATAAACGATTTCATGACCATGAAACGATTTCATGGTCACTGTCTGCAATCATAGTAAATTCCTTATATGAGCATCAAAATGACATGCTACGGGTCTGCAAGCGCAGACAAAAAGTGGTTTGTAAATACGTCCAGACTTTATCAGGTAATGTCTGCAGTTTACAGGTCTTACGGCACGCATAGGGTGATTGACTGCTGATCTCGAGGACGACGGCCGCATTTTCAGGAAGGCGATATGCAAGGCGCCCGTGTGCCGTATGATGTCAGTGCGCGTTAATGAACCCGAAGTGGTCGAAATTATTTCGAAGCCCCCACTAGCTCCTAACACCCAAAGCCAGCTCACGAAATGCGCACATACAAAACGCGTTTTAATCGCGATACAGTGTGAACTGGGCCAGTAAAATTTCACAGGAGTAATGATTTGGGCTGACATAACATTGTTTTCATGATAAAGATTCATTCTTTGACGCTCGCAGAAAGCGCGCGATACCCGAAACGGGCTCACTTTCACTTCGCTGGTAGAGATGCAGCCGACGCGAGGCTGGCGAGGCGCTCATTTCGGCTGCGTGCTTACCCCGCCTTTTACCCCGCCTTGGTCAACAGCGCCGCCCCGCGGCATCGGTGCGCTGTGGGGTCACGTTTGCGCCGCCGGTATTCACACCTCCCCTTCTAGCCACCCTACCCCGGCACGTCGACGAATACGTGACCACCTTCCCACGGCTAGACCTGGTTCTTAGCGCTGCGGAAGCGAGGGTATCATATTGTTTGTGTCGGCATCGGCGGCGTTGTCCCTGAAACCAACTCCACAGCTGGGGTTGACTCACTATCGGCGTCAGCGGCATCAGTCAGTCGCTGCTATCTCTTCCCTCCTCCCTTTATCGTGTTGTCCGCTTGCTGCGCGCGCTTCTGCCCCCATCGTTTGCCGCTGGGTGTACACGCCGCCCCCCTCCCCCCTCTTCCTGCGAGTCTCCGGTTTTCAAAGCGCCGGCTCGAACTTAATTCCTTTCTTCGCTCCTCCTCCAATGCAACCCCTGTGCGGTGGCAATCAGAGAGCCAGATCGGTGGGACGTCGTGCACTTCCTGCAACTCGCATTAACCGTCCATCGATCCACACCGATGTTAGTAGTGGGGGACTTTAATGTTGACATAAAGACAAACAGCAATTTCCTAACACTTATGCGGGAGAACATCCCGTTCCTCTCGCTCGTAACGCGTCCCACGGCTGTGACAACCTCGCGAGGCACTTGTATAGATCTCGTCTTTGAGAATCAAGCATTGGTGTACCAAGTCGAACATATATCAGTCTATTTCTCCGACCACAAAGCTTCCTTCATGACTGTCAAGAACTGTTAGTGGAGTCTTTGTTAAAGGAATACGTGTGAAAAATAAACAAAAAATTTCTGTGATAGCGCATACATGTGTTGCTCGATTTCTTTGCCTCAATCTATCGAAAAGGTGAAACAGCTTATTTGCTGCGCTCAAATTTCGCATTAGGAAGTAACGTAATCGTCGGTAATTTTTTCCACGTTCGAAGCATCGGCTCTTGTAAATAAAAAAATACACAAATAAAAAAATATATTTTAAAATTTCTGTACTGAAGTTCATTTCGGGCACCTTCATCCGCTCATTCGATCATCCACACAAGAACATTAATTCAGTTCAGTTTACTTTATTACATGTTTCACCAACGTGGGGAGGGTGTGAGAGAAAAAAAGTTGTCATGCGGGCGGCACGATGGGCTCTCACATCCACCCTCTATGTTTAACGGAAACTTAATAAGTTGTGACTGCGTCCTGTGTGACGTAGAATGTATTCATGGGACGTTGATACTGTGTATGGCTATGTAACGCCTTCGCAGACTGTGTGACAACGACCACAGAAACATGCAGTTCTGTATCGTATGCGTGTTTTTTCTTCTTCGGTGTTTAGGAGACTGTGGAACACCCACTGTGCTACTGCCCATCTTTTGAAAATGAAAGACATGACCTCTGCACAGCTCTAAATAAGTTAGAAAACCGTTCGCCTTAAACAAGATCTTGGGACCATGGCATCGCATACTGCAGCTAAAAAAGGCCACAAAAGCGCTGCTGCGTTTTATGAAAGCTGCCGGACTGAGTCACCTTCTGCTATCCGGACTGAATGACCGTCAGTGATACAGAGCAAAAAAATGTTATCTCGTCGGTGATATCCACAGTGTACTTTCTCTTTTCTTAATCTTTCCCTTCTCGTTTCCCTACCCCCCAGTGTAGGGTAGGCAACCGAGCTCAGTCCTAGTTAACCTCCCTACCTTTCATTCATTATTTTCTTGGTCTTATTGTTCTTATTTTTCTCTCAAATTTTACACTCCTTTCTCCCTCCCCCGGTACAGGTTAACCAATCTCAGATATCCTCTGGTTAACCTCCTCGTCTTTCCTTTGCCTTTCTCTCTCTCTTTCTTGGCAAGTTACAGATGTACGAGAAACGAAACACTTATATAAAACTCTTGGCTGAATAAACGTACACTCGCCAACTGAAAAATTCAAAACACAGATTGACGTTTTGGTGCCCAATACGGGTGCCTTGTTCACAACCGCAGTTTTCTTGTAACAACAAAAATTGGAGGACGCTTAAGCTTCGCCTTCAAGAGTAGAACGCGATAGCGTTATCGCACCCCGTTCGCACCGCCCACTCATTCGCTCGGCATGCTCTTGACGAGACAAAGGGGAGAAGCGGGCGAATAGCGCGCCACCTGTCGGGGCAGCGCCGTAGATTGCGAGGAGGGGGTCTTCTGAGCTTGCCGCCAGATGGCTGTGCGTGTGCGCCAAGCGCAGAAGAAATGTAGCGGAAACGTACTTCGCTACTCGTTTAACTGAGACTTCTGTAATTTACATGCTCATAATTACCGATATACACCGCAGTAAAACTTCCTACGGCACGTTTCTAAGGCAACACCGCATTCACCAGAGGCGCTTTTGTTCCGCTTAGAACCATCGAACTCATGGCTGAGCAGTAGCGTCCCACACCCCGGAGACCCTGGTTCGATTCCCACCTAGCCCATCTTTCAAGTTGTTTTTATTTATGAATTGCCTTCCGGGATTTTTCGCTCTGCCGACGCCGGCTTTTCGGCGACACGAGCTCCTTAACGCTATCGCGTTAATATACGTTTATACAGAATGGAGAAAATATAACAGAACATAGCTTTTAAGATAGGAACCTCACCCTTGGATTGCTTGTGTCTGCATACCTTATGTTAACCTGCGGAATGGTGGGATGTGTTTGAATGCAAAACGTCCATTCGGGAGTTAAACTGCTAAACAACGCTTGATATATCCAGTAATGAAGTGATCATTCTGTGAAATCGCTTGAGTAAAACAAATGGCGTAACCATAATAATTAAGATATTGGAAGTATATCTAATGTTTTTTTTTTCGTACACCACCGCTCAGTTCCGGCCTTTACAACGTGCTTTCCTTTTCAGACGTGGAGGTCGCTAGTAAATGGTTCTAATTCTAATGACGCGTTATGGTTCTTAGGTGGGTCATCTCGACATAATGTGTACTCGCAGACATTTGCCCCTAATAGCGGATCTGAGAAGCTTCATGCGCTAAAGGAATGGGAAACTACGAGATGAGACTGGGCCAAGTGGCGCAAAACATTGAGAAATGGGGGTACACCTAATGAGCTACGATTGGCTCGGTTGCCCGATCTCTTTAAAAGATGGAACAACTTTATTAATTTAAATTTCTGATTCTAGTTTTTTGACGTCACATTGTTTGTATAGGTTCCATACAACGCAGCCATATTCGAGGATGGGGCGAACGAGGGTGTTATATGTAAGAAGTTCAGTTTCTTAAGGAGAAAGAAGCAGCGTACGATGTAAGTAACCTAGTCCTTGAAGGGCGTTGTTACAGGTGACATCAATATGTTTCGACCATGACAAATCGTGTGATAGCAACATACCTAAATATTTGAATTCGATTACCCTATTTAGAGTAATATTCTTAAAGGCATAGGCAAAGAAGAAAAGGCATGAGCGTCGTGTAAAAGACAAGGAGACAGTTTTGGAAAAGTTGATATTCATTTGCCATGCTTTGGACCAGTTACAGAAGTCAGCAAAATAATTGTTATGGACAACATGATCAGTAGGACATTAATTTATGTGATATAAAACGCAATCATCTGCAAAAAGGTGTATTTTAACTGAGGTGTGTAGGCGAGATCAATAATATAAAGCGGGAATAAAAGAGGACCCAGTATTGAGCCTTGGAGAACCCCTGATGAAACAGGCATCAAAGGTGAGTTAGTAGAGTTGAAACATACATATTGCGAACGGTGGGAAAGAAAGTCCGATATGCAGTCAACCAAAGATGCATTTTTAGTATAGCGAACAGCTTTTGCGTAAGTTTAAGGTGTGAGACAGTGTCGAAGGCATTTGCTAAGTCCATAAAAACAGCATCAATCTGGTCACCTATGTCTAAAGAGCTGCTGCTGTCATGAAGGCATGCTGTCAGTTGTGTTATAATGCTAAGGCCCCGTCTAAAACCATGCTGAAAAGGGCATAAAATTTTGTCAGTTTCAAGAAATTCCATAATATGTTTAAAGATAATGTGTTCGAGTAATTTAAATGACTGTGATGTTAAGGAGAATGGCCTGTAGTTAGATAACAATTGAACGTTACCCGACCTAAATAAGGGCAAAATTGAAGCAAGTTTCCCCGAGGGAGGAACGGTGGTGGTTGAGAGAGATTTTCTAAAGATAATTGTTAGATATCTGCTGCACGAAAGAGAGTACCGAGCGAGAAAAACAATCGGGACCACAGAACTTCTTGGTGCCTAAGTTTAGGATTAAGTTAAGTACACCCTCAGTAGACGGTGGTATATCGTCGATCGGAAGGTATGGTTCGGAGTCAAAAACAGGGGCTACAGAGTTATCAGTCGTACAGACAGAGTGGAAGTAGGTGTCAAAAGAAGAAGCTCTTGTCTGCGAATCAGAAACTGCAACATTGTTAATTTATAACGTGTACGAGGAATACCTAGGTGGTAGGATAGCTCTCCAAAATTGCCAGAATTAAGTTCCGCAAGGTTACCTTGTAATAAAACTCTTTTGCAGCAACCATTTTATAACAGAGTTACTTTTTAGCGCTATGGAATTGCATGAGTTTTGTTGAGAAGGAAACTTGGCATAGAACAAACCAAGATGTATGCACTGAAAGATAAGCAGGGTAAAATCATCTGCAATCTCGAAGGTATAATAAAAGCAGCGGAAGAATTATATACTGACCTGTACACTACCCAGAGGACTCAGGAGAACTCTATTCGAAACAATAATGAATAGTATACAGAAACTCCTCCTATAACTAGAGCTGAGGTCAGAAAGGCCTTGCAAGGCATGAAACTGGGAAAAGCGGCAGGAGAGGATGGAATAACAGTCGGTTTAATCAGAGATGGAGGAGACATAATGCTAGGAAAACTGACGGCTTTCTATGCGACCTGTTTATCGACCGCAACGGTCACAAAAAACTGGAAGAATGGAAACATTATACTAATACACAAAAAGGCAGACGTTAAAGAACTGAAAAATTATGGGCCCGTTACCTTACTCCCAGTATTATATAAAATATTTACCAAAACAATCTCCAATAGAATACTGGTTTTTAGTCAACCAAGGAAACGGGCTGCCTTCAGGAAGGGATACTCTACAATGTATCACATCCATGTCATTAATCAGGTTATCGAGAAATCCGCAGAGTATAATAAGCCTCTCTATATAGGGCCTTCATAGATTACGAAAAAGCATTTGATTCAGTAGAGATACCAGCAGTTATAGAGGCATTCCGTAATCAAAGAGTACAGACCACTTACGTTAATACCCTGGAAAATATCTACAGAGATTCCACAGCCAGATTAATTCTACACAAGAAAAGTAGGAAGATATCTATAAAGAGAAGGGTCAGACAAGGAGACACAATCTCTCCAATACGATTCACTGCGGGCTTGGAAGAAGTATTCAAGTTATTAAACTGGGAAGGCTTAGTAGTAAGGATTGACGGCGAATACCTCAGCAGCCTTCGGTTTGCCGATGACATTGTTCTATTCAGGAACACTGCGGACAAGTTACAACAAATGATTGAGGACCTTAGCAGGGAAAGTGTAAGAGTGGGGTTGAAGATTAATATGTAGAAAAAGATAATGATAAATAACCGGGCAAGAGAACAAGAGTTCAAGATCGCAAGTCAGCCTCTAGAGTCTGTGAAGGAGTACGTTTACCTTGGTCAACTAATCACAGGCAACCCTGACCATGAGAAGGAAATTCACAGAAGAATAAAAATGGGTTGGATCGCATACGGCAGAAATCGTGAGCTCCTGACTGGGAGCTTACCGTTATCATTGAAAAGGAAGGTATACACTCAGTGCATTTTACCGTGCTGACATATGGTGCAGAGACTTCGAGACTGACAAAGAAGCTTGAGAACAAGTTAAGGACCGCGCAAAGAGCGATGGAACGAAGAATGCTAGGCATAACTTTTAGAGACAGAAAGAGAGCGGTTTGGACCAGAGAGCAAACGGGTATAGACGATATTCCAATAGACATTAAAAGAGAAAAAAATGGCGCTGGGCAAGTCATGTAATGCGCAGATTAGATAACCGTTGGACCATTAGGGTGACAGAATGGGTACCAAGAGAAGGAAAACGCAATCGAGAACGGCAGAAGACTAGGTGGTGCGACGAAATTAGGAAATTTGCGGGTGCTAGTTGGAATTGGTTGGCGCAGGAGAGGGGTAATTGGAGATCTCAGGGAGAGGCCTTCGTCGTGCAGTGGACATAAAATAGGCTGCTGCTGCTGATGATGATAATAATGTTGAGTCACTAGAGCGTTTCGATCGAAGTAACTGGCCACACGACGTGATAAATGCAAAAGCTCCCTAGCCATCCAAGGAATTTCAGTGTTTGTTTTCTTTGTTTTTAAAGGAATAAAAAGGTTGAGACACTTACGGGGAAGAGTTTTGAAGAAACTTGTCAAAGTATTCGTATCACTAGGGGTACTTAATAGTTCAAGCTCACGAAAAGAATCGCATAGGGCGTCTGTTATTGCTAAATCATCAGCGCGGTTAAAGTCAGGAAATGTGCGGTAGATATAGCCGGATTTAAGGACGATGCCACGAACGGAAATTAACACAGCACAGTGGTCAGATATTCCATCAATAACATCACATTCGTAACCGCCATTAAAAAGAGATGAAGTAAGAAAGACAAGATCAAGGACGGAAGTTTGCCGAGTGAAATCCTGAACGATCTGCTGCAGGCCACAGGACAATGAAATGTGGTCCAACTCCCGCCCAATAGCTACTAAGTGTCCGTTTACTTTTATAGAAGACCAATCAACACCAGGAGCATTAAAATCGCCCATGCAGATAACGTTGAATGAAGGAGTATTATAAATATGCAAAAATTCACATACATTGTGTAAATGCTCAATATTAGAACCAGGCGGGCGGTAAACGACTCCTATAATTAAAGACATATTTTTGAGTTGAACTTTACACCACGAAGACTCAGTGTCAGCTGGGGCAAGGAGTACAGAAAAGTGAAGGTGAGATTGAAGAAATATACCAACACCACCACATCTCCCGAATTTTCTGTCATGCCGAGCCACTTTGAAACCATGGGGGGGGGAGGTTACCTCAGAATTATGCACATCATCATGTAACCAGTTCTCAGTAACACCGATTGTATGTGGCGAGTAAGACGGGACGAAGGTAAGAAATTTAGAGAAATTGATGCCAAGGCTTCTTGCATTAACGTTTAAAATGGCAAGTTTATTGCCCGTACCGTGAAGTCAAAAGGATTTGGCCCTAGCAAGTGTTTAGGCGGGATCAGGTGAGCCAGCAGATTGGATGTGCTATCCCAATCTTATCGTAACCCTTTCAATAAATAGATGATCAAATCGAATTTGGACAGATGAGCCACTATCCCTATGAGAGCAGGATGCTTCTCAGAGCTTCTTGCTGATATCGCGGACCTGTGGCGAGAAGTCTTCTGAAATATATATATATATATATATATATATATATATATATATATATATATATATATATATATATATATATATATATATTTATATAGTTTTTTATATCTTTCTGTACATTTTGTACATTTTGCAGTTTGAAACCTTATAAATCAGCGAGGAAAAATGTAGTTTTCTTAAACAGCATCATGTATGTATGTATGTATGTATGTATGTATGTATGTATGTATGTATGTATGTATGTATGTATGTATGTATGTATGTATGTGGCGGTTCGACCATCTCGCGGTACCCACGAAAACGAAGAGGTCTGCGCATATACGCTGTCGATTAACATGGCAGTTGTGTTTCTTTTAATACCGCTATCGAGTTCTTTTCTTTACAATTGTGATATATCTGGTCGTTGTGGAGAGGCACAGTTGCAAAGCTTATTTTCGATTTTAAATAATGTTTGGAATTTACTGCAAATTTGTTAATATGATCAGGTGATCTAATTTCCTGCCGTCCTCGGCTGCGTTTCGTTTTCTTTGGCCCATTCCGTTATCTTAACGACCACCGGTTATCTTTTCTACGCATTACAGGCCCGGCCCAAATACGATACCATCAGCATCCGTCTGTACTCTAATCAACACCGCTCTATCCCAGTGTCCTTATGTTGCACCTAATATATTTGCTCCATCGCTCAACGCGCCATCCTTAATTTCTTCTCTAATTTCTTTCCTTTGTTGTTGTTTAGTAAATCCTGCAGTATGGGAAGAGTGGCTAACGAAAAGCCTGCTGTTCCGAAATTCTAGCTAAAATAAATGTTGAGCTCCTATATGTTAGCTGTGATAGCAGGGATTGTAACTGATTTTTTTAAAAGATAACGATAAGTCGGTGTAAATGACTTAGGAACGCTTACCTGTTTATGCTCCAACCCATTTTATTCTTCTTGATATTTTTTTCTGGTGATCTGAAACTCTTTGGCGCTTTGTGCAAATAAGTGTGCACTTGCAAAGGTTCGAAGTGCTGACTTTCAAATCCGCACTCCCGCTTCCTTGACATGCTCCTGGATATTACCTTAGTCTTTGGAATATTTATTCGCAAAGCTATACCCCTACGCTTCACTGTCGTGGCAATGTCCCTCAAGACTTCATTTTACTTCTGATGCTGAGCATTGGAGCAAGTGTTCTTTGATTGCGTGTTGACTTTCAAAGTTTCAAGTGGTAGCTAAATGAATAGTAATAGAACATTGTAACGCATTGGTTTCTTTTTTCGCATGACATGTTAAGGTGGTCACATTAAGAAATTCAACATCCAAGGTAACTTGCTAGAAAATTTACTGGGGCGCGGAAAATTTCTGATAGGTGCTGCGTAAGTGAAAGAAGTTCTGAATGTAGACTGACTAGTACTCACAGAGTTGATCATCACGCAGAGGTAATATATTAACTTAAGCGTAGTGGCGAAGTGATGGTGGTGTAGGCTATCGGAAACTACGAAAAGTTCTATCGTAACTACTACGGGAACACTTTGAGTGCCGTAACTCCTCTCGTTCACGGTCCACGCATCTGTAAAAAAAATTGAGAAAAAAAACTATGTAAGAATTTCACTAACAAACATTACAACAAAATTATTAAGCACGTGCTATGGACAGTTTAGTGGCAGGGAAATTTAGCAATAATATCAGGCCCTAAACTTAGCACTCGACAAGGGGTTTTGATTAGCCGGCGTAGCATCCGCTGGTGGGAAAAAAGCTTTAGCGTGTGTTCCCCCCCCCCCCCTCCGCCCCCTCCCCGGTTTCTAAGGGTTTCATTCCTCCGAATCCGGTCAAAGCAACTGAGCCGCTATTATCAAGCTTCCGTAGCGGTCTTCACCGACAGGGACCGACTCGCATTTAGCGCGACACTGGAATATGTGCACTGTGAATTTCATCTCACAGACACGGTGATATCAAAAAGCAGCCGTGATACCTTTGCCCCAGAACTATCAGAAGCGCTTTTACAAGATCATTTACAAGGTTGGCTTCTACAGCACTGAACTTAGTTTTTGCAGAGTCTTTTGTATGACATTTCTTTCTCGATTTGTCTACCGTGATGCCTTTTCCGCGAATGCTCCTTATGTCTGTTTTCCTATAAGTATAGGAGTGACGTAATCCTGGCACTTCAGAGTAGCGCCTTGTCCAGTATGCTTCTTGTTTCGTCCTATTTTATCTAAACAATTTTTTATTACACATCAATAGCCTATCAGTGCATCTCTCTAAGCTTTCGCAACATGATTTTTTTATCATGCACAGTGCAGGGGAATCTCGCTTATAGCATATAACTGGAAAATTTAGCGTAAAACATTTGGACACAGACACAGAAAAAAGAGGAGGACGAGTGCTATTACCAACTGTGTTTTGTGAGCATACCGCCCATTTATAAGCTCGTTCGAGCAAATGCGTCCCAACAGTTCTTATATGGAAGCGCGAAGGCGTATCATAAAGACCTACCGCATTTGCCAGACACAAGTACTCAAAAACCCAAGCCCGGCCTTGTGCACCGCAGTTAACACCTTGTTTACAGACATAATGGAATGTTTGTTAATAATAAAAGAAAAGCTTCCAAAGCCAATCGAAACGCATCACTCGCAGACCTACAGCGATATGGGTCACCAAATGTGCCCACTTGGCGTCTTTCTTCTTAGCTTTTAGAACAGGCTCCCTGATATTATGGGTCAACTACCCCAGCAGTCGCTCCTTCTGTTTGCTTATAAAACGCGCTGACGAGATAATTCACTTGCTTAGCTACCTTTCCCACTCGGTGCCTTCTCAATGTCGAGCATTTCCTTCTTCTCAATTTCGTGTATCATGTGTGGAATGAGGCCTTGGTCAGATCTCTCCATTTCAGGCACCGGCTCGATCATGTGGTACGGCCCGACCACACCTTCCTGCAATGTGCAACACGTAATATAGACTTGTGTTACGTGTCATTGAAATAAGATTGCGCCGTCTGAATTAGCTGTCTTATTTCTCGACAGCATGTTGATCTAGGTTATTACTATTACAATATATCCCATAAAGGGTATGTGCATTCAAAGCCTTCCCGTGTGGTTTTCCAGTTGCGCGACATCAATCATCATAACAATGGGCTGGAATGGAAAACGTTTATTATAGAGAAGTTGATGTAACGCAGGCATGTGTTATGCGAAATGGTTAAAGAAAAACTGGTAGAACCATATCCTTGCGAAAATGCTGGCTTCACGGACGAAATCTTTCAGCAATTTCACTTGAGCTAGGACACACAGTAGCGTTCACTTGGGAACGAGGTGAAATCCAGTATATTCGCAGGACGTAAAGTCATACACGACACGCGTGTCTGGCTTTCGCGGCTGCAGTCACGACACACTTGCTAAAGAAAATTGCAGTCGTAGTTCCCTTGCTGTGAACCACATACATTTTTTTTTGCTAATACTAACATGTTGAGATACAGTTTTAAAGCGAATAGCTTTCTTTGGCTCTTTCGGCCGTTTTGGTGGTAGGTCGGGGTTAGGTCGGTAAGTCGGACTTGGAAGAGGGAAGGCGAGGAAACACCCGTTTCCGCACCCTTTTCAAATAAAAAGGACGCTTATTTTTCGGAGGCGTGGTGTCACTCGTGGTGACCATAGGGTGACCGGGGATACGCGATAAGTCGCTAATTAAAGAATCGTTTAGTAACTAGTAAATTTCGAGTTTCAGCGGGCTCGTCGTAATTGGGAAATGTAAGAGGGCTCTCCCTACAAGTCATATCAATTTTTGCATCTGGAAAAAATGGGAATACCCGCGGAGAGGCGGCACGAGAAATTTCGGCCATCAGAGCGCGCCAACGCGAAACTGGGATGCTCCAGGGATCGCAAAGCCACACCCCTCAAGGTGACCTTTTGTTACGTCACCCAGAAGCGGGTGCGAGCGCGCTGTGACAGCGAGGAGTACCGAGCCGCAGTGTGCTTTACCTCTACTTGAGCGATATAATTAAGTTATTTTCCTCAAAATCAGCCACACGCATGATTTGTGGCTAAAGAAAGAAAGCTTTAGTTTCCTGGCTTGTTTCAAAAAGGCTTTCATGTTCTAACTTTTCTTGACAACTGGCTTCTGACATTTGTCGCGCTGAACTTTTACTTAGACACTAGGAATATTAGTACTTGGCCGAATTGCGAATGTCCGTGGAGTGCTTGTCTAGTCATTGTGTACCATTTAAAGTTCAAGTGCAACGAAATTTTTGGCCACGTAAGAAAAACCTAGTTTCATATATGTAAGTGTACCGCAGATGTCGTGCCAAGTTTCACATTTGAAATATGATAGAAGCTGACAAAAGTTGACGTTTTTTATACCTAAACGCACCGTACTTAAACTGAGAAATAGAACGTCGCCATACTGCTCACCGGAGGTGACGCATGACTCCTCGGCATAGCCTCCGAGATTGTGAGCCGCCATCGGCCCGTAGAAAAATCTCGTTAGCGACGTGATATAAAGCTTATGTCATATACGCTAACCACCAGGTAAACACGTCTGGGTAAGTGCTATATTAAATCTTCTGAAAATATAATTAGAATATTAACAGCCCTGCAGTTTTATTAAGATTACTCTATTAACCAATTTATAACCAAGTATATAAGTATACAGCCAATGTAGCCAAAATAAAACTTTGTTGGGTTATGCCAGTTGCATTGGCAACATGTTTCACTAGTTGCATTGGCAACATAAACTTTCACTGTCACAATTTTACCCAATAGTGAGCCTGTTAAGCTGATTTATTTTTGTGCCGCTGTTCTGTAAAAACTCATGGTTGCTCGCTAGTTGATATCATTTACTGTCGAAGAAGCGAGAAAGTGAAACGTAAACACCAAAGAATTAATACGGCAAGCTGGGCGAGTTGGCGATGGAACATGTTCTTAGGGTCAGCCAGACTTCTATCACTCTGCAAGATAAATAAAGTGAGTTTCTGAATGGCGAGATAGGCTAGCACCCTTTCACCCTCGTAAGCGTCACTTTACACGTGCTTACATTTTTCTATATATTTTAGTCATTTGTTTGAAAAAATAAACCAGTTGTTAGTCTGCGCTCGTATCGCGTACATCCTTTTGTTTTTCGTCCGGGTTGCGCTGCCCACCCCTAGGAACACCAAAAGAGGACACGTGCATGTTTGTATTCGAAGAAAAAGAAGTAGAACTCACAACTTCGACACCGCTGTCTCTACTTGTGACGTGCACTGTGGCGAACTGCTTTTCATCTTCGTGGAGATTTTGTTCGATGTCTTTTCCGTTGAACTGTGGAAATGGTGGTGGATGGTAGCTGAACATTGCTTTTTATGAATTCCAACGTACTTATATGAGCAATCCTAAGCAGCCCAGATGTAGTACACAACACCAACAAAACCTCTGTGAGCTTTGCGGAAATTCTGATCACGATGTACATCCGAAAAGATATTGCTATGCCAACTGTATTGTTAAATGAAAAAAGAAAGAAGAGACAGACTTATAGTGTGTCGGTGACACAAATTTTTTCCAAGCTCAGTCGATCAATTGCTGGGATGGTTGTCACAATATTATGCCAGAATTACAACGCATTGTTCATAACAATTCTAAACTTCGTATGGTAATGCTCGTTGCGCCATTTCTCGGTAGAACACTCTACAATATTTTGAAACAACAGCTTTATTTGGCACTTTCTCCACTTCGCAATTTGTCAATTTCTGGCCGTTTATTGCCAGTCTGGGAAACTGGGTGTCACCAGGCGCTGCTATGACCCGAATGAAAGTACCAGTGAACGGGCCTATACTACAACCCTTGCATGGGGCAGACCAAGTATGACCACGTCTGTTCTGTGGAACAAACAACAATTTCTTGCATAAAACCTCAACATATGATATCGGCTCACAGGCATCTATAAAGCACACAAAGTAATAGTGAATTATATTTAACGGATTCTTATTTACTTTATTTTCTTTGGTTTAGCCACTCAGTATGTGGCTGCAGAAAGGGCATGTCCCACTACAATTCATTCATTAAACTCATCCAGCCCAACCAAACACGACCAGTTTATAGATAGCATGAAATAGGCATCATTGATAAACAAAATAGGCTTCGCAAATCTGCGATGAAGTGAACAAGAACGGCACTATTACCAGGATCGGATTGAAGAGGTAACAAAAATAAATCAGATGGAAGAGAAGAAAAGGATAACAAGGCACGGATATTTAATTAAAACTTTTGCTAAATACAATAAACATGTACGTATCTAAATACGTAACACGTATAATATATATGTGTGCATGTGTGCATTACTATATGACATCCCAGTTGAAAATGACAACAGAGGTTGTGTTCAGTACTACAGAAATTTCTGTTGTACAACAGGATTTTTCTGTAGTAACTACAGATTCCTGATGGAGCGACAGGCTTTTCTGATGTACAACAGACATTTCTTGTTGTGGCTACAGAAGTACACTCTGTCGTATGTCTGTTGTTACAACAGAAAGCTGAAGCTCTACAACAGATTTTTGTAGTACTACAGAAAAATTTGTCATCACTACAGGCACCCTGTTGTCCTGCCAGAAATGTTCCTGAAGTAACCCAAAAAACTTCTGCAGTGCTACAGAGAGCTGTTGAAATACTACAGAAGCCTATTGTGGCAACAGGCCCCCAATTGTCACAACAGAAGTGTTCCTGAAGTAATGCGACCAACTTCTGTTGCACTACAGAAAAATGTTCCACAACGGAAACCTATCGTCGCAACATGTACCCAATGATGACAACAGAAGTGCACTGAAATTGTGCGATGCGACAAGCTTCTGTAGTGCCCAGTTGAAAAAGACAAGAAGAATTCCTGTCGCAACTACAGAAATTCTGTTGTACGACAGAAGTTCTTGACATTTCCTAATTGAGAGACATTTTGACGTTACGACAGAAATTCTGATGTCGCAACAGAAGCATTCTGTCGCGAAGGCCAATAGTTATGAAGTCGCAACAGAAACGTTCTGTCGCGACAATAAGAGTTCTGAAGTCGGAACAACAGCTTCATATCCTGACAGCGACTCCGGCGTTACGACACCAATTCTGACGTCGCAGCAGAAACATTCGGTCGCGACGGCCAAGAGTTCCGAAGTCGCAACAGAAGCGCTTTCCGTCGCGGCCCTTTAAAATTGTATGTTAGTTTCGCATCGGTGGTGTACATTGTACTTTTCTCTTGCGCGGTATTCAATCGCGCTTCTCTGAAGCCGGCAATGCTGATGGCACCGACACCGGTATTAAAGTCGACGTGGCGAATAGTTATAATTGTGCCGTGACGACGCGGCACCAGCAACGCCCTACCGGCCTCCTCAAAATCGGCCGCTGATCAAAATTATACCATCTGCGGGAATGGCTGCGTATCCGTTTTGTTTTTTGTTTTTGGTAAGATGTGGCACACAGGCCTGTGGACTTACATGTGCTGTTACACTGACACATTAGTTAATTTCCCAGGAATATTTCACAAGCTTATGCGAAGCGGAAAAGAAGATTTGGGTTGTTCCACAAAGTTGCATGAAAAGCTGTCTCGCTCGGGTCTCATTATTCTGGTACAGTGCTGCCGTGATAAGCTAGTATGCTGTCAGAAAGAACTCTCATCCACGAATGTTTATGTAGCTATTTTGCATTGAACACACGAATTATATGCGCGCTCAAAAGTGTAAAGAACAAGAGACAACTGTCGAAACTAGCAGTAATAACCCTAAAAGTCAACGTTGTCTATTTCTGAATTTCTTATTTGATATGGATATCGTACATCAAAATCGATGTTCTAGCCCTCCGCGATGTACCTGTCGATGGTACGAACACTCTTGCTCTTCTAGAGATGCGGCACTTGACGCGGTGGAGTGATAGCGGATCTTGGCTCTTAAAATGCAAATGTAAACATCAGCGCATCAGCACGTCGTACTATTCACATGGCCAAAATGTACTCTGAAAAAGCATGTCGGGGGTGGTGCAGCGGTAAGATGCCGGGCTCGGAATCGTGAGGTCGCAAGTTCGAAGCCTAGGTGGAGGCGTTTTTTTGTTTTTACTTTTATATTTTTCTTTTTTGTACTAACAAATTTACATAGCCTTAAGGAGGTCTCTGTCAATTTTTAATTAAATATTGATCAAGAACTACAGAACTTTCTACTACAGGACGTCACACTACAGACAACAGAACTACAGAAACAACGCCCCAAAATACGACAGACTGTGAAAATTTCCTGTTGTGTTTTTGAACTGGGATGATATGCTGAGGGACGCTTATAAAGTTATCGCTTACAAGAATATCGCCTACAAAGATATCAACCCAACGTTGGTTTTAACAGAATTTTTTTACTGTAGAAATTATGACTTTTCTTTGAAAAGTATGCCGATAGAACGCCAAAGAAAGAACCTTTGGGAAGTTCTAAACACTGACGTAAGTAAGATTACTTATTGACAAAAATGTGAAACACTGAAAAGCATTAGCGGGGCAACCTAAACCGTGCCCTACTTGAAGCGAGAGGTTGAAACATAATAATAGTATTTCGTTTAGACAAATGGTGCTGGTTGTTGTATTGCTGTCACAGAGACCTTTAGTGTGACTGTGAGTACATTGACTTTGTATTATGGTCTCACTCTCACTGTTGCCAAAGTCGATGTGGTTCCACGTCGGGGCATTCGAGTATTCTTCTCGGCTCATTTCGGTGTGCAGAACCTCATTGAAGAGCGAGTCTAGCTTTCCTAATATTAAGAGCACTATAAGAATTGTTTTTTTTTTATTGGCATGCAGTTTGTTTTAGTGCTATAGGGTTCAAGCCCGTGCGACCTGTCCTTCATTTGCTTACATTTCCTACAACAACATACCCTGTACGATAATCATATGTAGATATATTGGCTTACATGGGGACATACAGGTTTTCCATAAAATGACCAGTATAATCATGTGTTGTTATGCATACAGAGCATATGCATGGGGGCATACGGCTTTTTTCTTTTCAATGAACTTAGCATGCTATAACAAGAACGCATTGAGGCGCAGTTTTGCCATTATTCTTAGTAGTCGCGCTTTATGAATTCATAATGAAAGCACTTACAATATGTGTGACTTCGCGTCCATCTTCGTGTTCCAGGACGCGGAAGTTGCGGGCTGCCACCGACGCCTTTCTAAGATTCAGCGTCAGTTGATCGTGCAAGTGCAGCACCATTCGTCCGTCAGCTGATCGCTCCTCGAGCAGACGCGGGTAAACCAGCCTAGGTTGCTGCATTCCTGTCAAATGCAAGTTGCACAGTCGAGGTTGAGAGATTTTGCCCAGTCGAAAATTTGACATTATTTTGGTCTCAATATCAGCGAGTGAAATGCCACAATGTGCTGCACGATGAAAGGCTCCCTTCTTGCAAACTGTCGGTCCCGTCGTACGTGTGGAACGTTAGCGCCAGTCTTGGCTCGCAATGAATGTGCGAGCTCCCGCGCTCAGCGCACACAGAGACCCTCCCGCCACGATGGAGAGAAAGAGAGAGAGAAGTTTAATGATACGAAATGCTGAGAGGTCGGCCTGAGGTATATTCCTCTAGCCAGCTACTCGGCATTGGGGGAAGGGGAAGAGGGAAAGAAAGAGGGAAGAGTTTCATGATGGGTGACGATGACGATAGAAGGAAGATGTAGAACATATCACAAGCAATTTGGCATGCTCAAAGTCTGCGATCCAGGCCCGTAGTTTTTAAAAAGTTCAGTAATGCCTGATGGAAGCGTGCAAGCACATGTACGTTGTTGAGGTACCTTACATCGGGCCCGTAGCCAGTATTCTTTTTTTTGGGGGGGGGCTAAGGTTCCATTATTCTCTTTTAAGTTTGCCATGCTTGGTGCATAATAATCCAACTATTACCTTGAGCAGGACCTTGGCCTCCCTGAAGGCAAGTAGTTTAGGCGCCGACTTAGAAGGAGGGGAGGCCTCTGGGGCCCGAGTCCCCTCAAGAGATTTTAGATGGGGCGGGGGGAGGTACAGAGCTCCTCTTGGCGATGCCGAAGCCTACCCCTCCTGCCCCCCCCCCCCCCCCGAAAGTGTCATTACTAGAGTTCTGTTACCCACATCCCTTGAGGTTTCTTTTGAGTTGCCTCTAGCTTTTCTCTTAGAATTATATTGTGCCTGAAAGCTTACTGCATCACTGTTGTCGCGGATGCCCACGGCCTTTAATTCATGTTTTCGCTTCATTTCTGCTGATCCTGACGATAGGAGGACAGGTGCATTAAAGTACCCATGGCAGTTACCTCAACCATATTTTTTCACTTAAACATTCTTTTTTATATTTCCACTGTGAATATCATGCACAGGCACAATATATGTAAATATATACGCAGTACAAAGTGTATTTTATTTTTAGAGAGAAAGAGCTTGCCAACTAACAATTATTTCGAATGCTATGGATAGCCTATACCTAGAGAGTGGATATGTTACTGTATGTTCACCTCGCTTCAAATTGATTTACGTGCTTTGTTGAACCTGAAAAAAAAGGAAACCTTCAGACTTTAGTGACCAATTCGCCAGAGTCATTCATCAATGGCGTGTGAAATGCACCTGAATTATATGTGCCTCAGTATTACGTCTCTTTCCTTTAGGCAGTGCTAACGGCTCATAAAAAGAAAACTCTTCTAATAATTTACAACAATTATTAGGGATGGAAACAGCGCCACTTGCATGCAGAGGCCATAAATAGGTATAATTTACTCATTAACCGAAATGAGGCCAAACCGAATTCACTCGAAATCAGAATCAATAGCAGTCATGCGCAGCAGCGCTTATACTCGGTCTCACAGTTAAAAAAAAATTAAAAGCAAACGTTTTGCCGGAAAGGCGAAGCAGTATTAGTGATAGCAAAGTATCAGACAATTACACGAAGGAAGATTACACCACCGAGAGACACCATCAGAATGTTAAGCCGGTCATCTGTACTTTCACTGCCCTAGTTCGGTCACACCCTCTCAACTCTGCCCGCTCCTCGCCTTTCGTCGGCCCGTTGCATAAAAATAAACCCCTCAAGAAAGCCAATGATATTCTCTTTGAAAGCAGACAAAAGCGACCTCCTATAAACGAGGTGAGCGTTTAATTGGGCTGTTCGAACAGGGCTGCGGTTCACCGCACCGACCGATGCTGCCGTCAGCGTTTACGCAGGTTTGACATCACCCAACTGCAACACCCTGTATACATATACCACGCGGCCTGAACGGTGCACGTAGACATACTGCATTGCATTGCGGCACGCAGCTGCAGGTCGGCATGTAGAATTTCAGTGCAGGAACGCCGGAGAAACAGCTCAAAACATGTATGCACGTGGCGGGGCAGGTGACCACCTACTGGCCAGCTCTCTCGTGTCTATCCCTCACAATGGCGGCCAAAAACCAGCGTCGCCTGACTGCATCACCGGGCTGTCGAGATTACGGAAGCCCCTTATGCCAACATGCAAGGCTTCGTAAAGGCTACTCCTCAGTTATAGCCAACGAAACAGGATAGCCTCTCGTTGGCACAGCCGAGGTGCCGTAATGGAAAAAATTAAGAAAGAAAAAGCCTGTTTCGCTCAGTGAACACACACACACGCACGCACGCACATAACCAGCCGTGGTTGCTTAGTGGCTATGGTGTTGGGCTGCTAAGCATGAGGTCGCGGGATCGAATCCCGGCCACGGCGGCCGCATTTCGATGGGGGCGAAAACACCCGTTTACTTAGATTTAGGTGCACGTTGAAGAACCCCAGGTGGTCGAAATTTCCCGAGTCCCCCACTGCAGCGTGCCTCATAATCAAAAGTGGTTTTGGCACGTAAAACCCCATCATGTGTGTACACACACACACAAGAAGAAATGCTTCAGTTGCAAGATGTATTGACGGTGTAAAGCAGCGCTTCTTACCTTTAGACGAAATTACGAGGACTGAAACTATGATGAAGCGAATCATTGTGACGAAGAGCTTAACCGAGCCGTTTACAGGCGGCTAGTACGTTTTATATAGATTAGACAAATTTCGAGTGACAAGTGATTGGCATTTGATCGCCTGCTGAACTTTTTCTTAGGTGTTTCCTGCATAAAGAAGTGTGCAAATGCGACACAGCCGGGATCCATATGACACTTTCACGAGTGTTTTCTGGTTTATTTTTATTTTGATATATAGACATTTATTTCTTGACGATGGGCTCTCTGGTTTCGACCTGCGTAGGTTTCGTGGAATTGAGTCGCCAGACATTCTGAAGAGGAAACTTTAGCTCGGGCCCAATTCCGACGTGGCCTATTCAAGTACGTGTAAAACGCGAAGACGCTTTTCTGAATTAACCCCTGGACTGATTTTATTGAAGTTTGTTGCATTTGAGAGAGAAAGTTAAATTCTGTGACTGTTGGAAGCGGTACTTCGATTTAGCGCCTGAATTTTGTGAAAAGAATATTTTAAAATTCGAGATTACGAGAAAAATAGAAGCACGAGGTTTACAAAACTAATATCTCTGCATAAAGAACAGATATCGCGGTTCTGTAAGCGTCATCTATTAGTTCTTCGAAAGCGAACAAATTCTATATGTCAATTTGTATCTTACGTGAATTTGTTACGTGTGCACGAGGATTCTGCAAAAAGTTGTATTTCCATATTACCAAATTTTTTTTCGGATTCATCTGTAACATATAAGTTTTTTCCGCTTTAGATGTACTATGAGATGCAATTCACAAAATTCTGATATCGTTTTTCGTTGCTGAGTTACAGAGTTTCAAACTTGATAGCTTCGTTTCCTGAAAATTTTTGATGTTTGCCTATTTTTAATAAAAAACTGATGACCTAAACAAGCAAACAACCGGGCACTACACTTTCAGCTTTTCCTTTAAATGCAATAAACCTAATAACATTTGGTGCTGCGGTTGGCGAGAAAAACGAATTCTCCTTTTACATTTATTTAGACAGGAGCTCCCGAGCTAAAGATTCCTTTTAAGTGATCTCGTCTTGTATTCACTGCAAGAAATGAAGTCTTTCCAGTAATTCTTGAGTCGGAGAAGTGGGTAAACGTTGGCGCGAGGAACATATGTGCGTATAAGCGTATACGTACCAAAACACGTAAATGTTCTTTTTTACGTATACTTGTAAAGTTACATGTGTCTCCATTCTAATAACTTTGAAAGAATACCTAGCGCTTGACGCAGTGCCATCATTTTTGAATTAAGCACTTAATAAATAAATAAATAAATAAATAAATAAATAAATAAATAAATCACTTATTTAACCTGGCCCACTTT
Source organism: Dermacentor andersoni (assembly GCF_023375885.2). Lineage (NCBI taxonomy): Eukaryota > Metazoa > Arthropoda > Arachnida > Ixodida > Ixodidae > Dermacentor > Dermacentor andersoni. The sequence goes on from NW_027314758.1 coordinate 919,170, forward strand.
CACTCCCTGTCGTCACAACGAAGACCGGCATCAAGCACTTGCCATATTTTCATGCTTTGCAGGGCCCGAAAATATACCAAACGTTTTTGTCGAAGGATGCCGACCAAAAAGTACAATCTTCATTTGGAATTTGAGCGATGACAAAGCGTTTGTAAGTGTGGAGTCCTATTTTACAGGCGTCTAAAATGAAAACGCATGTCATTGTTTGCGCAATCTGCAAGCGCCTCATTGTAACATACATGTGCACTTCCGCGCCTCAATTGTTTATCTTGTTCATACGCCTCTTTGGATTTTGTCTCGAGCGGTGTTCAGAGACATGCCGCCTCTCCCTCGATAAACGTAAGGAATAAAGCAAGTAGAAACTTGGCTTCGCGCATACGTCACGTCTACGTCCGCGGATCCTTTGCGATGGCAATGTCAACATGGTTTCAGCGGAGCGGAACAATACTTGACGTTTAGCGCTTGACGTACGCAGGACATCAAGTTTTAAATGCGCTGGGCTATCGAAACTACTTTTTACGTTTCACGCAGCTCCATGTTCGCGATGAGGGTCGTGAATAACAAAGAAAGATCACCGTCGCGCTCTATAAGCGACATTAACGTTGACCGCTGGAACATGTCAATGGTGCGTATGTTCGACGTCATCCTGATCTCTTGAGTGCTTTCCACAGATAATTAATTAATATGGTTCTAGAATATTGCGTAAGCCCCTGTAATAACATGCGATGACAGCCAAGGTTATTCTTATCTTACATCTGCATTCGTCTACCTCTCGGCTCTTCCTGTTCGTCCCTTTAGCCATCCTGCTGTTAACAGCCCAAATGTAGACAAGAGACGAGACAAGAAGACGCGCTGTTAACAGCGCTTGTGGTGTCTTCTTGTCTCGTCTCTTGTCTCGTCTTTTGTCCCAACAAACAACTTGGCCGCTCTCTGTCCTACCTTGGGTCGCTGGGTATTCGCCACTTCCTCAGTCACCATGCCCCTCCCGCTTGCTTTCTTCTGTTCCTCACTCGCTGTTCTTTTTTCGGCTCACCTTTTTTCTCTTATAGTTCTGGTGGGCGTTGTGCCCCTTCTCAAGGCAGTGGTCAGCTCGCTCTGATTCTCCTCTCTGTGTTTTAGGTTAGCAGAGCTAATGACAATATGGTGCCCGAGCAGATAGCTGTGGCACAAAGTATGTGCAACTTGATATTTATTTATTTATTTATTTATTTATTTATTTACAGTACCCTCAGAGTAAGTATACATTATAGAGGGGAGAGGCTACATAATGGAGGTAAAAAATGATATAAAAGGCACAGTATAAGTAACAATGAAAAATTATGCTAGCTCACTAATTTACACATCATCAACAAAAAATAATAGTGGTAGTTCACAATAGAAATCTCACGATACACTTTTCAATACACAAGTTGGGAATGATCGGTAAATACATACAAAGTTGCAGATATAGTATTTATACAATAAAAAGTCACATGATATATGGAACACGTTTTATGATTTCAATGCAGTTAAGTGAAGCATTTCTACATTCAGCATGATTACTTATACTAACAATAGATGCAATTAAACGAACAATAGATGGATATGTGCAACTCTCGGCCAATCCTCCGGAATGTATGTGCCACTGTGATGCAGGCGGTACAGTAGCCTTAGATCCGTCAAGTGTATTTAGATATATATGTCGTATACTTCTCCGTGTTCGCTCCTCTCATCAACGTTCTTCGCCCGACAAGCGTCGTACATCATCTTCTTCCTCGTAACGCAGACAGCTGACAGCTTCAGGCGCCAAGGATGTGCTCGTGTCACCCGACACTGCCCCTGCTGCTTCGCCAACTCAAACAAACTTCGCGTCATTTGGATTCCAACTTTGTGTTAGTCTTGCGTGTTCTGTTTTGATACGAATGTCAGATGGCCCATTGAGCGGAAAAGCCGGCGTCTGTGCTCTGTAACATCGAAACGGCACCTAAGCTCGCATTGCCATTGGCTGCGACGACACATCACGAGCTGCGCCTCAGCGGAGCAGAGCGGTCGTAAGGGAACACCTACTGTGGCGATAGCGCGCCAGGTATTGCGCGAGGGGAGAGGGCCTCGCAGCGACGCCACGTCACTCTCACTATCCCTCTCGGCCAACGCCTCCTAGATAGCACAAGGCCGGTACACTTCGATCCGTCACGTCATCCTACCTTGACGGACTATCGTAGAATCTAACGTGGACGCTCCCGAGTAAGCCGTGGGGATTTTGACGCCACCGATTTCGTCGCGACGGCCTTGGCAATGGAAATTGCGGTCCAAGTGGCATGATGTCGTAAAGCAGAGTGCACAGGCCTGTCTCGGCATGGAGGAGGCACTGTTTCGGCACGAGCGCTCGTCGACGGAGCAGAGCGGTAGACGTGGGATAAAGCGAGAAACTGCTGCGTCGATAGCGCGCCAGGGGTTGCATGAGGGGAGAGGGCATCGCCACGTAGTTGGCATGCGGCGCTGGCACTGCAGGCTGCTGCTGCTTGCTGGCTTGGGCAGCACGTCGAGCTTTGGTACATCACTCGCAGCGCAAAACTCGAAGGGCTGCTCAGCGCCGTTCCGTTGGACATGAATGCTTTCGCATTCACAACTCATTGGAAGTGCTTAGGTGCCCTCGGATTTTTTTTTTCACTTTGCTGCGATGGAGGCAGCCTAGGGTACCCTACAGAAATTGCTTCAGACACCACTGCCACTAGCGTCCACAGGAGCTGCAAGTGTTCGGCGGTTCAGCAGCATCTCAACGATTGTTAGTACTTGGATTTGTCTTCAGTTCATTCTTCTCTTTTCAAATGGCTTTGCGACTTCGCAAATTAATCACTTTCAACAAAATACTGCGTTATAAACGAAAGAATTCGCACAATGACGATGCATTTGCGATGATACTTATTGCGTTGCTGTCGTTTATTGCTTGAAAATTGAGAAAATAAGGTGCGATAAGTAACGCCATGAGAACGTTTGAAGCCACTCTCACGGTAGCCGAATGATCGCAGCGCCAGAGTGCGCGGGAGCAGTAACGCTTCAAGTCAGCTTAGAGTTTTGCTGCACACAATTATCTGAGGCACTGCCATGCTGCGTTCCATGAGCAGCCAATAACTAACTCGCGTATGTGTCTAGTCATCCACTTTATAGCCTAGAAATAAAGACAGGACCAATTTTACACTAAATATAAATTTAAGCGCATACTAATATTGAGGACTCACTCAATATCGTCACGTTACATTGGCCCCTATCGCGTCATGGGAAAAATCATTCACGTCACCTGTGACATCGCTCCGCTAAATATGAGGTCTTCGTCAGCGACAATCACGAGTGACATAGACCATGCCACTCGAGAAGTTTTTACAGGCGGCCTGAGAATCGGGGAATATAACCGCTGCCTCTGTGCATGTGGTGGGGGCGAGAGCGATTGCCGCTTTTTCAGCCGTTTCCGGGTTGCGTGCCTTGACGGTTGCTCTCCTTTTCAATGATCCGACATGTTAACAGGCATGTGACGCAGCTGGTGAAGCGAGCGGAGGCGAACGCAACGACGAGGAACGCGGTGTGCCGAGGAATGCGGTGTGACCTCATGCGCCTCCTCGGAGCACGGCCACGGCGAAATCGCAAGTTCGCAGCCAGTAAAGCTTGCGCTTTAAAACTGTTTTTGCGGCGTTTTGCCCAACCATTGGATATCTTTATTTAATAATACGAAAGCATTAAATGGCTCGTGAGTCGGAAAATCCGGCGTTAGCGGCCTTACCACACGATGGTACCGAAAGGCTGCGAATCCTCCACCTTTAGGGTTAATTACGGCTACGAACCTTCGATATTTGGTGGGAGTCGAACACTTTCATGTTAATTAAGACGAAATTAACTAAGGCACAGTTAATTAGGATATAGTTAATTGGGGCAGTCGAACCCACGACCTTTCGTGGGAGTAAACCCACGACCATTGACATTAATTGAGCGAACTTAACCCATACACGAAACTTTGTGATTCATGTACTGTTGGACTGTATTGCGTTCATACATTTGATATTCTACTGAGTGCCATATTTTGTGACATTATTCGCTCTTCTTGCACATATTTGTTTCCTTTGCTAAGTGACAAGGATTAGCCGGTGCCGCCATAAAGGCGCCAATCTTTCCTATTTATTATTTCAATAAAGAAAGGCACAGCTAAATAAGATCATTGGAACCCACGACTTTTCCTGCGAGTCGCACCCTCATCCCTTCGTGGGAGTCGAACACACGACCTTTGGTGTTAATTAAGGCGAAGTTAATTACGGCACAGGGAATTAAGGTAGAATTGCGGCATTCGAGCCCCTTTGTTGTGAGTCGATCCCAAGACTTTGCGTTGAGGCATAATGTCAAAATATCGCGCGGTGTTCGCAATGCTTTCGTATTCATCCCCGTTGGGATAAGTACCCCTTAAATTTTTTGTTTATTTATATTCTAGTGACAACTGGCGACCTCTAGTGCGCAAAGTTGGCCATAAACCATAAACAGCCAGAGAATGGCAAACTGTAAATTGGGAAGAAGAGCCAGAGAAGATTGTCGCTTTAAAACGAAGGTCACTAAATGGTCCTTGCCTGGATATTGAAGCTATCGTTAGTCATCCAGCATGACTTCTTTAAAATTTACAGAAACTTGTACTAGATGGAACTGTGAGAAGTATACTTTATATTTTAACCCAATTTTCTAGGTATTTGTAGTAGTTCTGATATTTTTTGGAACCTTTGTATAATTGAAGCTTCTTCGGCATGGTTATAAAATATAGCAGTAACTGCATGGTGTATCATATACGATATGCGGCAATTCTGGTTCGGGCTCAAATGTGTCCTTGCGCGATTAAACAATACACATCATCATCATAATTTGGTTTCACGCAATTGCAGCCACGCATTTCTTTAGAAAATTTTGGTTGGTTTAGGCATATATCTCGCATAAACAAAAGATCTTCTGATTTTATTAACACGCAACAAAACAAAAGAAGAGAAAAGCTTTGCAGATGTATGTAATTTGAGCGACGAGGACAGTAAGTACAGCGAAGCTGTGTGAGGGGGTGGGGGTGAAGGGGCTCTGAGCAGGCGGCATCCTGGTAAATGGAAATTTCAGGGACGGGGAACGTGCCCGGTGTGTTCCCTTCCTGGCTACGCCCCTGGCTCTGTAAGTAAGCAATGAAAAATGACATCACAATAATGTACGCTGCACCTAATAGTATAACTAAAGCGAACAAAATTGATTTATTATGCAACATTCTGAAATATACCATTATTATGCGACTAAAACATTGAAAAAAAATCTCGTAAGCATCGTAAGAATTCAGATAAGCTGTAAATAATTTATCAAATTTATCCGCTTTAGATGCTCTGAAACGGCGATTTCAGTTTTTTTTTGTGTAGAGTTACGCATTTGTAAACTTGGTGCCCCTATTTATTTCGAAACTTACCAATTTCTGGCAATTCTTACAAAAGCTTCCAGGCACTAAATGAAAGTTCCACTTTCTGCAGTCACTACAATTCAACTTTCTATTTCAACTGTAGCACATTTCACTCAAACCAGTCAAGGGGTTGTCGTATAAGACCATTTCTATGTGTTACGTGTATTAGGGTAGGCGGCATGGAAGTTTGGCCCGAGCTAAATTTTCTTCTTAATTAAGGCATCGAAAAAGCAGAGGGTCTTTGAGCCGCCGTGGTTGTTTAGTGGCTATGGTGTTGGGTTGCTGAGCACGAGTTCGCGGGATCGAATCCCGGCCACGGCAGCCGCATTCGATAAGGGCGAAATGTGAAAACACCAGTGTACTTAGCTATATGGGCATCTGAAAGAATCCCAGGTGGTCCAAATTTGCGGAGTCCACCCTATGGCGTGCTTCATAATCAGATCGTGGTTTTGGCACGTAAAACCCCATAATTTAATTTTTTTAGAGGGTCTTTGTTAGCAGAGGAAGAATGACACTTTCGTTAAGTGGAGGTGCTTAGAGCGTCTTGAAATCGTAAAAATCCGGTTTCAGGACGATAACGCCGACCCTACACTGAGTATTATTTTACAATTATGCGGACGCTGCCGCCGTCGGAGCCGCAGAACCCGCCATCGTGCTGTCACGGTGTCGGCGCGCATGCGCGATTTGCGGGTGCATGCATCTTCAGAGACGCGTAGCGTGTTTGGCTGCAAGAACGACGGAGAAAACTGGACAATTCAACAAGAGGGGACGCTCGACAAAAACTGGCAACAGGGAACACGTCACGCCTGGCGTCAACTCCATCCGTTAGTTGACGCGAGCATCAGAAAAAAAGAATGTGAAATGAACTTACAGACAACGTTTTGTTTTTTGTATTCTTTCCCACAAAAACTAAAAAAAGTTTTGATTGTAAATGAACTTATACTTTGCGACTTATTTTTCTTGCCTCGCCTAGCAACAAGCTAGTGGCATGCCAGACGCGCGTGCATACGTCATGCGTCAGGCAAGCCACAGCAGCGAAAGAGGCGGGCTGCGCCTCAGAAGCTCGCGTGCTCGGCGATCCGTCTGTTTTGAATATAGCTCGTTTTTTTTGGGCTCCCGCGGTTCTCCTATGTTCCGTCTGCATTTCGATACGGCACCGCTGCACTACTCGACTACAGCAAGGTGAGGAATTTTGTTTGACAGTCTGCGACGCACTTCAAGCATGTTTAGGCTTATACTGCACAAACCTGAACCTATATTGTGACGCAGTTAGCGAAAGACAGCTCTGCCGTCCAAGCTAGTTAATTTGAGTCAATTACTCGTACTCGGAGATGTTTGCGACGCTTTTTATGAGGCCAAGCATTATAACTTATTTAGGTAGTTTTTGGGCACGCTCACCGCACCTGGCTTTGTGACGAAAAGCACGTTGACCGTGTGACGCAGTTTCGCGTGTACCGAATCTTACCGGGACAAGTTTTGTCGCTTTCTCTGACCCCAGACATTCTTGTAACTAATTTCGTTACTTTGTGGGGTATTTTTCAAGCACAGTGGCCGCGCTCGGTGTAGTGGCGCAGTTAGCGAAAAGCAGCTCGGCCGTGTGCCGCAGTTAGTTTCGCGTGTACTGAATCTTACTGGGTGAAGTTCGTGACGCATTCTCTAACCCCAAAAATTATTGCAATTCATTTCATAACATTTTGGGGTACTTTTGAGGCATGCTCGCCTCGCCTGAGGTTGTGAAGCTGTTAGCAAAAAAAAAAAAAAAAAAAAGATTGGCTGAAGGCTTCGCTTGGTTAAGCCTGGAAGATTGCGAAAGCAATACCCTTGGCTGCGTTGGTTCGGCTGATGGTGTGGACATGATTGCCCTTTGTTAAACTTATGGCTATACATCATCCGACATAGCGCAAGGCAGCGCGCCGACCACTGCGAGGAGCCGAGCTGCAGCCCCATTTATCCTCCTAGCGTGACGTCACACCAGCGAGCGCCCTCTCTCGGTAGAGCCGCAGCAGCGGCGCGCAAGGCTTCGCCTCCACCATCGATGCCGTGAGCTGGGGCAGTGCCTCCTAAATAGCAGGCCTGTGCACTCCGATTTGTGACATCATGCTACTTGGACCGAAATTTCCATTGCCAAGACCAGCGTGACGAAGACGATGACGCCAAAACCACCGCGGCTCGATCGGGAGCGTCCCCATTAGATACTATGGCAGTCGGGCAAGGTAGCATGACGTCACGGACCGAAGTGCACCGGCCTTGTGTTATCTAGGAGGCGTTGGCTGGGGCCCCGTCTCTCGATCTGGCGTGACGTCACATGGTTACGTGACTCGCAGCTGTGTAAGGAGGCGCCACGACCACCGATGGGCCGAAAGTGCGAGCAGTATTGCTTTCGCAATAAATGCAAGCCGGCTTTGGTGAGTTAGTTTTGCGTGTACTGAATTTTAGTGGGACAAGTTTCTGGCGCTTTTTATGGCCCTGCAACAACATATACCTAATTTCGGTACTCACGCTTGTCGAAAACGCGACAAGCGATTGCCGAGAGTGATAACACGGGAGTGTGTTGCTTGCGCCGGCAGGACGCGTAAAAGATAACGCCGAGGAGCTCAAGAACATGACATTTCATTCTTCTGAGCCACTGAAAAAAGGCTTTGCACCCACGAATCTGTCTTGCGTGCGACTAGAAGGCATTCTGCGAGCGTGTAACATTGTCTGGCTGAGAGCCTGTGTTGTAGGCACCTCTGTGTATTTGGCGTACCATCGCGTCGACTGAGGCAAAGTTGTTTTGGAAACGCGCAGTCACTCGTGTATTCGTGCTCTTAATGTGCAGGAAATAATGCTCGGAAAGGGAAGGATGCTTGAAAATCGGATTTTTTCTTCAGATATTATGGCATTGTTTGGGAGGAGCATTTGCTACGAAATGTATGTAAAAGTGAATTTATCTGTAATGCCGCTCATTCAACACTTACGCACGTTTCGCCTTTGCACGCAATATTCCTGTTAGGCCATATACCAAAATGATACATGCTTGTAATTCACTTTTTTTTTTTTCAGCTGATGGCATCCGGTAAAGCTTCGTACGGCAACGACTGCTGACCTGGTGCCACAACTTTATATGAATGCACAAGAAGCCCGGAACGAACATTTATATAGAGCAAAATAAACATTTCATCATTTCAGAAGACGTCTTGCGTATTCTTTATGAAATGGCACGTGACAGATTCGGTGGAGGCTTGTAAAGATCGTTCGCAATAATTCTTACTAAATAATAAAACGATTCTGTGCCAAGGCCGCGCGTGGTTCAGCAGTAGAAGCGAAAAAAAAATGCCGCGCCGATCAGCGGAGCCGGCGTTGGCTGTACCAACTGGCGTTCAAAACGCGCGCGCCGAAAACCGAAACCGGAAGGTATTAGTACCATCCGCTTCGTGCGCTAAAGTCAATTCGGCCGCTGGGCTTTATGGGAGTGTCCGCTCTTGTTGAAATTTCTTCCTCTATGACTGGACTATCACGAGGGCTCCGCCCAGTCGACTCTGCCGGAGCCATGCGCAGCGTTCTGGCCTTTCCTGCTACGTCCGTATTGGAGCCAAAACGGGAAAGGCAATGCCAGCTGAATCCCTTCATAATAAACCCCCAAAGCTGCTCTGGTCATTACACAGCATTTCACTAATTATGTCTCTGTGAACAAATTAGGAGCAGACCACGCCAAGGCAACGACGATACCCTCTTTTGCAGCCATACATTTGTTTAGTTAACATCTTATAATTAAACAATTAAATGAAGCAGGATAGGATTTCGTGCTCAATATAATCAGATGATGCACGTTGTAGAGCAGGATCCACCATGACACATATTAATGGAGGCGACTGAAACCAACCACCTTGGCCGATACCTGAAGTGACGGCATTCTTCGAACTACAGCGGATTTTAATTTTCGTTACATTCGAATAAAGTCACGTGCCAGCAATATGCATAGTGCTCCTACTGCCACAACTTAGGCCGGCTTCATAAAGAGGCTGATACCCTATACGCTCATTTCGCAATACCTTTAAGGTTTAATTTCCATCAGGAGTTAGGTTTTATATTTGTTGAGGCTACCTTAAATGTGACTAGTTAAGGCCATTTTCTGAACTAGGAGAGCAAAATTAAAAAATTTTTTTTCCATAGTCAATGAAATGCTCTGGTGCAGAATCACAGCCGTGAATTTATCAGTTGCAACCCAACTAACGCGAAGTGAGAAGCTCAGGCCAACCTTGAGCATTGCTTACGTAAATTGGGAGGAAATAAATGACCTTAGCTATTTTCAAAAGCTATTTTAAAAATCAAATTCCACATTTTGTGCCAATTTATTGATCTGCTTCGCTGACCTGGCAGTCGCGAGAACTCTGACACGAATGATTGGAAGAGACACGATGGCGAGGGTAGCACGGTTCAGTGTTCATAGATATCGGGCGTTTTTCTTTTTAGAGCATGCAGAATTTTTAAAAACCGCCTGTGACAGATAGCACAATTCCAGTCATTGATCTTGATTACTCAAAGAAGCGGACATTACTGGCACTCGATATCATAATACACAATCAACTAATTATCAAACATTCACTAGTTAATTAACTTTCTAAATAATTACTTTACGACACATGCTGCAATTTACGAATTGCAGCCGGTGAGTTGGCAAGGCGCATCCACTTGGAACGGGTCGTCAGGATGACAACAGTTTCGAGATATTCATTCCCAAAGTATGCGGCGAAATAGATGGGCGTTCTAAATGCTCTTGTGTTTCAAACGCATAAACTGGTTGTTTGTTCGCAGCTGTAAATATTTCATCAAAAGAATTGCTAAAGAACGAATTACTATACTAACGAAGTTTTACCTCAAACAACATTTCATTGATTATTTGTCTTGTTTTACAAATGGGCTCTCCATGGCTAGAAATAAAGACGTACAAGTGGCTCTCATTTGCTTTGATGCGGAAGGTTAGTGTGTCTCGGTATTACAGAGCTAAGGTATAATACAAAGAAATAAAGAAATTTCAAATCTCATGCTTCCTGTAATGTGAAACAAAAATATGCTTTTGTAGCACGCAGTAATATTTAATATATAGATAAAAAGATCATCCTTAAGCAGAAAGTCTTCACTATAAATTTGTGCATGTAAAGCACAGAGAACTCTTAATGGAATAGCACTCGATATTCAACAGCCTGTCTGAATTTCTAAAATTTCGTTTATGATGCCTTCCCCGTTCTTGGGCCACTAGATAGAGAAGAGAAGCCCATTCTGGACCAGTCATCCACAATGGACGTGTGCTACCGCGACACAAATGATATAGAAGCTCTTAATGCATGATGTACACATGTGGCCGGATTTCTTTGTGTACGCACCTTTCACCACTATTATAACCGCGACAAATAGCGAGCTTACATGCAACCCACAAGCATCATGCATCGGCTCCAAAAGCAGTGAGTGTACATGTTGAACATGAAATCACCCTAACATCAGTTCTCGTAAAAAATATTCTGCGATTTCACGTACCAAACCCAGATCTGATTATGTTTTGTGTGATTTAGTGTTCGTTCATGGGCCAACGAGTGCGCTGCCTTTGGAACAATAACGACCAACCAGCTAGCACTTCTTAAGCAAATAAATCACCTTTTTTCTCGTGTAACATAGTTGGGTCGACGCCTCGCACAGTGCATCTGCCTGATTTGGTGTTTGCGATTTGACATAACTTGCCAACAGTGCAGAGCATAAATGTAGAAATTGCGGGAGATTGAAGTTTGGGCCATTGTGCTGCGTAACGATAAACATTGCATGAGGTTGCACTCTGTATATAACGGAAGTAAACACAACTGTATTTATCGCCCTTCGTTGTACAGCATTTCGATGGCCGCTCCACCAGGGCCACGCTTCACGTAGATGATGACATACGCGTTGGATTTGCACATGTAGAGCCACCGTCATACTTAGCCGAAACGCGCCATAAGCGTCTTTTTGGATTCTGCTGCAGGGAGTGTCAGTGATTTCTGAATGGGTTGCCTTGAATTTCCCAGCTTAATTAGTATTCTTTTCCAAACACGTAATGTTTGTTCGCTACCGTGTTTGTCCAAGCTAAACCGCTATTAGTGTATGTTCTGTGTTCGTATTAATTCTGACGGCGGCTGTACGTACCTAAATAAAGAGAAATTATATTCATGAAGAGTTGCATAAATGAAATTATTATTGGTTGCATACCCTATAGTTACGCAGCACCCTGTCGAATTCAAACAAAAGCTGTTATACAAAGAGAAGTGCATAGGCTGATATAGGCCTGTTTTATTATTATTATTTGTTTTGAACACATACACATATACACAGGTATCAGGAAAGGGAAAGCGAGGAGCAGGCTGGCAACTGCCACCGGAAGGGGCACAACGCCTGCCTACTCTTCTGAAGGGAGGCCTGTTTGCTGGAGCTTGCATTGGACGCACGCACGTATACCAGGAATAGAAATATCTTCGGCAAGATAGCGATGGACGTGATGCGTAAGTGCTGTGGGCTAAGCAAAGAAAAGTTCTATTTAAAAAAAAGAAAAAAAAGAACGCGACTTCGAACGCAGAAAATGGTCAAGAAGGCGACACAATGGTGAATTCGAAAGTTTATTTTCCACTGTCCCTGGTTTTTAGAAATAGTTTAAATAACATGTTCTGTGAAATAACAAATCTATGCTATTCTCTTCACCTTTGATTTGCGTTCGATTTCTCAAGGTCTTTATTGCGTTCTCTGTGAAAGGTCTGACATAAAGAACAAGTTATGCTGACCGTCGCACTGAGGCTCGCATAAAGAAAACTGCGTAGGCAACACGCAGTGAAAGCACGACCACAGTGTTTGCGTTCATGGAGATGACTGACATCGGGTCATTCGTGACGTCAGTGGGACGTCAATGGGATGACGTTCGACAAGTATTTGGCGAGTATCTTAGGTCAACCGTTTCTCTACGCGAGAACGCACTACCTGTTATGCCCACCGCAAGCGCATGTACTATTGCCCCGTCCCCGAAGACGAGACGCTTATTTCTCACTGTCGGCCGCGACGTGCTGTGGGCGGTTTACGAGATTTTCTCTTGCTCTTTCGACGTATTTATTAGGCGCTTCTCTTTGTCATATCTCGTAGACTCATGTATCATTTATTATCACACGCTGCGTCCGCTACGATGTTTCTTTCAATTTTTTTTTTTTAGGTTTCGTGAAAGGGAAAGAAAAAAGCCGCAGAGCTGCATTTACGTAGTGTGTTCTGACAACTTTTTTTCGAAAAGAGACGGCAAACACATGCGAAAATACTTTGAAGTCCGTAACGTCGCAATAACGTGTGGGTGCCGTGACATTTGGAAAATTTAACCCTTGATTTTATCATTGAATAATCATGTTTCTTTCCGACAAATAAAGGCAAATGGAGTCTTTAAAAAAAAAAAAAAAAACTTCAACAAATGAATTAGTGTTGCTGCTTAGAATGTTTAAGTGTCATTTGCAATTGGCCATCGTCGCGTGATCGTCACGTTATCACTCTGGTACAATCAATTGTGACAGGCACCCCAGCGCCAATCATTGAGGGAGCGCGTTTACACGTGTGACAGTTTTATCATTGAGCGTCAAGAAGTAAACGTGGGATAACGTAGGCTTTCAGCATACTGTCTGTTGCTTAGGCCATGTGGCTGAGCACGCTTTCTGCATATCTTAGTTACATTAAGAAGCTGGTGCTTAGGAATACAAAAACAAAACGTGTACGTGCATTGATGCAGCAAGGTAAACAACACGTGGGCAAAGGGTGCGATTCGCATTGCCTGCAGCACTAAAAAGATGTAAACTCAAAATACAGTTTTGACATGATAGGCGTCGGCTAACACTGAGAATGCTGTTTATAAGAACACAACGTAATACCAAAAACCCAGCCTATTCACGCAGGTGCTCACGTCTAAGCATTCGTAAGCAAATCCATTTCGCACCGGAAAGGGTAACGGGGAAGGCTGTGATTGTCCATCTAATTATTTCTCTTTCTTCTATTTATCATATTATTAAAATCAAGTATATCTATTTTGTATAATTGAAATCTGTGAACCTCTCCTGCTGGGTCCTGCTTAACATTACTCTACCTATCTACGGATGTATCTGTTTTCACATACATGCTGACATGGAACGACTTCAGTCTCACGAGTCTTCTTTGTAGTATACTTCTTGTACATATTCTTACACGTTGTTTCTATGAGCTTTTTAGATTTTATACTATTGCATGATCTCGCATTCTCTAAGGAGATGTGTGCAAACGAATAAAACCATCTTTAATTTGTCCTAGTACCATTTGCCTATGTTCCTATTTGCACACATGTGCATGTATCATATCTGAGTGTTGTACTTACTGTAGACGGGCTATAGACTGTGAAATTTTATCTCTTCGCTTAATAATAAACTTGTTTCATCCTCAACCTCTCATCATACTTATTATGACAGTGTCTTCGGCATTCAGAGAATATACTATATGAAGGGTGACCCTGTGCTTTCAGAAGAACACAAATGTACGCAGGAGTGGGGAGACTTGAAGTGATCAGCAATAGCCGAACGAGGGATGTCTCCTAGAGCCAATTTTTCGGAAAGGGGAGAATTTGGCGTGCAAAATTATCAATAGGGATAAGTTTAAAGAACTATCACTGCTATGGGTAGTCCATTTGCCGGTAGTTTTGCATCACTAGGACGAAGAAGGGTCTTCTCATCAAAACGTTGCCTCCACAAGACATCCCCTGTTTCACCACCGTCGACTTCAAGCTTGGTTATACGCTTATGCAATACGCGTTAAACTATGCAGCCACTGATTCTGTACACCTTTAAAAGCGAAGAGGCTTTACTTCAGTATACTCAGTGCCTTCCTCAACGTTTGACCTTAGTAAAGAGCTGTGTGACACTGATGCGCAGTAAGGTCAAGCGTGTACTTAATACTGCTGTCGCCCACTCTCGATGACAAATTCACAGAAAACGACATCTCACGATTTTCTCTAGTCTTCCTGCGTTTTTTTCTTTTCTGCAATGGCTTCTTTACGTTTTTGCCTACTTCCAGCTCATTTCTTTTTTGCAGTCGTTTCTCTAGCAAGTGCCAGGTTTCGTTTGTCAGGAAATTATTTCCATAGCACTCGGCTGCAAAATTAAAATTTTTTGAGTAGGCCGTTTCAACCTTAAGTATTGTTAACGAACGCGTACTCCAATCAGTGCTCGTATTGTAAGCAATTACAAAAACTTTATTTCCGCTCTGCTGCTCTTTTTGTTTCACGGGTATTTAGGGCTGGTCAAACTGCCACGAGCAGCTTTTTTCTCCGCTTGCCCTCTGCAATAATGTATTTTGTTTTGTGGAAATAAAAAATAAATACTTACCTACTTATATATGAGAGTGTTTCTGCGTTTTATTACCTTTTTGTAATTTATAGATACTATAAGCATTGTAAGAGTCATACAGGGGTGGACATACAAAAATAGTACAGGCGTGTACTTGAACATGTACTTGTTGTAGATGTACTTCGAACAGATACTTTCTTTTCAAGAAAGTGGAGGCTATTCCATGTTGACTCTTCTCAAGGAACTTTTCCTGCTCTTGAAACACTCTCTGATACTCGGTGTCGTGTAGGTGCGTTGAATTTTGTCGTTGCCTCCGTTTTTGAGCACGTCTAACCTGAAATTAACTCATTCGCTCACTTATTGGCTTGTTCATTTTTAAATATGCGATCTTTAAGAAATGTTGGCGCCTTTAATTGGCATCAGCTACTCACTGTCAGACGAAAGTAATAATACCATAGGCCACAGGTACAAAAAAAGATAACACACTGAACTTTATAGATAATAAATGCACATAAGTCAAACATACTTAAAGTCAAGGCACACGAGTAGGTGAAACACACTCAGTCACGTAGTCATATGGCATACGCGTGTCCACATACAGACAGCTCGAGAAAAGTGTCGCTTAACTGCGCTAAAGTCAGGGCACAGAAGAAAGCATGGAATAAGTTCTCAAAAAAGGCACATGAACTCAAGCATACAATGTAACAAAATGAGGGAAAATAAAATATCTTCCGTGAGGGTCGCTCGCTCTCAGAAATCTCTGAAGCGCCATTAACGCTCACCTTTGCAACGAATATGTTGGCCATGGACCTAAGATATTTCTCAGGCTGCACGGCCGGCGGTTCAGTGTCATGGAGTCACCTATTAAACGCTGTCGTTGGGGCTCGTACCGTGGGCATTATAAAATATATCTTATACCCTCATTTACGTGGCCAGAAGTGCATCGCGGACTGTCAGCGCGTGAAAGATTGTCCAGCAAACTTTCTTTGAATAAAGTGAAGCAGATGGTGAACGAGAGTTTCAAGAGATATGCTTAAATCGTATGTGCACGGGACTCAGAATACAACTGTACAATTTTTAGACCACTTGGCAGGCCCAGTGCCTCTCTACATAACGAGGAAATCCAGCCTTGAAAGGTCATTGGAGCCGCCTAAAGACCAGCTTGCCGTGAATGTGAAAAATACTTGTTCGGTGTAGAGCTGGTACTCTCGGTGTGTTCTTATGGTCAAGTTTTACACAATCAACGTGTTGTTCACGTGCGGATGAAAGAAACATTCATTAGCATTTTCCTGGGGCTTACCCTGAGCTTTGTATTTATTTATTAATTAATTTATTTATTCATTACATACTGCAGACTAATCTGGTCCAAGCAGGACGGGCAATACAACTTATGATATATCTGCATAAAAAAAATCATGATAGCATTTGAGGAAAGGACACCAAGAAACATTATCATCTAGTCATACGGGGTGTCATAAGGTTCCATAGGCTATTCCACTCGGACACAGAACACGGAAAAAAGGAAAACTTATAAATGTTAGCTCTTGCAAAGTAAGGGGTTAGAAAGTTTGTTTGGTAACGTCGCGTAGGTCTTGTAGAATAGGGAGAGAAACTGTCTGATCAGTAGCCATTTTACCGTTAAGAACTAAGCTAAAAAAATGCAGACGATATTTTTTTCTTCTTCAATCAAGTAATTTAATATTGTCAGCTTTCATGCATAAACATTACCTGTGAGATTTGACAAGGTCTCAGAGACTATGTGATGTCGGTCGGTGATATTTACAAGAGAACACCTGGTCGCTGTTCGTAGCAACACAGAAACAACGATAAGACAGGGTCACAGGAAGAGCAAGACAACGCGGTGTACTGCCTTGTCCTGCACTTTTTCTTGCCATCAATTTGTATTTGCTGTATTGGTTTCTTGTTGTTGTGCGTCACCAGACTCAAGTAGTGTTTTCTGATCTCTCTCAGTATTTCCGGAGATGGCTGTTTGGTTGGCGAAGAGGAGCGGACGTTTCGCTATGCATGCGATTTTTCTTTAACACGCCGAACAATAACTACGTACTCAAATTTCATACCTTATATTCGGCTTCACGCACTTTGGCTTCGCTTTACCGATTTCAAACCAGTCGTTCTAGGGGCTTCATAATATATTTTCCCGTCAAGACGCTCTCCTCAGTTTGGTGTTGGGTGAAACAGTCAAAATTAGCGCTATGTGCGTTCACATAGCCTGGTGAGATGGACAGCAGAAAACAATATATTTATTTGGCCAGAACCTTATTGTCACTATCAGTACATTATTCAGCTTAAGTGCGCTAAGGATCACTACATTCCAGAAGGGAAGACGTTCGGGCCGCTTGGTACATCGTCAAACACTGAACATAGCTCGAAACATACGGGGCTGAAAAAACGGTACAGGGTACACGAGCGCTAACTTACAACTGAAGGTTTGATGAAAGCCCTCCAAGCCCTGTGAAGCGTGGCGCTTGCATGAAGCCATTCAGGACTCCTCCCAGCGCCCTAAAGGCAAGTAGCAATAAAATACGACAGTCTTTGCTTAAAACGATGTAAACAAAAACAAGAAACGTCGTTTATGCTCGAAAAGACGTTTTAAGTAATAATCGTATTATATCACAATGTGCCTTGATAGCGCTGGGAGGCGCCCTGTGTGGCTTCGCGCAAGCGCCACTGTACACCAGTGCTGGAGGGCTTTCATCAAACCTTCAGTTCTAAGCTATAGCTTGTGGGTCCTTTCATTAGATTTTTTCAGCACCGTGTTGTTTCGAGCTGTTTTTGCTTTTGAACATTGCGTTCGTTTACAGAAGACATTCCTCGCCCAGAGATATCCGATTACTTATCACCCAAATGAAACCACCACACATGAAATTTTCTCGACTTCACCACTTCTCTAAACCTGTACAGTCTTTCGACCACCTTGGCCGAGTGTGTACAGTGGGCTAGTTGCCTCGAGATAGTTTAATGTTGCGCGTTAAAGGTAGCACGCAGGCGCAAGTGCTAACCAATTTTTGGTGGTAGAAACTTGTCTAGAGAGAGAGAGAAAAAAGGGAAATCATCCGTAGTTCTACAGGGTGCATGCATCATCACGCCTTCCAGTACAGTCAACGAAAAAGATACGTATATAATCAATGCTGGAAACAATAATCTACGTCATCAGTAGGTTCATTAAAGCACTGTTCCTCACGAGATGTTGTCAACCTGATATCCCGCGTTATTGTTTTTCCCGGTCAAGCAAATAATTGCTATTTGGGTTTTGTATCATGTGTCCCTGTTACTCCTCGACAGTTCGAGCTTCTCGTAACTGTACCGCACGACCACAAAAAGACACTTCCTTTTCTCTAATCTTTTGCACCCCTTTCCCAGCTTCACCGGCGCAGGCTAGTGAACCGGATATTTACTCTAATTGACCTCCTTGTCTTTCGTTTGATTTTATATGTAGCTCTCCCTGGGACTGACGAAGTTGGTGTTCTTTAATTTTCTCCATGTTTTTATGCTCTGTTCAAGCTTGCGTCCATGAGTTGTTCTTGTGCTCCTGCAACCTTTTTTCCCTCCGGAATCCATGGGCGTTTTAGGGTAGTGTTGTGTAATCTCGTTGAAGACTTGTATTGACAGTTTTTGTTTTTAAGATTTCAGTATAGCTTTCTTGGTTTTTTGTTTTTTGTAATGATGATCTTGAGAAAGCCGGCTTTGTTCAGTGGCCAAAATTCTCATACTTCACTGCTAATGAAAAGAAAGAAGGGAAAGCGTTCTTTCAAGGCTATTTTCATATGTTAAAGACGAAGGCAATAACGACAACGATGCTGGCGACAACAAGAACAGCAGCGATAATAGCAGCAACGACACCAACCTCCATTTGTTTTGACTGGAAGAGGTTGACTACTGGCACCAGTTTTTTTATTTACTTTCGACTATACCCTCTTTTCCAATTCCAATATGTAGGTCGAGCCGGACGCGGCCCGTACACTGTACGCGTGGTAGACGCCGTAGGGCTGCAGTCGCAACGGCATTCAGTGGTACTGGCCTCTGTGGACGTCATCGTCATTCTTGGGGTTGGGGCCCTGGGCGTTTCTGGCACTCTCGCTGGCCTTTGGGGGCTTCGCGGTATGTCAAGCTTAGCACGCCCGCAGATGCCTCGGACGCAAACCTGAAGGAATAAAAGCGGTGTTAGAATCCAATTTTATATCACCGCGCCACGGATTCGTTTTATTCATTAATTTTTCATGCAGCGGGAAGGGGGTCGAGGGTGGTCACGAAAAGCAAACGTGACCAACAATGTCGATAGAAATGTAGAAACGGTAAACAACAATAGAAAACGTAAATACAGAATAGGAAGGTGTCACTCTCGCCTGACAGCAATATAGGATGACGCATATGGCTTTCGCTTTCTTTAATCTAGCCCCGACTGCCACTTCTGAGTGAGAAACCATATTCATTTAAAAAGACTATATCATGATTTTCATCGTCATATACCTGAGCCTAGTATATGGCTCGTTACCATATAAGTACCACGTCTAGAAAAACACGCAGTTTAAAATATTTAATTCCTTTTTCTCGAAACAAGCGACATTAAAATAGCGTGACGTAAAATTTTGAATCTTGTCGTTCATTGTTTTTTTTCTTGTTACGATACGAAACAGCAAAAACTATTACGAAAGGGCTACCTGCGATTTCTGCTTTACGGCCATTGTGGATCTCTGTAGATGGATACCGAAATAAAATTTTTTTTTTGCTTAGGTTTGTAATACAAATGCATAAACTCTGCCCCCTTAGCTTATAATTTGCCAGCATAGTCACACAACGTTGCCAGCCACTGTCGTTTCGAGACATTATACTTCCAAAAGCTGCGCGTGTAGCTGTCGACAAACTTCCGTAGCAGACTATAAAGCCTGAGAAGACACATTCATATCTTCACTTTTATCATAGTGCTTATTACATACCGAATTTTCGTTAATGGCCGAGGAAATAAATATGCACTCAGTAGCATTGGTTATTGTTATTGATTAGAAACACAAATTTTGAGGCTAGGACCACGAATCTCGGACGCTAAATGAACTGCAAGGAAGTTTTCTTGTGTCTGCTTTGGATACATAAGTACAAAGCTTAATTTAAGGATATCCACAGCAGAAAAGGTTTACTGAGACAGCTATCACTGGAGCAGTAACTGCGACCAGAAACAAGGGAAGCTGCTTGATTCTGCAAGCGTCCCTGTAAGTTACACCAGCAGGCGAGCTACGGAGGCTGAACGATGAAGGTGTGTATTGTGGGGATGCGTGACTCTCACGCGTCCCCTGATATGTTATTTTTTCGTATAGCTCCCGTCTCTTGCAATCCGGCTTCGCCGCGTGGATTTACTGCGGCAGTCGGTATGCTTGCAGGGTAGTACGAGAGATGGCGCGAGTGTTGCTCTGCTAACGCCACTTAACGGCGGGGTTACTTGGGCGCAAAAAGTAGAAGACTCTTCCTCTTTGGCTCGGGTTCGGCGAGCGGCGCGGACGGTCTGCGCGGGCGCCGATCCATGCTTCTGCGAGACCGTCTCGCGAGGCCTAGATCGGAATGGACGAACACGATCGTTCGAACGCGCCACCGTTCGCGTGACCGTACGCACGAACAACCAGACGTTGGTGTCCAGCATGGGGCGAACATATTCGCTCGTTATCCGGTCGCGGTAAGTCGGACTTCCGTGATTTGTCGCGCACCCGTCGGTATGTTCTATCGATAGCAACTCGACTAGCAGGCATTAGTCTATGAAAGGTGCAATAAATGCCCTTGTGATTGTTTGCACTACTGTGTTGTCGTTCCTTTGTCCCACGAGCATTGGTGAGAACCTCACAGCATAAAAAACTACCCTATTTCCGCGATGCATAATTTTCATTGAGGTACTCCTGGAGCTAAACTTGATAAAAGTTAGCGTTTTGTTGGCTTTGTCTGCAGCATGTTGGATATGCGGAGAACAGTAACATAAATGAGGTTAGCACGCGTCGAGATGCGTGCATGCAAGAGGTACTATCTGGGTGACCCATCCCAGTTTCGCTTTCTATTGCAATGTGTCTTGCTATATAAAACATTTCTCCGATTTTGCGTGAGTAATACTCCCTCGTGCGTGACAAAAGGTGCAGATAAATCCAAAACAGGCATTTCGTTGACATAAATAAATTTCGCTGGGTTCGCTGGTGGGTTAAGCAGTTTACAGAATCATGAGCCCTGTCTACACTTAGTCAGCCACCTTTCACCCATTTCCCATTCGTAATTTTTTCTTACCTCGTCTCCTCCACAGGGCATGTAGTCCAATGCATGTACGAAAGAGCTGTAAATCGTGGAGTACATGTAGCAGCGGCCGTATTTGCACACCCGACGGATTTCTGGATATTGGCATTTCACCATGCATTCTCGCATGCGTGGAGAACCCTGAGCCAATGACAAAAGAAATGAAAACATATATATCTGGGAATTGAAATTTATTCGAAGTGTAGTAATGCTTGTACAGTTCAGGAGGAAGGCAGAGGGCAGAGCGCCTGATGGTGCCCACCTCCGTACTCCCAACCATAGAGTTTGGCAATCAGCAGCAACGTCAGTTGTCAACAACAGAGTGAGCGTGACCAAATGAGATCTTTACATAGAACACTTTTCCAACGACACAGATTCGGCATCCCCATCAAGCGGAACTTACACTCAACGTATTCGTCATTTCCCTTAGGCAGCAACTACTCCTTAGCACATTTCTTGTATTGTTTATAATCGATGCACTTGTAATTGCAGCCGATTACATGTAATGTAAGCTGAAATATATTAGTGCTATATTACAAAGCATTTCTAGAGCTGCATGAGCGAAGCAGTATCAAATAGCGATAATGTGTTCTCTTCTATTTCGCGCGGCAAAGTCGTTGTAAAGTTAGAAGCAGCTTGGCATAAAGAGGAAACATGACGTGTGAATTGCAGATATACGGGCAACGCAGAAACACTCTTTCACGCAATCACTCACGGACGTAAGACAAATTTGTTGTATTTTAAGAAAACAACACCTAATTCAAATAAAGGCTGGTAGCATTGTTGTTTATGTTTTTCCAGTTAGATAAAAATGACTAATTTAAATATAACGATGCATCTTGTTTACAACTACGTAAGTACACAACTGGAATAGCCGCCGTAATTCTCTCAATAGAAAACGATCGAGGTTTAAATCAAATGAATGCGTACAACTAATTTGTAGTTCACGTAAACTATACTTAGCTCGATTTGGGAGCTTCGCAAAAATCGCAACTCTAAAACAGTGGTATATTCTAGAGTGCACCTCACCATATTGAAAAAAAATCGGGATTGCCGTTATGTTGTGCAGTTAGACTGTTTCAGGCTTAATGCTTCCCGTTTTTTGGAAGCTTGCAAATTGCCTTGTTTCACAGCGAGGCTGTCAAATGGAGCACCACGGCGTTTTTCCTGCGGTGTCATGCGGTGCCACGGTCACTACCGAATGTCAGCCAGAAAACGAGCAACGCCGCCTGCATTATACGGGGAGGTTTAAACCTACTTGGAATAGGAGCCCCGAAGCGGCCGTACGATTATAGTCAGTGCCAACCTAATAATTACGAACAAGCTCCACCCACAAAAATACAGTGCACTTTGTCTTCACCTCTGGAAACGAGCCTAGCCAGGAAGTGTGTGCTCGCAGCGTAATGACTTTGCCCTCGGCATGTAAATGCTAGGCTAATTGGAAAATAAAGGATAGTTGTTTCAAGCTAACATGTTACCTTTGGCTGATCAGCGATACCAGGCTAAACCACAAACTTAGCGTAGGCATTGAGGTTTTATCCTGAACCCAGCGATACAAAGACCGATGTGTACGGAGAAAGTATTTGTTTAAAGTATGCGTAACTGCCTGACCTTAGGTAAATAAGCGAACTTAGTTGGTAGCCGCGTATAGACTTTGTACTTGTGTGGTGCCCCGAGGCGTCGTTAATGAAGTCGAGGCTGGCAATGTTTTTGCATGTAGTACACTGCAATAATGTTGTTGAAGTCGAAAAAGCCAGTGTCGAGTAGACAACGTGTACTGTTTTGTTTGCTTCTTTGTTTTATTTGTATCTAGTACGCTGTATTGTATGTGCAATACATATTGTACTCAGTACACCGGTATTGATACATACCACAGTTGTACGCGTGACGACGGGCGAATAAATTTTCTTGTGATCTATGCAAGTTGTGTTTGAGTTGGAGAGCACCCATATAAGCTTTTAATTTTTAGCTTGTCAGTGACTGTAGGCTGCCAGAGAGAACGCGCAGCCAGACGCCGGCGTTGGGAAGCATACAGAAATACTAAGCTCGGTTATAGGGAAGCGTTTGAATTTACTCGCACTGTACATAATAGATGGTTTGAAAATTACTGGGTAGATTTCGGGCCGTTGTCGACGAGACTCCTTCAAACGGCATGAGAACTTCTTTATACAGTTTCGCTGTCTGTCGTGTGTAAGTTACTTGGATTTGCGTACGTTTCAGAAGGTTTTCTTTTTAGAAGGAGAAATATAAAAGTGCTAACTGAAAGGTCTCGCAACTTCACGAGATTTCGACGAGGTCTTTTTGGTATAGTTACTATTTTATCTATAATGAATTAGAGAATACACTGAAGTCTGAATGAACCAAGGACTCGACCTTTGCAGAACTTTCTGTGTACAAAAAGGGCTGAAACGAGCGAAAATACTTTGAGATCCGTGACGTCATACCGACATACTGACTTGAAGTGCCTCACTGAGAAGATAGAAGTCGTATTATGCTTTATTGACCCCTCAAATTGAGAAGGGCGCATGGCACGGTTCCCAACACCCTGTTCCTTAAAGATACCCGTATAGTCGAATCCACTTAATCTAACTCTTGCGGCACCGCAAGATTCGGCTCAGTCATCCGATAGGCTGCATCATCAAACGGCGGGAAAATGAACGAATTCAAATCTCTTTTTTTCCTTGGGTTAGTTTCTAATGCCTTTTTACTTCATTCTCTAAAAGCGCGATTCAACCAGTATGAGACGAAGAAAGTCGACATGTTTAAACGATGCCTCAGCGTGATACGTCATGAAACAAGCAAGTACGTCTTATTTTGTTGCAGCGCAAGCTGAACAAGCACAACAGAAAGACACATCTTACACACAGCGCTGTGTGTGTCAGATGTGCCTTTATGTTGTCCTTGTTCAGCTTGCGCCACAACAAAATAAGATATGCCGCACCAACAAGTCACTATAGCTATCCTTAAGCAAGTACGGATGACTTCGCGGGCGGAATCAGCGTCAGTCCGAAGAAGATCAAAATAAAGTGAAATAAAAAATATTCATGCCTAGGAAAGTAGCAGCACCACCTGCCGAATTTCGTATGTTTTCAGAATTTTAGGTAACCGCTGCGCTCTTGACAGGGCGCCGGAGGTGGTCGGATGGGTTCGGAGCAACCGAAGTGACATGCTTTTGAGCTCGAACTAAGCGAGTTTTTCTTCCATAGTAATGTATGACTTTTCGCCAAGACATTACAGAGCATTCGAATAAGCAAACGGTCAATTAACTGAGGTCGACTCTATATATATTTCTACAGGAGACCAGACTCTATTAGGGAAAAGCATTCGCCACCGTTTGAGCAGCTCAAGAAACAGTGGGGAAAAATATAATTCTGAAACACCACTGGGGTTTTCTCAGTATGCGAAAACATTGTACCACTTGCCCATGTCCCCATAGCCCGTTGTAATTATCAGTCTTATCAAACTTGATCCGACTAGTATAAACACTTAGAGATCCTTATCGGTCGTTATCAACTTTATCGAACTACAGCCCACCCTTATCAATCCTTATCGGTTGTCGTCAACCTTATCGGACTCGATCCAACCCTTATAACCCTTACCAGCCTTATCAGAATCGTTCCGATCATTATAAGCCCTTATCGCTGTTTAGCACCTTATCCATCCGTATCCAACCATTAGCAACTGTGATGAAACCCATAGAATTCCTCATCACTCCTTATGGTCCTTATCAATTCACTGACTACTTATATGTCGTCGTTCTCGAGACGAAATGCATGAGCCCTCAGATATCGTGGAGATGGGTTTTATTCCACCATAACCAATTCTTTCCACAAATCTTTAATCTTTTTCAGTAAATAGAAACTATTCTCCACTGACATTTCTTTCCTATCGCCGGTGCAACACACACTTATGGTTTCTCCTTATGCAAGATTTTGTGTTCAGCTCAGTGGGTAAGAAGCTCGGCTTCTGAGCGTGGGGTCATGGTTTTAAACTCGCCACGACCAACGTTTTTCCTTTCGAACTTATTTTAGCGCGATACGTTAAGGGCCCGCGTCGCAGAAAATCCGGTGTCGACGTCGGAGTCGGCGTCGCCGAAGTTGTCCGTGAGCAAACATTTCCGTATATATTTAGGCATATGTATATGCCGCACCTTTCTATACGGCATGTGGTATATGCGAGCTATACTGCCACACCATTCTATCACTAAAGTTGCTGATAAAGACCTTAGATGCTTAACAAAATTAATCATCGGAACTTTGAGAATGACTGCCCACAAGCAAATTTCATGAAACCACACACCGACAACTCATGCCTGTCACTTTTTTGAATCGTAAAGTATTTTTTTATTTCACCATTAATCATTAGTATATATGTTAAACCTTCTCAGACTTAATTATTAAAAGTGCGAGACAGTAACAGGAATCTGAAAATTCTTTAATTTTTTTGGCATGGCTTTACACAACCTCCGGAATCGGTCCACGCAAGAGGACGCGTTTCTACCAGAAAGCTCGCCTTCCTGCATAGAGTGCGCCGCCAGCATTTGCCGGGGAACAGTGCGGTTACATAAGCTGCAGTTAGTGGGAAGCGTGAAGAGCAGTCAGGGATATTTGACTGATATAGCGTTCCACTCTTAAAGACGAAGCTTATGCGTCCTCCAAGTTTTTGTTTTATAGATTAATTTCCTTATAGCGATTTGTCTTACGTGAGGGATGGACGGACGGACGGGTTTCCTCGTTGGGTAGGAACAGAGATGCATACGCATTTAAAAAAGTCACGTTCTTTTGCGCATGCCTCTGTATGTGTGCGCACATTCGAGGAAATAGATATTAGATGATATACACGTAACAATCGACTCACCATGTCAGCGGTCACATTATTTTTGCTCGGAAACGTGTTTCTGCAGAATTCGTTTGGAGCTACTTCCATGCCGGGGTACTTGCCCTGTTTCGTGTACCCAGTGTTGCTTACTTTCCAGCACCACGGTCCTCGCAATCTGTAATGTTTTTACAAAAAGGCAATTTCTAGTAGTGCGAGATACCACTAATATATGTTCGCGCGAATTAGAAAGTATACGAAAGTAGCATGGCCACAACTAGAAACGACAGGCCCTATGCAGCCGGTTAGCGGCACACTGCATTTGAGCACGAGCTGCCGGATTCGTTGCTCGCGTGATAGGGGAGATCCTCAGCTTGTGAAAGCGCGCAACAGCACACTTATGTATTTATGCTCACTTACAGGAAGCCCCCTGTCCAGATTTTTTTTTCGTCATGGAAGCACTCTTTTATCTTTATGCGTGGATGTGCCTGAAGCCAGAGTTCCAGAACGTATTACTACGTGAGCAACCCATTTCCTAACCGGCATAGCAATATAGTCATTGACAGTAGAAGAAACGGGACTAACAAAAAAATAAAAATAAAACGGCTTTAGATAGTTTCGTTGCAACGTCAAGTGTATAGGCAGCACCGCTGTTCGTCAAAGAATCAGTCTATGGGTCTCACGTGACAACGTTCCGAATTTGCTTCAGGCTGCATGGGGAGAAACGATGGTGCTTCGTCCCACCGTCGACGTAGCTCATGATGTAGCCTTCGCTCCAGAGGCAATCTAATGATCCCGGGTCTTTAGGAATCCACGCCATTGGCTTGCTCTGATCGTGAGCCGCGCCGAGCCTGGAACAAGTCGGTAGAAAATTTGTTAGACATCGACATGGAAAGAACCAATGAAGGACATCAAAAGAGTTGTTGAAAAAAAAAACTGAATAACCGATGTGTGTTTCAGGGCAATATAAATTAGCCCAAATTTTATAATTTACGACAGTGCCCTTAATGCATCACACATGTAAGATGGAAGAATTCAGATGTAAAACATATTTTCCGGGTGTCGAATTTTGCGTGAACGACACCCTTACTTGTGTACTTCAAGGCATAAAACAACTTGTTATTAATTTAATTGGAAAACCAACGGATTTCTCCTCAAAGTTCCGGAATTAATATCTCGAAACTGCTGTCGTCCTAAGAATTCGTTCCAAGAGAATCCACCCTTCCAACTCCACGGCTAGAATTGGTAAATTGCAATATGGGTCATAGGGTAATTAGTGAAAAGCCTAATTAGTGAATGTCTTTAATTAGTTCATTATGCATTTTACGCTTTTTTGCAAGTAATGTCCCCCGCTTCGAGTAGATCACTCCATGAACTAGAACTTAGCTATCTGCCACAGTCAACTTTAAAAAAAAATTTGAAATTGTTCGCTGAAACATCCTGTATGGTGCCTTCGCAGGCAATGCTGAAATCTGCATAAAAACGTAGGAAGCTTAGAAATGGGGCTTTTACACCTGTTGCCTTAGTGGCAATCGCCCACTTTACCGAGGCGTTATTGGAATTTCGGTATTTAATTGAGAATGTTACTAGGAACTCCTGACAGGTCTTGTCAGCGTTTGTGCAGGGTGCGCTAGGTTCCTGCAAAGTGTCACTTCGACGTGTCGCCTCGTCTGCCTATGGGGCTCGTTTAGAAATCGCCCGCCGGATTCTTGACCAGCCTTGATCACGAGAGGCTACCACGGAACTCGTTTAGCAATGGTCGCAGATAACCCACCGACACACGGCTAGAGTGTTGAACATCGACAGGACAGTATATGACGGGATTTCACTGGAGGTACTCTTAACTACGTACACGGCGCGAAAACCGGCAAATAACCGTGCGTTGGTGAAACAACGACGCGAAGAGAACATGCAAAGCTCTGCCGTATCTCGTATCGCCCAGTGCTGTCCGCGGTTAAACGCAATAGGTCAATGCGTGGCTCTTTCCTGGCTGGTTATCCGCCTTGGTGGCTTAGTGGCTTAGGCGTTGCACGGCAGAGCTCGAGGTCACGGGTTCGACTTAGTGACACGGCCACCGCATTTATATTGGGAGCGAAGCGCCAAAAAAAAAAAAAAAAAAGAAACGCTCGTGTGCTTAAATGGAGGTGCGCATTAAAAAAACTCCAGGTGGTCAAAATTAATCCGGAGTCTTCCAATACAACGTGCCTCATAATCAGATGGTGGTTTTGGCAAGTAAAACCCCAAAATCTAATTTAATAAATCACTTTGCCAGCACTCCAGCTGCAAGTGCCACCTGAAGCTTTACGTCATCAATACACAACGCGTGTGTGCAGAAATGCTCTAGCGCCACCGGCGTAGATCATCTGCTTTCGGGCATTTCCACTCTTGCCAGAAGGAGAAGTTCGCACGTGCTCTAAACCCAAGCGTTGCCTTTAATAGTTGGCCACGCAGTTCTTTGCTTTAGACGCTGGTGATGGGGATGGTTTCTGGTGTTTAACGACACAAAGGCTACTATGGCCATGGAGCGCCAGAGCAATGGTTGGTCCGCTCAGAGCTTAGACGCTGGTATGAGCTGATCATGAGTGACCGTGCCGATAGCCAGAGTTCCCGCTCTTGTGCAAAAACATAGAAACATAAGTGCACGTTGCTGTATTCTTACACGTGGGCCGCCTCGTGTGTCAGCGTATGCATTCCGTCGTAGAGACCGGCAGTGTCTTCACCAAGGGCAACGAATTGTCTCGTGCACAGGCCGCCTACGTAGCCGATGCCTGCGTGAAAGAATCGACTTTACCGCTATGCCTTGCTTGTTCAGTAAACTGCAATACAATGAACGGCGCATGCGTATTCAATGCGAAGCATTATTTAGCTCATCCCAGGTGCGGTATGAATAGGTTTCGGTCTCACCTCGTTCTATAAAAAGAAAATTCCCGTGTCTCCGATGGTGGAATTGAACCTCTCGGCTTGCCCGCCTTGTCGTCAGCCAACGTTCTCCACCCTTTCGAATGCAAAGGGAAATCAAGCTCGCGACGCGTGACCTCGTTACGTTCACAGAGAAAACGCGCTTCTCGTCGAGCGCCTCTAGCCCTGCCCCATGCATGCGTCAAACGACGCCTGCTTTGCCTGAGTCACGTAACCATTTGACGCATCTTTTCCCCCTCTTTATTCCCACTCCCGTAGCTCAGCGTGGTTGAGGCGTCCTCTGGTGGGAGACTCCTGCTGCGCAGTACCCGAACTTTCTCTTCACCTCCCCCCCCCCCCCCCCCCCCCCACACACACAGAAAAGGGATATCCACGTTCAGAAGTGCTCGGGTTTCAGGGAGCTCACTATGCTATAGCATACATAATTAACGGAACTCATAACCAGTTCTCACTGGGAGCTATAGGGCTTACAAGTGTGCGACTCGTTGCAGAAACTTCGCGCTTTCTCGTCCATGACGCTCCTGCGTTCTACACATAGGGTCCAAAAATGACGTGAAGAGACTCGGGCAGCAAGAGAAAGGGATAGCCAACCCCTTCGATTACGGAGGAGCGTGTCCGTCTCTATAAGAGGGATCGCAAATGCCATGGGTTGAGGCAAGCGCAGGACACCCAACCATGTACGAGGACGCCGGGCTACAGCGGCACGGGGCAGCCTTATTCGCCACCAGTAGTGAGGTCATGCTAAACACCCTCTGCAAAACAAGCGCGCCCGCTACGAAAAGGGAGCGAGCACGACTGCAAGATTAGGCCACAGGACCTCCAGTAACTGTAACATAATCTAGGCATGTAAGGTTTGCAAAGCGTGCGCAGATATAACTTGCGTATTCTGTTACGTCAGTTCTGCACCCAAGTGGTCCATACACCCTCTGCAGCAGGCACAAGACATTTCACGTATCCCACTGCGGCTGCGTCCCGGATAACGCTTAACCATGTTTAATGCGTTAGCATTCTTAGGGCGCTTCACGGGCTTTCCGGGGGCTATCTGTCTGTGCTTTATGTACGTATGCTTGTATTTAACTGTTTTCTAACCAGCACAGTATAGCTGTGCTTTCAATATTTGCCGCTTAAGAAAGGAGTCTGGCGGTCCCACGCCGCCAACTTCTTACGGGGTGGGTGTCCTCCCCAGCATCTCGAACTCCCGCAGTTGCCTAGTGCTGGGTCTGGAGGGCGCTTGTACCTATTTTACCGTTATTGCACCGAGCGACATCACTGGTCTGCCTCCCACACCTGTGGCAGATGCTGAACGATTTCAGCAAAACTGTTGTGGTGACAAGGGGCACCCAGAGACCTTCGCAGATATGTATAGGACCCCCTTTCGAGATGAGAACCCATGCAAACAACCGAGCGCCAGGTCGTGGCGCATCTTACCCATCAGAGCAAGACCGGTTGGTTTCCGGCGACACCGGGATTCGAGCCCAGTAACACTACCATACGAGGTGCATGATTTATCATTTCGCCACCGCTGCGTTTTATAAAGTGAAGCTTTCTTTGCCTTTTCCTTCGAGTTTTCCACTGCTACTGCTGCTGCTGCGGCTGCCTTGCACGCCGCGTCGGGGGGCAGTTGGGAGCTTACGGCAGGGGTGCGGGAGACGAGATAGGCGACGCCAACGACGTTTCGGTAGAGTTGGGCCGCAGTGCTCTCTGACGCGCCCTGACGGACGCCACAGTGTCCTCTGGACGCCGTAATTAGGCGTTACCCCCGCAAAAGCATTGCTCACGCACGAAAAGCAACGACAGTCCAGGGAGGTGGTAGGGAGAATGTTAGAGAGGGAGTAGAGAGAGACAAGGCAGGGACTGAGTACAACCGGATCCTGTACCAACACAGTCAGGAAACAGGTGCTCTCTGCGCTCGTGGCAGCTCACCTAACATGACACGGTAGAAAGGAAATGCGTTGTCAGAAAGCCTTACTCATTTGAGCTCTTTTCAGTAAAGGAATGACTGAATCAATGACATGCTCTGCGTACTGCGTGGACAAACACAAGTGGTGCAGGCAGGGTAACGTTTAAAATCACATCACGACTTTAGTATGCCGTCAACATCACTGCCAAATACCGTCAATGACCACAAACAGCACAGAAAGCTTCGCTTACATCGATTCTCATACTGCGTTGGATTTGCATGTTTTTCTTTTTTTTCTTTATAACATGGGAGAACTTTCAGGAAAATAAAGAACTACAGGAACTCTATCACTGCGTTACGAAAATTTTTGTGCGAGAACAGAACTTACCCAAGACGCTCGTACTCATTGTGTTGTCCGCGCCTACGGAGTATACTTCAAAACTGCGAGAAGAGGCGTTTAACAAAATACACATAGTTCCTTAGCAGTTGTTGCGCATTCCATGGCAAAAAGTTTGAAACAAGAAGCAAAACAGCTAACATACCCAGTCATTAGATACGCCATATCTGGATTACCATAATCATATTTTTTGCTATAAGCGTAAGCCTGGAACGCTTCAAGTGTAGAGGAGCTTTCCATGTAGCTGCCGTAACCCTTCCTATATCTGCTGAACTGAAACAACGAAATGTAGGGGTGGAATAAGTTGACAGCGCACTTAATACTCCATTTAAAAGAATAATATAAATAAAGGGTTACCGAATCTCGTTCAACTCCGACGAGTAAGAACTGAACCTTTGGATTGCTGGTGTCCGTATATCTCATGTTTACCTGCGGAATGACAGCCAGGAATTGTTCAATGCGAATTTTTATTCTATATTTTATTGCTTAAATTTATTGAATCACATTAGAAAAGCCACCATGGTGGATGCTGGAAATCATGGTAGGTGTAGTGGAAATTATGGTGCCAATGGTGGGGAGCTATGTCTATCGTTGTTCGCATGCTGGTAATCATGGTGGCCATAGTGGGACATCTGGGAAGCAATGGGTGGCATGGTGAAACGAAGGCGGGTAGAGTGGAAGGGGTGGTTGGCATTGCTGGGATGTAGGGCCTAGATAGAGCTTACAATGACCATCCGGGCACTTAGCCAACCAGGCCAAAGAAGGGGGTCTATGCAAAAATATTGTTATATGAAAGCACAGTAGCGAAACTACTTACATGGTGTATTTACAAGGGTAGCAAGCACCGGCCAAGATGGAAGCCAGCCATCATCAAGCAAGGCAAGTCCTCGTAACGTGATCATGCAGTGACAACTTAGGGTATGTACTACCCCACTAAATCCAAGAGTCGACGTTATCTTCGTGAGTCGCACGTATCAATATAAATAAAAAATGGTAATATAGCTTGATTTGTTGAGCTTGTCAAACAAATCAGTCTACAGTTGGGCGCAAATTCTATATAGCGTTTAAACCCTCCCCTACTCTCCCCCCCTCCCCGCAATTTATCACCGGCATCGCGTGTACGCAGTTGCGTGAGAGACTTTGCATTGCGTGAGAGTCCGGCCGCACACTGTGTTTTGGCGGATTAGTTCGCGTTGATGCGAGTCGCAGCATGAAAGTCAATTCGCTCGCTGCTGCTGCCGCGCTTCCTCACTCCAGCGTCTTGACAGCAAGTTTCCATGGTGATCAAGTGAGACGGGTTCACGCCTACTTGTGCGTGCGTGACACCGTGCTTGTTAATTTAGTTAATGTGCCTTTGTTTACAAGCTTATACAGCCAATAAAACTACTATCCTTACTTCGTATGGCTAGCTGTCCACTAATTTGCTCTCGCAATCGATGCTTCGCCTTTCTGGCGAAACTAGCACTTTATTTTTTTCAAGAGAAGGGGATCGATGTGATGTCGAAAACCGACAACAGGTGTTTCTTCAGTGCGTTGTACATTACGTTTACTTCAAGAGATGACGCCACCAGCACTCATGTATACAAGTGGACCATTTCCAATGAAGGCGGCTTTTGGTTGGGACTGTCTTGTGAGCATGAGCATATAGCACGCGACACTACAGGCCCCTTCGCTAAATTTAATAAATTTCGTCGAACGGTCTTCTCACCTGATTACGGTGAAAGTCATATTTTAATAGCGTACAGAGTAGGCAGCGTGAGGCATGAGACAGGCGTGCGAAATCCGCGTCGGAAACAGGTTTCATGCAGTTTTCTTGGACATATTTATTTGCTAGAGACATCTCCACAAGATGTCGCAGCATTTACACAGTATAAACATGTAGTTGGGCCAATAGTATTTTTTTACAGAACTCACTAATGTTACCACATCAAATCTCTAATGCCGTTTTGTATACGCCATGCGTCAATGATTGAATTTAGGAAGTGATAACAAGACGTATAACACTTCGGGATGGTGCTAGGAAAATATTGCGGGATGGTTGTCCCGCCTCTTTGCAGTCTTCGGATGTGCAGACCGCCAGAGTATGGCCTCCGTGAAGGGTGGCGCAACTTGGGTTTCTGCATAACGACATTGCCCTGTTTGTCGGAAGATTCCTTAAGCCGCTGCTCAATCTCCTGGGCCGCAATTTTCTCTGCAATTAAACCGCCTCTTGGCATAAAACGAACGTCGCGAGTTTTCTTGAACGGAATGTAAACAAGGGCGAGACTGCTGTAGTAGTTTGTCTATCAGCTTGCACAATGCAGTCAGACAATAACGAAGAACGATATTAAATGGCACTTATACTGATACTCACCGAGTTTGTTTGTACGCATAGGTATTCTATTAATGCGAGCGTACTGTTGAAGTGCTTGTGATGCGGCTGGTCAGAAACTATGAAGAGTTCTATGGTGACTGCTGCGGGAACGCCTTGGGCACTACTGCTCCTTTCGTCAATAGTTATGTCTGCAAGAAATTGTAAATAAATACACGCTAAATACAGAAAAGCTCAATAAATGCAAAACTCAACAAAACGGGCGCATTTTCAGCATTTGTAACTTCACCATGTTGACGCACGTTGGAACCTAATATTCGTAAAAAAATAAAACACACTTCGAAGACTGTTTGATTGATTATAATTACCCTTTGCACTCACGGACATTTCCACGTCTAGCATTTCCTTTTTCTCAATTTCGTAAATCATGTGCGGAATAAGCAGTTCGTCCGATCTCTCCATTTCAGGCACTGGCCGAATCCTTTGGTACGGTCCCACAAGGCCTTCCTATAAGAGGTGACACATTCTATGTCATTGCTTTACATACCTTCATTATGAGATTGCACCAATTTAGTGAAAGACCCAACTTTGCTACTACAGCTGCGCAGTTTCAAGTACCCCTCCCCTCCCCCCTCCTCACGAAATGCATGGCAAGGAATCGTGTGGCTTTCGGAAGGCATTGCCGTAGTTAAGACGACGTCCTTGCGTCGCTTCTATAACCCTAGTACTGCCGCTGGCGCGCGCGCGCATGTGTGCATATATTTTTAACCTTCAGTAAGCAGTATGATGACAGTCATGCATCAATTGTACCGGATCACTTTTGTGCTTCTGAGCTTTGCAGCCCAGAATAATTATATATCACATGACATTTCAGCGTCAGCATGCCGGTTTAGCAGGATAAAGGTTTTCCTAAGTACTTTGATATCCCAACTCGCTCTCATTGACATTTTAAGCATCGTTAAATCTCTATTTCTTCTCCCCATCTTTCATCCCCCCCATCCCCCTCCCATGTGTAGGGTAGCAAACCGGTTAGGCAAAACTGGTTAACCTCCCTGCCTTCCTTCTCCACTTTTTCCTTCCTTCCTTCCTTAAATCGCAGAGCAGTGACCACACACTTGTATGTCTTTTTTTAAATTTCTTTGCACCAAACAATACGGCGTCGTTTTATTTCTTCTGACAACAGTATTGTCGCCACTTGCTTTTGTTTACTATATGTACGCGCATTCCAAAATAATTTAGCGCATTGAAAGCCCACATATGCAATGATTTCAATAACATTACATCAAAATATGTGAAATGACAATGATATGCAACCATCTCAGCTAACGACGTGCATGACCCTCAAAACTGAAGTAGCTGCCTAGTCTCTGTTATTGAATTGTGCTCAGTAAGCACTGTATGTGCGCATATGTGGGGTTCCTGAAGGCTACTTGGTGAGCTTACATTAAAGCAGGAATGTTCAGAATCATCGAAATATTTTTCTCAGCTCGTGTAACTGCATGTGTAGCGCTATGAATTGCCATCGTTTGCTATCGAACGAGTGATGGCGTGCAAGGAAATACATATGGTTACACTTATGTTAGAGGAAAGTTTCAAAAACTCACAACTTCGACGCCGGTTTCTTTTCTTCTAACATGCACAGTCGCGAATTGCCTTTCATCTTCATGGAGATTTCGGTCGATGTCTTCTCCGTTGAACTGTTAAGTTGGAGTAGAGTCAGTACGAATAAAGGTTTGCCTTTTCAGAAACGCGCTGCTATAATACATCTAAGAAGTGGCCATATAATACAGCGGCAAAAAAATAAATAAATAAGGCAAATAAGATCACCTGTCAAGTGCAGATCTTAAGTTATAGCAACTACAACTGTCTTTTTTTCTTTAATAGTTTACATAAGAATTTACTCAAATAGGTTCCATTTTTCATCTTTTTCTAAAATATGCTTGCGACAATGTCTGCGTTGGTAATTACCTTGAAGCTTTCGTTAATCCTAAATTGGTTATAATGCAATGCGCTGTCAGAATGCGTAGTAGTTCTCCTTGACTTGTACCTTGTCTTCAATTTTCCAAGAACAGGACAGGAAGGTAACAATTTCGCCCTCACCGAATCCGTAGCGGCCTTTCTTCGATATTTCAGCGTATTCTTAGCCAATCAGAAGAGGGAAATTACAAAAGGTAAATTATGGGGTGTTTAAATAGAGGCTTATTTTTTTACGGGTCTACAGTCTTGTTTAAACGACACTGTCACTTTATGCGCTATACTGATAGATTTGGCCTATACGCTTTTGCTGAGGTGCTCATTGCCGCGTGATCATTTTGGCAACCTACAGAAATTAACCACTTTATGGTGATATCGATGTTTTCACAATTTTCCCATCCAGCCACAATCACTAATTTGCGGTACACAGTGTGAACATTAATTTTTAAGTTTTCTGGAATTTTTAAGAAAGTCCTGTTGCAGATAATTATAATATAATGGTAGCCCTTGAGCTGGATTATTCAGAGAAGCGGCCATTACTTGCACAATATATTGAAACACATATGCAACTATATAACAAAAATCCACTAATTATCCTTTCAATGAATTGCCTTACGACACATATTGCAATTCACGAAATGTAGCCGGTGAGTTTGCAAGGTGTATCCACTGGGAATGAATATTCGGAATGGTGCCAGTTTGGAGATATGCGCCATAAAACTGCGCAGAATTGCATTGTATATATATATATATATATATATATATATATATATATATATATATATATATATATGTCTGTATATAATCGCACTGTCGACAGCCTGACTGATCCATAGAGTTTCTCACTACATTACCTGGAGGGAAATCTGGCGCTGCTGCGCTGTGGTATGCATGAGAATGCCGGTATATTGTGACTTCGGATCGGCATCGTTCTCGGAGGGACAGGACACCTTGAAGACACGCTTGGCAAACACCGTTCCGTCTGTGACAATGATTCATTTTCTACTAAAACAGCACGTGAAAAGCTGTTTTGGCTTTATTATTACGCAAAAACATGTTTTGTTTAACTATGAGAACTTGTTATTGTGTGTACGACTTCATGTTACGTAAAAAGTATCAGCGGGCCGCTAAAGTTGTAGGACAGACGACAAGGTTCGCGCTCGCTTTGAAACAGTTTGTCGTCTGTTCTTGCTTTTCTTCGCTTGGTCATGCATTGTAGGTGAGTAAAGATGTAATATGCGCGAATGGAAACATCTTATGAAGATTTTACTTTGAGAACGCGTTATTTGTGTAGCCATATCCACGTTTTAGACGAAGCCTCTTACAACACCAGCCATCACGAGCCTCGCATACACATATACCGTCATTCCCATGACGGCACGGTGGCCCCTTAAGAAACTCCCATAGACGGTGGCGCCAGATTTCCCTCTAGGTGTTATAGTGAGAAACTCTATGGGCTGATCAGCCTGCAGAGGTTTAACGTTTTTGAGTTTTGTTCTTTGACATGTTGACAATTGGGCTTATTCTGTAGCAGCTGTAGCTTATAAATTCCGGTGCGTGCATGAATGAGCCCCCGAAATTTTCTGCAAAATCACAGAATTCTCAGTTTAGTTGGGCAGCTGTTCAAATGTTTTTTAATATTCTGCTCTGTTTCATAAATAATTCTGTTACCCATCTTGATTCACTGTTATAAAATATACGCACCTCACTGTCCTTGTTTCTTCAAGTTTCTCTCGTTTCCATCGCTCGAGTTTGAATTCACCCTCTTCGAAGGTGAAAAGTTCACTAGTTTCTTTTATGCTTCTAATTAGACTGAGAAGTGAACGTGCGTCTCTAACTTAAGCAATCGCCGGGAATTTTACTTCGCTTGATGTCAAAGTGACAAATACTTTTCTTACCTCATAAAAGAAGTTTTGGGGAAATGCTTGATGTGCAACTTAAAATCCCTTCCCGTGTTTAAGTTTTTTTACATTTTTGTTTATGTTACTTCCAGTGTTCAACTTCCCAGTATTTGTATGCGCTATAGGAAATCTTCATCTGTGTAACACAGACAGGGAGGGCACTAGCCATGAATGATGCCTATAGGATCCTCCACCGTTTTGAGATTGAAATTAAATGATGTCGTTGTGATAAAAATGTAATAAATTTTAGTTTATGAGAAGGGCTGCCGTAATCAATGGTATGGACAAATGTCGGCCTGTTACTCGGGATCT
The DNA here is from genome assembly GCF_023375885.2 of Dermacentor andersoni. Classification (NCBI taxonomy): domain Eukaryota; kingdom Metazoa; phylum Arthropoda; class Arachnida; order Ixodida; family Ixodidae; genus Dermacentor; species Dermacentor andersoni. The sequence continues at coordinate 956,753 of NW_027314758.1, forward strand.
ATGAAGCTGAATGAGTGAAGGCGAACGTCGTATTGCTTCCAGCTTTGTCACTTGACTTGTCACTGATTGAAAAACGTGCTATTTGGTTGTCGTTAAATTTGATTTCGCACGTAATGTCCTTCCATCACCTATTTATTTCTTTATTTATTTAACTTTATAAAGGTACTTTACAGGTCCTTAGAGGCATTGCGTAAAAGAAAAAGTGGTGGGGGGGGGGGGAGGGGAGGGCCGTACAGCAAATGTCATGGAGGCAGTATACAAAAAAATTAAAAACACCGGTACTGCAATATAGTTTGATGCATACAAAAACTAAAACAGAAATACCAAGAAGAGCAAGTAACGTAGAATATATATCAACGCTAACGTAAAATATGTTATACATTAAGCACTATAACAATAATTTGAAGAGGCAACAGAAAAAAATATACGCGGGCGTCAGGCATACGGCTCATTAAACGGTAAACCAAAGCACGGTACTGAACTATGGAGTAAGATATGCAGGAAAGCCGACTCTGGCGCTCGCCTGTGTGTTTGCTCTGTTCCGCTTAGCGATGCAACGAACCCGCTCTCCTACAGTGCTAGCCCTCTCTACAATAGAGCTTCTCTAGGCCTTCCCACGTCATCCTGTGTTCCGGGCAGGTAGTGCAAATACAGCGCTCCACATTATGTCGAAATTGGATATTAAGCCTAGCTTGAGAACCGGCTCCTCCACGACTGAAGGGGGCCGCATAGCAGGCCACAAGAAAAGCCCAATCGCAAGAAACGCGTTTTGCATTTTTCGGTTGTTTGCCAAGTTAAATCGGTTGCTTTCATTTGATACCGACTTCCGTCGAGCGCTTGTTTTGCTACTCAGTTCTCTCGGTACGCTGTGTCGTTTCAGTCGTTGCTTGCCTTCATCTGGGGTACGTTGCCTTCCAAATGTTTTGTTGAACTCAAACGCGACATCTCGTCAGGCAAGTAATGCTTTAGGTGCTTATGCTCGTTCGATGGTGCAGTAGCGAAGTGATGAACTGCTCCGTGCTAGGGTGACGGTGGGGGTATGGCAAATGGTATGAATAATTTACTCTTCATACTACCTAAGATATTCTAATTGACCTTAAGAAAAAGAAATGCAGCTGGGCAGGTCATGTAATGCGTAGGTTAGATAACCGGTGGACCATTAGGGTTACAGAGTGAGTGCCGAGAGAAGGGACGCGCACTCGAGGTTGGCAGAAGACTAGGTGCGGCGATGAAGTTAGAAAAATCACGGGTGCTAGTTGGAATCGGCTGGCTTCGTCGTACAGTGGAATTAAAAAAAGGCTGATGATGATGATGATGATGATGATCTACGATCCAAGGGTTGCTCAGTGAGCGGAGCACGAATGCGCAAGAGCTGCTCCTACTTTACTAAGAACAAAGCGACGACACGGAATGTATGTCAAAGATTGATGGCGAGGTAATCGCACTCTCCGAACCGGAGGGGATGGGGCGACAACAAACCCACTCCGCGTGCGTTTAGTGAGGGTTCGACTGCTGACCGGCGATAAGGTCCACGCCTGATCGACCGTGAACCAGAGGCATGAGACGGGAGGCGACGTACCACTAACACATTCAATTTAATAAAATAAAATCATGGGCAAAACATAATAAAAGAAAAAGAACATACAAATTACCAGCCGTGGGGCCTAGTTCGCGGAAGGCGTGCGGGTCACACAACACACGCCCTGACGCCACTCGCGCGACACTAAGCCCAGCACGTGGGAAATCCTACACTCGCGAAATAACAAAAAATCCGCGACACAAATGAAAAATATACGCGACAATAAATACGGCAAACACTACACTAACAGAACATACAAAAATTAACACGCGATGGATAAATAAATGAAAGATTAAACGCGATTAAAAAAAAGAGTCCGGCGGAAAGTTCTGAGAGCGGGCTGGAACACGAGGCTTATCTGGGGCGTGCTTGCCGAGGTCCCGATCTGTAGAGCGTCGGGCTGCTGCAACCTCGCTGCCGAAGATCCTGACGGACTTGCACCGTCTGTCGCTCGACCGGCGAAGACTTCGGCCTGGAGATCTCAGCCTGCCGACCACATCTTCAGCTGTTCCCCGGTGCACGACCACGTTGCTCCGTCTTCCAAGCCGCTCTGCCGCTCGCCAAGCCGCCTCGTCCCTCCGCCGCGCTCAGGCGACACACGTGACCAAACCGGTCTGGCGAGCTCGGGACAATGGGAAGCTCTCTTCCCCATCGCCGTTCAAGCGGCGTTGCTGCTGCTGCGGCAATGGCGGCCATCTTGAGAGGAGCGCGGGCATGCACTCTGTGACAATGTATATGAAGGTTTAATTTCCGCTCATGGAAGTCTTGCCGTTCCTTTCTTTTCTATTTAAGTGCTGTTTCCTGCGACATTATTCATTCATACTTTGTTTTTGTTTTTTCAAATAATGATTGTGCCATGATATGCAAGCGCCGATCCAGCAAAAGCCTAGATATACCCGACGGAACGTCGGCTACTAAATGTGTGACCAGGCTGTAAGTTGAAGATAGTGATAGCCTCATGTGAACAGTTTGCACGGCTTGAAAAATAACCAGCTTCCCCAGTAAATGCCTTGAAATTCATTTACCATGCTAGTCGAGCGAGTACACTTATCCAGCATGGTCGTGGCAAGTAAACATCAATATGTGAGCGTCTGCAGCATCAGCTGAAGCAAACGACATAGGTGTATGCCCAGTGATATGCGACAAGCGACCTAAAGCGCACGCGTCTGTCGCGGGAGCCGAAGCAGACGACACACTCGGCGAATGCGCTTGGCGACAATGCCGCGAAAGAAACGAGCCAAATCCAGCGGCTGGCGTGGAGTAACCCCGAGTGTCGCCATCTGTACAAGTGACGAAACTACCCGGCGCAGCATCAAAAAAGAATGACTCATCAGATCAGTCGGCTGTCCTGTATATACTACTCCGTGCAGTGAACACAAGGCGAGAGCCGTGCGCCTCAGAAAAATAATAAAAACTAACAAAAGATAAGAGCAAAAACTTCTCGAAGTTGTCTAGTTCCTTTGAACGTCTTCACGGCCGCGTGGTCACTTGCGCTTATAAACCACGATGTCAGAACCATTTATAAATTTCTTGAGCATCTCTCCAACCTCTCGGCGCGTCCAGAGACAGGAAATTAGCGCTCACTTCCGAGCCAAATAAACTACATATCGCGGTGAGGAGTGCTCCCGTAGCTTTCCACTTTATTTATAGCATAAGTTAATCACAAATTAGTACTCATTCGCGATCGGTAGATATTTCCCAGATTCAGCGGATAAGTTTAATCACTTCCGACACGGTCGTCCCCTACGCGGGAAGTACACGTCGCGTCCAGAATTGATCAGTTGACAGGCGCCTTTTCTCGACAACTATAGGTATGTGCGCATAAGTTACGGATTTAGAAAGCCACGCTAAAAGAAGATAGAAAATAATAAAGCAAACTGGTAAAACGTATACGTGTGTACAGTCATGTAACGATCAATAATCTTAGAGTTTTTATCCACGTAGAATCTATATGTGGTCAGTTATGTCATGCAGCGTGCTGTCGAAAAGGCGATAGTGTGCAGTCGATGCATTTCGCTTCAGGCCACTTACTAAATGCGTCACTTCGCGTCCATTCTCGTGTTCCAGGACGCGGAAGTGGCGCGCGGTCACCGACGCCTTCCTGAGATTCAGGGTCAGCTTATCGTGCAAGTACAGCACCAGTCGCCCATCAGCTGACCGCTCTTCCAGGAGACGTGGATAGACCAGCCTAGGCTGCTGCACTCCTGCAAGAGGCATTCTGAACGTCTGTACTTCAGGGAGAGTGCGATTTTTTTCCAGCTCGGGTTCATTTGCTGTGAATGCCAATGCGCTAGCGTGCACATTCAAATTAGGTATTTTGCATGAGGACTTTTACTGGTAGCCTAGAGCGAATTTCATATGTTCGTGCTTTGGTGGCGGGGTATAGGACACGGTCAACTGAATTTTTCTGACTGTCTTACTTTCCATATGATATGTACGCCACGAGGTCCTGGAACATTCTGGCACGTGAGCTACTGCGACCTCATTTTGATGTTATACAACAGTTGACGTCGGTGCCATCTGCTCCAAACAACTACACTGTTTTCCTGCCTCTCAATCAACCCAGTTTAGCGCAGAAATGTCCATGGTATCATACCGTATGTCCCAGCAGACGTTAGCGAAGCTTTTAAAAGAACAAAAAAAAAAAATACACGAAGAAAAAATTGCGGTGCACGACGCAGTTAAAAAGCCTACAGGGTTCGTTCGTCACAGGTCTGACACCCGAGCATAGTACTCCTTATAATACTATATTGCACCGCGTTTATTTCTTCCACTTATTCTTGTAGCAGCTTGGCTAACGTTGGCTGGGACACCCTAGTGTACGCAACAGTTAGTTTGTCTCGAAATTCAAACTACGCACGCGAAACTGTTAACGCGTAATGTATAGCGCAGTTGTTATGCTGGAGTAAAGTTCCAGCAGTGTGTAATTCAGCAAACGGAGTAACAATTATTAATTGCTATAGTAATTAGGCTCTAACGAAAAAGTTTCATATTGTTTTGTTTTGGCAAATGCACTCTCCATAACTTATCAGGCGATGCTAGGAAGGCTAGAATGTCTTCTCTGACTCCTCGCATTCACGAACAAAAAACAGTTCGTCTCCTATGAAAGATATAGGCACACGTCATATAACGTGATGCAAGTTTAAGACCCACACTTTTATTTCGCAAGGCATTGTATAACTGTAACATTGAAGGCGTAGAAAATGTGGCCATGGGGCAGAATTAGTGAAGCGTAGGTGTAATTTGCAGGGTATTTACAAACAGCAGCAACACTGCGTTCTCAAGATGACTGCCTGAACCAGCCGCAAGCTCTTCTCGGCAAATCGTCGTTTTCGTTCATAGTCAAACTATGCCTCACCGCTCCGTAACAATATGAACCTACTTACCCGTCGTGATGGTATATTGGCTTCCGCGTTGCTCTGCTAAGAATTAGGTCACGGGGTCAAGTCCAGGTCACGACGGCCGCATTTCGATGGGGTTGAAATGCAAAAACGCCTGTGTACCGGAAGCCGGGTGCCCGTTAAAGCACTCAAGCTGGTCAGAATTATTTCGGAGTCCCCCCCCCCCCCCCCTACGCGGCGTGCCTCATAATCAGATCGAGCTTTTGGCACGTAAAACCCCCAAATTTATTATTCTTATTATTATGAGCGTATTTACAACCGCACAAGCGGAGGGACCGGTTTGTGCGACCAGGGGTCACAGTGCCCTTCTTACGCTCGCAAGTAAGACATAGTACTTTGCGTATTGGAAGCAGAAATATTGTCGCTTGACGTAACATCAGACCCAAAATTTGTAATACATGGAGCTGTTTTCCGTAGAAATCGTTGCAGATCTTTTTTAAGCAACACCACTACTAAACGCACGGAATGAGACTTCTATAAGACCGCACTACTCGCACATCGTTGCCTGGAAAAAAATGCGAAGTCATGTAAGCACTTCTTGTTGTGAATGCCAAAGCATTAACGTCCAATTGAACGTATCATAGCAGCCCTCCGAATTTTGCGCTGCACGTAATGTTTTTTAGTTGTTCCGCGGGGTATGTTACAGAATGCTGCGATGAAATTGCGCGGGTTATTTTTTTTTACAGTTTGTACGATAGCATGTTGGCTGTAGATCGGAATAATAGATGATATTGCTGACAAATAAAAGAAAATTATGGGTTTTACGTGCCAGAACCCCTTTCTGATTATGAGGCACGCCGTAGTGGAGGACTCCGGAAATTTCGACCACCTGGGTCTCTTCAACGTGCACCTAATTCTAAGTACACGGGTGTTTTCGCATTTCGCCCCCATCGAAATGGGGCCGCCATGGCCGGGATTCGATACCGCGAACTTGTGCTCAGCAGCCCAACACCATAGCCACTGAGCGACCACGGCGGGTTTGCTGAGAAATCAAGGACGCCGCATGCCACCGACGTCCTGCGCGACGAGAGACCGAGGAAGCAGCAGCGGCCACCGAGGCCGGCAGGCGCGCGCATCAGCTAAGCGCAATGGGGGTGAGAGGGAGAGAGAGAGGGACCGCGCGACGGCTGCCGAGAGCGAGACGGCGGCACCCGCACGCGCGCTTCACGCGACTGCCTCGCCGACGACAACCCGTCTCGCGCCGCGGCGTAGCGTCGCCGTATCTCTTCCGTCGAGGGTCGCTGGTGACGTGGCGTCGCGGCGATGCCCTTTCCCCTCACGCAACGTGTGCAGCGCTGGCGCGACAGCAGGTCTTCCGATTCGCCCGCTCTGCTCCGTCGAGGCACGCTCGTGAAGTGGAGTCGCAGTCAATGGGAATTTAGGCGCCATTTTGCTGCTGCGGATGCCGGCATTTTTTTCGCTCAATAAGCCATTTGATGTTTTCGCATCGAAACATAAAACCAAGTACGCAGCTGGACAGCCTTACCAACCGAGTAAGCATTCCTAATTAATTATGGGGTTTTACGTGCCAAAACCACTTTCTGATTATGAGGCACGCCGTAGTGGAGGACTCCGGAAATTTCGACCATCTGGGGTTCTTCAACGTGCACCTAAATCTAAGTACACGGGTGTTTTCGCATTTTGCCCCCATTGAAATGCGGCCGCCGTGGCCGGGATTCGATCCCGCGACCTCGGGCTCAGCAGCCCAACACCATAGCCACTGAGCAGAGTAAGTATTCCTGTTATGTTGCCGCGTGGTCTGGACCAATTGCTTTGTAGATGCGATTTCAGAGTAGGAGCTAGGACGCGCAAGGGTAGTAAAAACGTGGGGATCGACTATAGGAGACATACTTGTGGTGTTGGCGTTATATACACATCTCGTGTCTGACGAGTGCATTAACAGCACGGCTGGCAGAAATATATGTTCGACTATCAGTAAATGACCGCCGATGTGGCACCGTAGTCATAACTATGTCAGGGATATCTGGGGCAAGGTAATTCTACTCGGCAATAATTTCGATTCCAATTTTCCCTTACGCTTCTCGCCAAGGCTTCCACCGGCGTTCCGGCTAATTTAGCACTGGTATCGGTCGATATATAGAGATGTGGGTGATAAAAAGCAGTAGGATATTGCCATTACATTGGAACTTTAAAAACACTTTGGATAGCCTGCTTTAGTGCGACATGCTTGGCGGATCAGTGGGTTTGGTGAAACTGCGAATGAAACAGATGTGTGTGAGAAAAAGAAAAAAAACACAGGGGCAAAGCAGTGTTGCAAGTTGGGGGCGCTGAGGAAGCAGGGGCTAAAATGGACATGTGACTTGATCAAGGATCCTTACCTTTGGCGGAAATAACGAAGGCAGCTAGTATGATGAAGCGCATCATAGCGAGGGCTTTATGACCCAGCGTGGACTGCTCCTTCTTATACGTACCACACTTATAGGAGGTGGCGAGTGAAAAGTGAGTGGCATTCTGCCGGATATTGAACTCTCTTTTCTTTCACTCATTGACAACTGCGAAGGTTAAATGAAGCTGCTTTTGATATGTACCTGTCGGATGCACTTGTTAACGACCTTCCGTGGCATTAACTATGACTCTCTTGTAGCGGACAGAGAAGTGAACTCATTAGCATTTTTATTATTGGTACTGACTTGGTGTGTTCTCTCAGATAACGTCTCCCGAGTGGACGCAGAGACGTCAACTTTTGAAAAAAATTTTCGCCACTGTTTGCTTCTCACAAAGAAACATAAAGTGACATGACATAAAGGTATTTTGGTATACTTATGTCAAATACGCAAATACTGCATGCAGAGAAAATGCATCCCCATTCGTACATTGTTTGGCAGTGTGTGCGCAGAACCTTATTTCCATTTTTTGCGGTATTCAAGAAATCCAGAAAAACATAAAACTAGGTATCTAAATTAAGCCCCTGCGAGCTTAAATTGTTGCTCTTGCAGCATGTTTTTACGATCAATGTCCGCACTGAAAAAGAAAAAGAAAAGCATTTTAGCGGCTTTTTATCTTAGCCTGTGAGAAGATAAAACATGGTAGCTCTTAATGCCCAACAGCTTTATTCACGGTTGCTGGGGCCGGTTGCTTTAACGTAGCCAACATCGCCCCAACCGCCGTGGTTGCTTAGTGGCTGTGGTGTTGTTGGTACCAAAAACGAGGTCCCGGGATCAAATTACGGCCACGGCGGTGGCATGTTGATGCGGTGAAAATGCGAAAACACCCGTGTACTTAGATTTAGGTGTACGTTGAAGAACCCCAGGTGGTCCAAATTTTCGGATTCCCCCCTACGCAGTGTCTCATAATCAGATCGTGGTTTTTGCATGTAAAACCGCATAATTAAAAAAAAAAATGACCCTTCTCTGGCGCCCAGCCTACGGCCCACTGTAGAATCGGGGGATGTATTGTGTTTGACTTAACCTGTTTGAGGCAAACTCTAATTTGTATCAATTTTATGAAGTATGACGCAAGCCACTTCTTACAGAACCGTACCCTTCATATTCGACTGTGGTTGTCCCGAGCCGGAGAACCACATCGTCGCTCCATGCTTGTGTAGCAACACCATGGTGCATATTGCTTGGTCAAGCCACGTGACCTCTAAGTGGGTTGGTTTATGGATGGTTAAGGGAATTCATCAGGTCCTACAATCGCCTTTGTGGTTCTGAAACTGAACCATACGTGCCCTTTGAATAGAGTGGCGGCTGCGACTGTCACGGTATGTGCATGCCTCTCAGCAAACCTTAAATAGTGGCTGTTTTATGTAAGCTGAAGATGTGAGTGTACTTGACTCGAAATGTCCTGTAAGGCATGTTCAATGTGTCGAGCATTATAACAATATTTGAGAAAAAAAGATCCAAGGACACCTAAGCAGTTCGTATGAGTTGTGAATGCAAAAGCATTATATTGTCCAATTGAACGCCGCTGAGCGTTCCTTCGAGTTTTGCGCTGCGAGTAATGTACCATGGCGGTACGTGCTGCTCGAGTCAGCAAGCAGCAGCAGTCCGCCGTGCCAACGCCGCATGCCACCTACGTCCTGCGCGACGGCAGTCCGAGGAAGCAGCAGCAGCTAAGCCTAGAGTTACTGTATATGCTCGCCAAGGAGAGAGCATATACAGTAACTCTAGCTAAGCCCAGTGGGGGTGAGATAGTGAGCTATCGTCTGCGCGCCGACTTTCGAAAGCGAGGGTGACGTGGCGCCGCGGCAGTGTCCTCTCCCTTCACCCAATGTCGCGTTGTCGCGGTAGCGGGTGTTTCCTTTCGCGCGCTGTGCTCCGTCGAGGTGCGCTTGTGACGTAGCGTCGCAGCCAATAGGAATTTAAGGGCCGTTTGGCTGCTAAAGACGCCGCCGGCTTTTCACTCAACTGGCAGTTTCATTCTTTCGCATCAGTAAGTCCCAAAGCACGTGGTCCGTCTTACACAGCTATAGGTGCGAGTGCCAGCATTTAACGTACATTTTCAGTGAATATCCCTGCCTCCCACGTTGGTGTATCAGGCTGCTGACCGCTTAGGCTTCAGCATTGTCATACACCGGTTGGTGCCGGTCGCGCTGGTTTAGTAGCTATGGCGTTGCGCTTCTAATCATGAGGATACGTGTTCAATTTGCTAGACCAGTTGGACAATCGTCCACTATCAGAACTAAAAGCTTTAGGCCAATGCTCTGACAGAACATCCGCGTCGAAGGCCTTATTCGCGTTATTAAGGTTCCTGCGGTCTACGGGGCTTCACGACAGACTAAGAATGCCGCCCCCTACCACTCTGTAGTGAAGGCGCTTTGTTCGTGCTTGTCTCTCTTTCTCTCTATCTCCCCCTTCCACTCTGTTTCTCTTTTTATCCCCCTTAACTCTTCCCCCTGCGCAGGGTAGCCAACCGGAACTACCTCTGGTTAACCTCCCTGCCTTTCTCTGCATTATTTTCTCTCTCTCTCTCTCTCTTGCGGCCGTGGAGGCTGGCCGCGTTCCGACGACGGTGAAATGCAAAAACTCTATTGCGCCGTGAATTAGTTGTACATTAAGGAACCCCAGGTGACGACAAATAATCAGGAATCCTTCAGTACGGCGTCCTTCACAACCCACTGTGGAGTATCTGGACGCGAAACGCCATAATTTCACCCCAATTTTCTCTGATGTTCTAAACAAACCGAACCGCACTGAACTTAACACTTCTCGCGAGCAAGGTCCCGCCATTTGTCCCGCGCCCATTTCATTTACGTCAACAGGCGCGAAAGAGTGAAGCCTGATCTCAAGGAGGCCTGCTTCGCTGCACAAAGATTTGTCGCGGAGACTTTTCCGTGACGATTTCAGGCAGATGTTTGTCACTTGAAGCTGAAGTTTACTTTTGACAATACTGTGAAGATGTCTGTCACTGAAATGGTCAAACTTCTCCCCCATGCTAGATGTGCAGCACTATAGGTCACTGACACCTGTCGCCGTTGAAATCATATCGCTCTTTCATGAAGGCAAGTTACTGTGGCAGTTACCTCGGGGGCAAGTCACTGTCCATGTTATGTATCTATGCGGATAGATACGTTAGCTGCCTCGTATACTACTCAATTAGCTTCTGTGTGGGTTGTTATTATTCGTTTCACTTATGTACAAAACCATGTCCTTTTAGTTTCTCCTGTGCCTCCGTTGACTCTTGAAGTGCTATTGTAGCGTGTACGGACGAAGACGCAAGAAGACAATGACAGACACAGTGACTTCTTACGTGCTCGTGATGTGCGCTACAACACTATTCCAAGATGTCATACCAAAATCCCGCATCGCAATGCCAGTTGACTTCATTTCGTTTACTCGTGTGGCATAGAGTTTCGTACGATTACTAGAGCTAGGACACTGCGATCGTTCAGCCACCATGCGAATGATGGGTGGTACATAGATTCGTCTGATTTTCGAGCTTGGGGCTTCGGAGGTTGTTGGGGCTTCGTTTATAGCGCTTTATCTGGGCCTAAATTGGCCAAAATTTTAAAGCAATTGATAGTTTTTTTTAATGCAGAAAGAAGCATGCATAATATTTGCTCATTGCAGTGGTTCCGCTTGTCCATGTGTGCGTGGTGTAATTGTTTCAATGTCGGGCTTTTACAGAGGCCGTGTGTTCGAGTCCTGCCGTCCGACTATTTTAATAATTCTCCTATAGTTATTAATAACGCACCACTGTCTTTAAAATGATCACTTTGCAAAGTCGCCAAGCCATATGAAGAACGAAGTTTAGACAAATCCATTGTACTTTTCATCATTTCCACGCTGGATTACATGCCCTGCTTGCAGCTACAGTAGGCACTAGCGTCACTGTTCCCTCTAGTAAATACCATAGGAAACCTTGTGCTACGCGGGACTTGGTAAAATTTTGTGCTGTTCGACTGTTATAAGCGGTTGTGCTCGTATTTTTTTCTTATTCCTTCAACGAAGCGTAGCCGGCGTCACTGAAAGCGCTAACCTCTCTTTGAAATACATATCGTCACGTTCTCTTGACGGTGAAGAATGTGTCCCTGCCACAGGGCGTGACTTAAAAAGGTAAGATTTCACTGGGCGAACTTCTGACCGGAAAGAAAACAACAACAAAAAGCAAAAACAGGCAACACTCGGTGAACAAGAAAGTGGTGAGCTCGATCGTCTGATCGGCAGGTCGGCCGGCTCGGCTATTTACACATAACTCACGGAACTTTCCAGCCTAATCACTGGTGCTCGCGCAAGTTCTACATTGCACACAACTATTCGCTTCGCAGGCGCAATCTGATAAGACAGATATTTTTTCAGTATTAGTGGCGAAAAACGGAAGTGCCACCCATTCGCGAGTGTCGTCACTGCTAGAACACCGCTCGCTCTGGTTCGCACGGCTGCCGCTTGCGCTCGCTCTCTTCGTGCGGGTTAAGAGAGAGAGAGAGAGAGAGACAAAAGGAGAGGAAAGACATGGATGTTAGCCAGTGTAGTTATCGGCTGGCTACCCTGTGCTTGGGAAAGGAGTAAAGGGAACAAAAGGTGAACTAAGTAACACCCATGCTTCCTGAAGGATGTTTAGGTGGCTTCATGCTGTTGAGCCTGAAGTGCGGTTTAATTTTTTTTTTCGAAACCACGCTACCCACGACAAATTGAGGCTTATATATAGAAAGCTACGTGTAGTTTAAGTGACCTATGCTGCTCTTGAAATTAATAGGTGTGGCGTGCATGTGAATAAATTTAGTTGAAAAAGAATGCTCGAAATTTGAGCCTGCCGAAATTGTGCGATATTTTGCTAAAAGCGTGAAGATTTTTTTCATTACTTAGTTACGCCAAACACGTACATCGTATTATACAGAGCAGCAACCTAGCCATTCGATGGGGACATTGTAAATGCGCATTTAAGATAGTGTCTGCAAACCATCCATCGAGCTTCTATTGGTCTGGTGAGTTGTTTTAGTCAAGTTAGGCACTATAATAATGCACAAAAGAATGAGTTAGGCGCGCACTTTCATTTTGCGAACTAGCTGCTACAATTGCCTCTGTTTTCCACAACAGCAGCCCAGAAAAAGCGTTTTTAAGGGCACTTAGGATGACTGGGTGTAATATATAGCATGTATTTCACACATATATCGACAGAAATAACCTCGCATAAACATTTCTTGGTTAAGATCAAGCTTTAACTCAGATCGAAGTCCATGCTTAGCCTATTCAAATCCATATGCAAAATGCGAAAATGCTTTCACAAGAGAACCACTGGGCCTGTTTGAAATCTGTCGCATTTGAGAGGGAAAGTCAGACTCCAGCAAATCTAGGAGGCAGAATTTTATTATAGGACTTCAGGTGTTCTACAAACATTGTCGAGAATTACTAAGTTAGAAAACAATAGAAGCATTACGCTTAACTCTGCACCAAGCGGTTCTGTATATTGTATGAGTATCTCAAGAAAAAAGAACATTATTTATGAGTGTGCAGCTTTGGCTTAATTGTTACAGTGTTTACGAGGGTTCTGAAAAAGTGCTATTCACAAGTTAGCTCTATATTTCAGAGCCATGCATAACACATCACCTTTGTAGACTTTAGATGTATTATTAGGTGAAGTTAGTTTTATTGATTAGGTACAGGGTTGTAATCTTCGTAGTTGATTTTCTCAACATTTCAGAATGCCAAATTATTTTTCGAAGAGAAATTGCGGGCCCGAATCGAAAATTCACTTATTGAAATTACTACATTTTGACACTATCTTTTAAACGCAAGGAACCTCATTGAAATCGGTGCATTGGTTGGAGAAAAATACGTTTCCTTCATTCTCATAGAATCAGATAGGAGCTGCCATGCTAAAGCTAATTGCTTATAGTGATTGATAATAATTTTACTAAAAATGCGGACACATTTATAGGCAATAGGATGATTCGTACACTGCAACAGATTTCATTCGGCGATACGGTACGCCGCTTTCAAATTGCACTGACCGGTTGTTGTTATAACGAGGTACCTACTGCTCACGAAACCCATCCGTTCATGCAGATTCGAATTGAAACCACCAAGCAGTCCTTCAAGCTCTTGCTGGAGTGCCGACGCTATACGCTGGGCAGTACAGCGGAGCTTGTGCCCGTGTACTTAGATTTAGGTGCACGTTAAAGAAACCCAGGTGGTCGTAATTTCCGGTGTCCTCCACTATGGCGTGCCTCATAATCAGAAAGTGGTTTTGGCACGTAAAACCCCATAATTTAAATTCGTCTGCTCACGCAAATCGTATAAGCTCATGTACCCTTAAAATGAAAAGTGCGTTCAAGCGAGTGCCAAGTCAGGCGTTATCGCCTCTTGCCATCTTTTCATTCCGGAGCAAGCTGTTGCATTTCAGTAAATTTAAATAAATTTTGCTTGATTTTTGGTGATGTTTCTATTCACGTGCCGCTAGACTACAATACATAAGTATATGGTCGCATGTTGTTCTGGGGGGCACTGGCATCGCCGTAGTTAAACGTTCGATGAACAATTGTTGCGATATAGGACGCCGCCGCTTTCTCCCTTTCATTTCATAAGTGAACGCGCGGCTAATCGAATTGTAGGGTGCGCAGTAACGATGACACGTGCCGGCTTTCTCGTCTCACACTTCCCTTGCATAATGAAAAGAGAGTTGTCGAAAACATTTTCCAATTTCCTCTCGGAAAACTCTACGAGAACGTGTCACTGAACCCTCACCGAGCACCCCTCTTCTATTTCTTTTATTTTTCTGTATGCTGGCTCCATGAAAAGAAGTCTTAGTATCCTGTTTGCGTACGTGTCATTGCCGGTGTCTATTATTTTTGTCGAGAGTACGATTTATTGCATTGAGATGACGTTTGCTAGGCTTGTATGTATATTATTTTTGGGCGTTTGAGGTTCTTGTTCGTTCGTTGTCCCCTCCTTGCGACAGAATGAGCAGCCTACTTATACTGTGCCGTTAGCGTACATTTTTATCACATACGCAATTGAGGCTGTGCCGAAATGTCTGCGGCTTGTCACGAAATCCTCTCAGTAGGAGCCATGTTACTCAAGCAAATCAGCATCTGAACCTTCTCGGGAAAAATTAATAAAATGTGACCGGTCTTGACACTGGCCCATGAGAAAGTGGACACGCGACGTAGAAACTGCGAAACATTGCCAGTCATATTCAGTAAGGTGCTTGCAAGGAGCCAAGGCGAGAATATGCTTCGATGGTCGCGCCGAAGATACGTGACAAGTTTGATCAGGGTGAAGCGAACACCACGTGCGGTCCCAACACTACGCTTGTTAGAAGGTACGTTATTACTAAAGCGCACTAATTTTTGTGCCACCTTTGACAATCGTAGTTACGCAAGCGTGTGAGGATAACTTACGTGGCTCACAAAAAAAAAGAAATGTTTGCCTAGAACTTGCGTGACTGATAAGCCACACCGTAGTTGGAAGTTCCGATTGCATACTGAGCTCTTAATTGCGCTGGGAGTGGTTTAAGGACATTACTTGTTTGGCTGAGCAAAATGAGCCAAAAGCGTAAAACTTTACATAACACACTCACAATCGCCCTGCCGGAACACAATCAGCAACTTTATCATTTTTAAAAATAAAAATTAGTAGCCCAGACATTTCCGCATTTTGGGAACCAAATTGATAAATGACAAGCGATGAATGGGAAGGAATAACATAACTTATTGGCTCCTTCATTTATTTCTTGGCGATCTATGCAATTCAAAGGTAGCAATTTCGATTGTCTTTTACCATTTGTCCACATTTCCCAAATGAGGTTTGTACGTTGGCTTAGTTGCATTCATAAAAATGCTAAATTCTGCATTTATCAGTGTGGTTCTCGCAGTAAACCGACTACTATGTCTTTCAGGATAGTGCTTATGTGTTTTAGTTTTGTTCCCATAGAGTGTATGTAATGACGTAACGAGATATATAACATATCCATTACCGAGAAAGGAAATTGTTTCAGTAGTTTGGTTATAGAATTTCTTTCTAGTCCCCACGTTGCTAGCTGTAATTCACGAGCCCTACAACCTTTGCTCTACGGATTTGTAATTTCACAGCGTCTCGTCATCTGCATCATAAGAGCCACGATTGATCACCCATTAGGCCTTTTACACCGAAGCAGTAAATCTCGTAACATTGAAAAAGCAACCGTATCCGAAGATGTGTTCATCAATAACCACATATTTTAACTTCTATTTCAGGCTCACGAAAGGTTATGCCAGAGGAAAATGTCTGCCCCGAAGCAACCAGAAGGCTTGACAGATCAGGAAATGTAACAGGGAACAGCTTTATGGTTCGGAATTTTTCGCCGTACGCGAAGGTCCTTAGTTTTTTTGGCTGTTTTTTCATTCTCAACTTCGACGACTTGAACAAAGCGAGGGTCACATGGAGAAGCCTGTACACGCTGTACGCAGCCTCCTGGATTGCACTGCTGGTAGCCTCGGATGTTTGGGTACGAGCTGAAAGTACGATCCCCCGGAATGCAGAACTGTTTACGGGTTTTCTTCTGGCTACAGTTAAGGTGTGCTGGATTATTACGAGCTTCGTAAACTGGCTGTGCATTGTGCTTGGTTCGAGCAAGCTTCTAGATTTCTTCCGGAAGGCTGCATTGTTTGAGGCGTCCAGCGGTATTTCTCTGGTTGAGAAAAATGCAGCAAAAAGGATACGGTATCGAACATTACGAAAGGCAGGCGTCGCTGCATCAGCCGCAATAACTTTAGGATTCTGTGTATTCCTAATAGCCGAGGATACCTTGAAGGGCAAAGAAAGGACCTGGAGCTCCATGCTTCCTAAAATACTGCTTCGTTTGCTATATCAAGTGGCGTTTTTTTTCTACGAGGGCATCATGTATATAACCGTGAGCAATGTTTGCGAGGTTCTGGTTTTCTACATAAGGGCTCAGGAGTTAGCACTTCGTCACGGTCAGCGGCTTGCCCGGAAGGATCGTTTCAATGAATTGTCGGCAGATCTAATGGCTGAAACTATACGTAAGAACGTGTATACAATAAGAATGCTTAAGACCGATTTCAACGCCATATGGGCACCAGCGATCGTTGCCTGTTCCATGTGCTTCATCTGGGTGCACTGTATCACTTGGTACTGCCTCTTCGCCAACGAGGCACACCGCGCGTTTCTTTGGCTCGGATTGGCGTACAGTGGCTACAACACTGTCAGGTTTCTGGACCTGGCTGTCATCAGTCACCAGTTGAGCAACAAAGTAAGTCAGTGAATCCAGCAAATTCCCGTAAACCTGCCATGCAGAGAAATGTGTACATTTTCCTTATGGAAAATGCGCGTCTTAGTGGCAGAATTTCTAACCCATACGCATACACGCACTCACGCTTGACCGCACGCATTCGCACATATGCCGAGACAAATATCACTCAAATATTTTCCGGAACAGAAGTAACAGGGCGATTTTAATGCAGGGGCTTGTTTGGCTGGTTTCGAGGTCGATTTTTACCGGGCTTTACAACCTTTACAACCTTTACAAACGCCACAAACCTGCATTTGCTCTCCTATTCCTATTTATCATTCCCTTAAAGTGCCAGTTTTGAGGCCAAACCCGAAAGGCGCGCGAGCTCTCGCCCGCCATTTCGCTTTGCCGATATAAGCAGACTGCAACGTGTTTTGTGGACGCGCGGGGTACCGCAGCCGCGAGCGAAACGTGGCGGAACGGACATGTCAAGTGAGCGCACTGTCCCCGCCGGTCAGGCACGAGCGAAAGACAAGACGAGCAGTCAAATCGATCTGCACTCCAGCTGTCGTAAGCCGCTGCAAACGTACCGAGATAGCAGAGCACAACACTCTGCGGCCCTGGTGTCAGTCCAAGCCGGTCCAGGCCACGCTGCGGAGCGTTCGTGTTAAGCGTGCTGACGGCTGTACATTTATAATTACCTGCATCTGTCTTATTTTGGAGGAGGAAGAGGAAATAACTTTATTGCGTGCCCTGCGAGTTGGTGGGGAATGCCAAAGGCCCCGCCTAGGTGACGGCCAGGAGTTGGAGAGTCCTGGCGGCATACTCGGCCCGCTGGACGGCCCATAGTTGATGTTCGAGGGCGGGGCTTTCCAGCGCGGCTTCCCAGCGCGTGCGAAGGCTGTTGCTAGAGGCCGCGTTCTCGTTATTCTGATATGTCCCTTGGCATTCCCTAATATATGCTCCGGAGTGGCTATGGATTCACAGGTGTTGCATTTGTCCGTTTGATATATATCCGGTATATGATGTGCGAGAGCGCAGAATTCGGATACGTCCTAGTTTGTAACTGCCGCCATGCGACAGACTGCTTTTTTGTCAATTTTGGGTGAGGTCGCGGGAATATGCCCCTCTGTAACCTACAGTGTTTCGTGATGTCATTATATGCGGTCATTCTGTCCTCCCACTCCAACTCCTTTACCTCACCGTCACGTCCGAAGAGTGTCGGGGTGTCACTTGCGACTGCGGCTTGGTGAGTAAGCCGTCGAGCCGTGTCGTGTGCCGCCTCGTTGTTGCCGTCCTCCGCGAGGGTGTGAGCCGCTAATAAAAAAATAGCCGCCGATACTTTCTGACTCGCCTTCGTAGCTAGCTGCACAAAGACTCACCTCCTCTCAACAAACTACGCATTTACGTGTTTTCGTCATGCTCTTCTCAGCTCTCACGGTGAAAACACCATTAAAACCCGCAAACCTTTTGCATGAAAGAACCAAATGCGCGAACGCAGTAGTTTGAGTCTTCATGCCGTTATGAAGAGATCGCGTGTCATTTTTTTGTGATGTAATTGTGTCGCATTACCAGTACTCACCTACGGCGTAGAAACCTGGATGCTTACGAAAAGGGTTCTACTTAAATTGAGCACGACGCAAGCAGCTATGGAAAGAAGAATGATGGGTGTAACGTTAAGGGATAAGAAGAGAGCAGATTGGGTGAAGGAACAAACGCGAGTTAATGACATCTTAGTTGAAATCAAGAAAAAAGAAATGGGCATAGGCAGGGCATGTAATGAAAAGGGCAGATAACCGATCGCCATTAAGGTTTACGGAATGGATTCTAAGAGAAAGGAAGCGTAGCAGGGGGCGGCAGAAAGTTAGATGGGCGGATTAGATTAAGAAGTTTGCAGGGACATGGTGGCCGCAATTAGCACATGACCGGGGTAGTTGGAGAAGTGTGGGAGAGGCCGTTGCCTTGCAGTGGACGTAGCGAGGCTGATGATGATGATGATGATGATGACGACGACGACGACGACGGCAATGACGACGATGATGATGATGTGTCGTATTTGCGTAAATTTTTGACAAAGTTGGAAGGATTTTGTTGGAATTAAACATGCACGAAGTCCTACGGAACACACAACTACCTTGGATATTGCAGTAGGCTCATTAATAACTTACTGTTTTAGTAAAAGCGACTAAGGCGCACTTCTACTGAAACAGTAAGTTATTAATGAGACCATCAGTCACCTTCTGTGCCACTGTTCTCGCTTCGATAATCAACGTGAGACTCTTCAGTGTGCCTTGAATAGACTGGATGACAGGCCATTTACGGAAGCAAAGATCTTGGGAGCCTGGCGTCACAGTTCATTAGCGCAGAAAGCAGTTCGAGCGCTTTTTCATTACCTGAAGGCAAGAGACTTGAGTGCCCGACTATAGATATCCTACACTTAAGTTCTCTCTCTCTCTCTCTGTCACTCCCCATTCCCCTCCCCACGTGTAGGGTAGCAAACTGGACTCAGTCTGCTTAACCTCCCTGCCTTTCCTTCTTCCCTTCTCTCTCTCTCTCTCTCTACTGTTTCAGTCCCGCCGTATCCAAGACGCGGCTAAAGATGCAACATTTTCTCAAGTGGCAGACAGCTACATAGAACAGGTTGGTAATTTGCAAGGCGGTTTGTGTAATAGCCCTCTGAGATAAACAATTCGGTTTATCAGAATATTGTGTCATGTTAGAGTAGTATAACGTTGAGAAGCGGTGGTGTGGATACAGCAGCGCTTGCTCAGCTCGATAAATTTTCATTGTGAGTGTGCTTTTCTAGAAACTATCGTAATTTTCCCAAAACCTCAGGACCAGCTAGGGCTGGTGAGCAGGCCTTAGGATATCAGCGTGGGGCCACGGCTACCTGGAATAGGGTGCGTCGGGCATTAGCAGCTTGGTCCCCGCAGTAATGTTTACTTATATTCACGGTCTCCGTGTCGTTTCTTTCTTCGTAAGTGTGGAAAGACCGTGGCTGTATCTGCTGTCTTCAAGGCGCAAAGGCATGTTGTATTTGCTATTGCCAGCGTATATTGACACGTGAACTTGTTTTGTCTTTCTCCAGTTAGCACTTTTGAACGGTTAACAAATGTTAAGCGCTACCGCTCGGCGCAGGACGCGCCTGCATGCATCGGAAGTTTCTCGAATCTTATCGATGGTTCTATCTGTTGTCTCTTGGTACAGAAGCTTGTGTAACCTGATTGTGTACGGGACGCTAATTGCGTAGTACTTTCTGGAAGGCGCGTGTGCACCAGCCATTACGCTAGAACCTTGGTCGAGTCACGTAGAAAATCCGACGCGCTTGACCCCCTGATAAGATTTTCGACGATCACCGACTGTGGTCGCCGCTGTTGTTGTGCTTTGAATGTCACTTGCTTCGAGGAGCACTAGTTCGCCCAATGAAGAGCTAGTTTTGTGATCACAGCATTTACTACTGTGTTCTTCGCGATCATTACTACGTGACGATATTATCAACACATTCATTATGCCAAGTACTATCGGGGACAGAACTGCACAGGATGCGGCTCCAACGGCCGGAGCAGGCTAAAACTGCATCGCTGCGCTGTCTATATTGATGGTTCGCCTGGTTCCAGATAAAGCTTTGCGTCCTAGCTTGCGTGCAAATGTGGATACTCTCTGGCTCCTTCACGCGAGTTGCTCTTTGCCCAGGAATCTTCCGCGAGATGCCGCTATGTGGGGATCGGCTGAGAGCGTGACTTGCTTGCAACCCAGTTTATAAATGCAGGGCACATGCGGCGTTATTGGCAGCGTCATTGCTTGTACCGCTTTCCCATTTCGAGAAACCAATGATTGATTGTCTGGGCACAGACTGCAAAACAAGGCGCAGTTCGCAAAAAAAAAAAAAAAAAAAAACGTTGCCATTCGATGCAGGCTTGCCGAAGAGGATATCGTGCCCGCTCGGCGAAAGCCATGACACGTGCCTTGAAACCAGTGCTGCAGCACGCGCAGCAGACACTTTGAACCGATGCCGCCATAGCGGCATCTGAAGCAAAGTTTGTGGGCAAAGAGCTACTCGCGCGAAAGCTAGGATGCGCGCGCGCTCATTCTTGATCTCGAACAAGGTCACTTGATTGCTGCCCTATTACTAGATAATGCAGCAATGCAGCCTTTCCCTGCTCCGGCCGTTGGAGCCGCGTCCTGGACAGTTCTGTCCCCGATAGTACATGTGTTCAATGGAAGGGAATAACCAAAGGTAAAACAGATCGATTTCGGTAATCACGTTTTGATCCAAGCGCATGCTCGGGACTTTGTCTAGATAGCTTAATGACGTCTGACAGCGCGTTGGGACTCAAGATGATGCGTCTTCCAAGGCAGATGAAAACACTGCAGAACCGTATGACAGCGTAGAAATAAAAAAATTGCGATTCGGTCAATCGTGATTCACGTGTATTTTCAACGAAAACTGGGACGCACTGGTCGTGTGTGAATGTGTATTTCGATAAAACGTTACACTTAGTTTTAAAAAAAATATATTTATTAGAAGCATAAGTCAGGTCTTATTTAGGCAAACTTGAACGCGTTTTCTGTATGCATATTTTACGCAATTCTATTAAATGAGAGTGATATGCGCATGATTTACCATATGCAGATGCAGTTCCTGCACGACAGTGTCGACCCCAACCGCATGCGCCTAAGTGGGGCAGAGTTCTTCTACCTCGACAGGAGACTGCTCGTTTCGGTACGTCGCTGCTTACTTGAGAAGTCAGCAGGATGTCACTATATACGTTGGCGAGGACAAAAAGCAAGGATTTGCAATGCAGTGCGTGCTTCACGTAAGCCAGTGATGAACCACTTCAAGAAACAGCTTCTTTGCTTGTCCGAATCCATGTTTCCTGAGCAATCAAAAATAATGTGATAACTTCATTGATTGCCCTGCTGTTTCGTCCACCAAAGGATGCTTTCCTTTTTGCCTTACGAGAGGACCAACATTTGATGAATTACATGCCACAAGGGTTAGATGCTGTGTCTGCGCATAAAAGCCAACACATTTGTCTGTATGCCATACTACTAATGCGACTAGGCACTGCTGATTGCACGCCTTCCTCACTGTTTTACACAGCCAGTCAGAGTACAACACCTACTCTCAAGCACCAGCACGGGAATAGTTAGTTTTATTGGCCGCTAATGGTGGTCGGTGCTTGCCAGGAATTTGCTGAAACCTGCTGCTTTTGAAGCCTTTCAGGTCACGTGGTTGGTAATGTATACGTTTCTCAAATTTGTGCACTGGTCTTTAGTGAGGTATCCAGGATGTTCTTCAATTGCGTGTGTATTACGGTCAAACCGCGAGTGTCAGCTCTCTGCTATGCTTGACGCCTGCGGCTACCACAAAGACATTTTCTGAGGTGGTTATATGGATGCTTTTATGACATGGTATAATCTTATTAGAGCATAAAATAACATAGGTGTGGTACAGGGCCATTTGGCAGGAACCTATGGGGGAAGTGGATATGGAACAACGTATAAGCATTACCAAGCATTCATGCTCACGTGTTTCATGTTTTTGCATATGTACCATGACAATTTGTGCTGGACCAATAAGAGTAAAGCTTACCTCTGTTTCTCTTGTCCGCAGATAGCCGGCTCAGTCATTACATACACCGTGATCCTAGTGCAGACCAATCATGGCCTCTCTTCACGAGCCCGGACTGACATGATGAACAAAGGGACGTGAGCAGCCACCGGCAGCTCATCACTAATGGCATTCCTGAACATACATCACCACTGAAACAAAAAATAAAGCTCACAGATGGAAAAAATCGTACTCTTTTGAGGCCAAATTAAAGAAAGCGCATGTACGTTCTGAAAGTGGCGACAGTGTTTCTACACCCTGACTTGTTAGTGTCATGGCTCTACGTAATCTTCATATGCCCTGGCCGATGCAGACGTAACGTAAGCTTCAAGTTTGATGAACCCTTAACATATCTTAAAAGTATAGCAATGGTCTCATACTCCTGCCGCACAGCGAATGAAGGTGTAATTTGGTGCTTGTGACTTTTTCAGCGGCTTCGTTGGCTTGTTTCCAAGTTGTCGAAAGATGGCGCTAATAGAATATGATAGGGTTCCTCAAGGCGCAGCTCCTCCTCTGAGGCGGACGTGGAGGACATCGAGGCAGTCTTGTCCATGAAGCCGATGCAGCTTACAGTGACAATTCTAGCTGACTGTAAGTCGTGGCAGAAAAGTCGCAGTTTCGGCCTAAAAGAGAAACATCGATTGCGATAGCAAATCAGTAGACAGTTATATGAAGTAAGGGGGGCAGTTTCATCGGCCGTATAAGCTTGGAAGCATTTACTTACTAACTGAATTAACAAGCATGGTGTGAGCGTGCACAGGCAAACTCGAACACATCACACTCGATGACACTCGCTGTGAAAACGCTAGCGTGAGCAAGCGTGGCAGCAGCAGCAGCAGCAGCAGCAGCAGCAGCAGCAGCAGCAGCAGCAGCAGCAGCAGCAGCAGCAGCAGCAGCAGCAGCAGCAGCAGCAGCAGCAGCAGCAGCAGCAGCGAGCGAAGTGGCCTTCATGATGTCTACCGCTTCAACGGAAAAGAGGCGAGAAAACAGCACGCACAAATGTATGAGCCGTGTGCAGATTGCTTTCAAGATACGGCGTGCGTCAGCGCACGGCCATGCAAAGAACTCGGTTGCTGCCGGAGTAGAAGTTGCACCTCCTCCCTCCCTCCTGCACTGCCTCCCCACTTTCCTCCGTTTCGCGGCTCGAGATGCCGCGATCGTCAGTTCCCCTTGCGCCCTGTCTGGAAATACGCAGTTGCTGCCGGAGCCAAACACCGCCCCCCTTCCCTCCTTCTCCCTACGGCCTTCCGCGCGACGGCGCGCTAGCTCCCCGCCCTACTCCCTCGCATGCGCCAGGCTGAGCCGCGATTGTCGGCTCCCCTCGCGTGCTTTCTCTCGCCCATACAACATACGGTGCACGGCCACGGTGTCAGCGCCGTTGGACTTCATACGAAACATCACGGCGACGGCGACGGCAAAAGAGAATCTGGGGCATCCATATATTTGCTCGCGATATATAATGTCAGTTTTTCTCGCAGATAGCTATGATTCTGCTCATTATGTGGGCAGTCTTGCCACTAATGATAACTAAAATATTTTGATAAAAGCATATTAAAGACATGCTTGCTCTTAGATCTGTAGATGTATAGTAACGTTAAAGTGGCTTTCAATGTTGATATCCGATTGGTAATGATTTTTGTAATGCATCACAATACGACGGAGCACCAGTGGGATTCATCACGAGTATTTTGTTGAAAACCTGTTGGTGCCACCGTGACCGGAAAGCCGTGCCTGGAGAGCCGCGACAAGATGATACCAAATTGGCTCCTCCCATCACGGATTATGATATTATACAGATAAATGTTCCACACCCTCTTAAAACAGAGCGGTGATAAATAGTCACGTATATGCTTGCGTTAGTCAGGTATGCTATTCATGCTTTTTATTCTAGCAATTTGTATACACGTCGTTAATTTTCGTTCCCTTCCTCAAAACACACACACATATATATATATATATATATATATATATATATATATATATATATATATATATATATATATATATATATATATATATATATATATATATATATAAATATATATATATACACATACATATATGTATATATACACACCTTGTACAGCTACGCATGCCTGTAATGAATCCAGTCGTATCAATTTCTTCCCTGCTGTTTTTCCCCGAGCAGTTCAAACGTCTCTTGCTTATTTCGACTGCTTTCATACACTTTAAATCCAAGTGCTTCTGGCAGGTGTACGTTACCTGCGGGTCTAATTGCGTGAATATCTTCGCATTCCATTAAAACGGGCTGAGTGGTCTCTCAACTTTTGCTGCAGCAGACATACACCTCAGCTTGCTGCAAGCATTTCTTCCGGTACGTTTTTTTCCTTAGGCAACCAGCTCGAGCCTCAGACAGCAAGACACTTGCCTCTGTGTTATTGTAACAGTTTTTCTCTGCAAATTTCTGTCTAGCCGTTGTTGTAAATCTGCATGGTATCTTTCTTGCATTGTTTTCATCCAATGTACTGCCTCTGTTTCTCTCACATTACTTTTGGTGACTGCTTGTTTTATTTACACTTTCGATTACCCTCTACTTGGTTGCCCACTTTCTTGACCTCTTCTGCCATTATGCGTCCATAGTTTTGAGGTTCGGATACTTGTGGGCTGTTGCCACTCATTTATTTTCATGAATGTTCCTGAGGCAGCTTTCAAAAGTTATTTTGCCCTGTGCTTCGCTGACTTCGAAAGAGGTCCAGCTCATGCCACCGTGCGCTGCCTCATTTGTGGTTTTACCTTGGGCTCCCAAAGCAAACCGGCGTAAAGATTCTTGGGTTACTTCCAACCCTCAAAAGGTATCAGATTTCAAGCACAGAATAACATTTGCGAACATTAGCGCTGGCGCCATTACTCGCTTTACAGATTCCACGTAGTCCTTCATATTTATTGTAACCCCAAATTGCTCTATGTTGCATTATTGCTGCATTCCGTTTCCTCTTTATTTTCAGTTTTTTTATGGGTGCCTGAGTAAGCCTTTCCTTCGTTTATGTATACGCCGATGTATTTATATTGCTTGACCATGGGTCTAACTTGCTGTTAAATTGAGACCCGTAATTACTCGTTTCTTATATAAAGATGATTATTCCCGATTTTTTTTGTGCTATACTTAAGTCCCATATTTGTCGCTGCATCGCCACACATATTCGTAAGTGCCTGTAAATCTGTTGCATCGCCCGCAAGTAGCACTATGTCGTCCACATGGCCCAAGGCCCAAGGACCTTCTGTTGCAACCTTTGCCCATTACAAATGTCGGATAAATCATTGCCTAATTCACTGTCCTCCCAGTCCCCTTTCTGTGCCTTTAACATCAAGCGCGAACAACTATAGAAACAAAGGACATCCGTACTTTATTCCTCGGTGAACTTACACCACTTCTTTCCATTTCCGATCTTGACATACAATATGTACTCGGTTGTCCCTATATATCTCTCTCAGAAGCTACACGATCTCGCCATCTGTGCCTTCGTGCACGAGAATACCCTTAACAATTACCTGTCAAAGTTGTCGTAGGCTCCCTTAATATCAAGAAATGCTATCCGTAAAGGTCTATTCTGAGCTACTGAAATCCCTATGCACTGAGTTAGTACAAAGATATCCTCTAAGTGTCTGCCTGGTCGGAAGGAATTCTGTAGTTCTCCCAGTATATCATTTTTCTCCAACCACTTGAATGGTTCTGATTTTATGCCTTACATTACCTTTCTATAATCAAGAAGGGGGCTGACAGATGGAATAGCACACTGTGGTATAAAGTTTGTAAACAGGAATAAGGTGCCTCGGAAAGGCTGGCCAACGTTTCGATAGGAGGACCTATCTTCGTCAAAGGTCTTTGACGAAGATAGGTTCCCCTATCGAAACGTTGGCCAGCCTTTCTGAGGCACGTTATTCCTGTTTACAAACTTTATTACGTTTCTATAGTGTGTCACCGACGTTACTGTAATTGGCTTGTACGAGCTCGTCTTATCCTTATCACCTTGACATTTGTAGATGAGGTTCAACTGGCTTTCACGCCAGGCAATTGAATTTTCTTCGTTTCAATCACTTGCTCAATGGCATTAGTCAGCAGTGCCTTGTTCTTCAGACCGAGGTTTTCGATTAGCGGCATTGGGATTTCGTCGGGCCCTATACCGGTGCTATTCGGAACATTTCCTTTAGCTTTCTTTCAGTAAAAGTATGCAATACTAAATTTGAATCCCTCAGGCTCCTCTGTTGTTGCTGAATCTTGTTGTGAAATGTTGCGAAACTTTTTTCTTCGTTTCGTTTTTTCTGCCTTCGTTGATTGTGGCTTGATTCAAGGAAATATCTTTGAGCCGTCAGGTGCACCAGCCGCGCCGCCCTGTGCACACCGGCGTTGTTGTTGTCCTTCTCCGCTCGTCCGTGTTTATCTATGCGCTGGAACGACGTTTCCTATTGCTAAGGAGAACTTGTCTTCAAAGTCGCCGATTCACCACCTATTTTTCATGGTTTGTCTCAAACTTCGGAGAAGCAGCTTCAACGCTTACTGTTAGGATGACTTTGGTTGTGTCTCGGCGCCTCTCAAGTATCCTCGAGTGCTCTAGCTATCGCCTAACCTCATCGCCAGCCTTCTTCATTTATACGAATGGTTGAAACTTGCCGACGCGCTTACTGCACTTTGATACAACATGAGGAGCATCTACTAAAACAGTACCATAGGCCAGGGACAAATAAGAAATTCACAAGGTTGTTAAATAACATAAAATATTATTGCATAGATTTGAACTACACTAAGCGGATAATATTTATCCTTCTTGGATGCTGAAAATCCCATAATTGAACTCTCGCTCGAGGGAATAATAGCTAAGATTGACATGTCCAGATAGCCGCACAACAACTGGCACAGTGCAAGATTTACAACTTATATCCTCAATATATCCACTTGTAAACAGATAGATAGTGACTTAATAATTCCTCCTCATCAGCATTCATGATATGTCATTGACATTACAGCAAAGAGGCAAATTATCCTCAATGACATCTTCCACCGTCGCTGAGCTATTCTGTCGGCGTTGCGCTTCATAGCATCAACAGAAAATGCGCAGAGTGAATCATTTTTAATGATCGTCAAGCTCAACTCCTATCACTTAAAATAATTAAAATATTAGAAGAATACATATTTACTGTGCGAAACTCTGAAAGAGTTTACAAAAACAAGTGCTTATAATCATGTTATAGCGTTCCGTTGAATACCGAGTCACTGCAATATTCATGGAAACATTATAGCGGATGCATCTGCAAATCGAACGTGCAATAACGACGAAACATCACATCTTTTTCTTTCACGTAGTGCAGCTCATTTTCTCCTGGGACAGATATCTAGTAATCTCGGTATAAATACTTGGTTTGGCCTACAGTCTAATAGTTACAAGTGGTTCTTTATAAACCAATGTATAAAACTGTAAATTCCACCAGACCTGAGAGATAACAGTAAATTTTAGACATTATATGCACCACCTGCGACTTGGTACAGCATACACGCGCTAATTTTTGTGCAAGATTAAATGTGTCCTTATCCCGCAGTGCTCGTGTGGCCACCCGGACGAAGACCAAGGCGAACTTTCAGGGCATATTTAACGCTTTCAGATCGATGACAATTTGACATAAAAGAAAGAATACTTGGCCCATGGCCGACAGCAGGGCTTTAGTGAAAAGCGCTTGTCGCTTCAAAAGTTGTTAGACAGCACTGGTATCTTAGGTCTATACTAAATTTTAGTGTCCTCTGAAAGATCCATGTTTGATGCAAGTCTATGCTTGTTAGCTTGACAAATGCTTATGCAGTTTGTTTTGTACGGATTTACTTACGGTCTACGCGCTCGTCTGTGAAACTGTGTACTTGCTTATATTTTCTCGGACAACTCGTGCTTACATAAACCACTTTATAGATGTTTGTCGTCTCAGGGTAGCTGGATATATGTACAGAACTTTGTGTTAGTGCGACTGACTTTTTGTGATACATCTTTTGCTATATTTTAGTACCAATTTGGCGACCTTTCTTTCTTTCCCAAGCGACGAGTAGCAGCTGGTGCCACGTAAAAGCTTCAATCTGTTTTATTACATTGTCAATTAAAGAAAAATAACCTGTGGGCTCTGAAACATCCCAACTGATCCCATATTCGACTTAACCAGTGTCTGAAACTTCATATTCACGTTCAAAGATTGAAGAGAAATAGTGTGCTCAGGTAGATACCGAATCTGATATAGAAAACCGCCTTCCTATATATTGAATATACGTCTATCGATCTACAAAGTGGCTGTACACTTTTTTTAATACGAAAGCCGGAAGTTTGTTTCCGCTCCCTGCGCAAGAAATGAAGCATTCCCGACGGCGTTCCTTTAATTTTCTTCAGAACTCTCAAGGAAAAGTCCTGAGATATTCATTAGTTCTCTTTATTTGTTTTCGGGATCGCCTGTCTTCATTCGTGGGGAAATTGCATCAATCTCCAGTAATGGCTGATCGCGTGTCAAGCAAGCAGCCACATTGGCGTACAGGTAATCTATAAGGGCCCCCCTTCGCCTACAGGTCTGTTTAGTGATGCGTGTTGTCGCACATCAGGATCTCTAGTATGTTGCTGCATTTCTTGGGCGCAGAGGTTTGCTTATGTCGTGATTCCTAGCAACTTGGTCACCAGGGCGAAATCGATTTCAATAGAGAAAAGCGGCCTACTACGTCATGACCGGCGGGAATGGAAATGCTGAACCTTGGACAGAGGAAACAGCCGTCAGTGTGAAAAGGCTCAATGCGCCATTGATGGGGAAGCGAACCATGGCCCTAGCCAAACGTAAGTTACAAGGCACGAGTTATTAGTTAAGCAGTAGGGTGAATAGTTGGGCTATTGAATATATTTAATTATCGGAAAACTAGAGGGCTGTGACGATGAGGTGTCAAGTACCTGTAAACTAGCTTGTTTTTGCCCGTTAACCAGACCGTGCGAGAAATCTCCGAGCCATATTATATCACGATGTATGTAGCTCTACGTGCATGCCAAACGTCCTTGTCACTTCAGGGTATTGAATTCCACTACATTGACCATATTATTAGAAACATGGCACAGAGCGCTTGTTTGCGCATCCTCTTCATCCTGTCTCCGTCGTCCCTGCGTGCGAGTTTCTCAGTAAAGCTACCTGAGTTCGAGTTAAATCCTTTATTTCAACTGAAGTGACGCGCATGGTATGATCATTGGAGTCCGCAGGGGCTACTTTAATATGTGCAAAAGAAAACGCTGCGGTGGCCGCATGCTGATGCATGCTGAAAGCCAAACGCTAAACTTTAAATGCACCCCACGCTCACAATCCACTATACAGTTTTGGGACGTTGCATTGCACAGTATGATTGCAAAAATGGAGCGCAAAAAATGAAGAAAGAGTGACCATTTCTAGCTCCTTTGGAGCGCAACTGTCATTCGTGAAAACAGATCACAAACGAAAAGGAGAGATCAAATGATGTTGAGTGTATGGTTGGCTACTCTTTTGGGAAATAAATGTGAATAAAGGCTATTATAATATTATTATTATTATTATTATTATTATTATTATTACTATTATTATTATTATTATTGTAGACATTGTAAAACACGGAGACCGATGTAATATGGCTGCGCTGATCTTCCTTTACTGCCACGTGCATCCAACTGGAACGACGATGATAAGCGAACGATGCTACTTTCTCAACAGTGGATACGCCAACTTCACACACAGCACACCAGCAAAAGCAGCTGGTGTGCAACAAAAGGCTATGGTTGCTTGGGTATTGGTGATGACTGCAAACTGCAAAAAGAACTTGACACCTGCGCCCAAAGTGTTCTTACGTTATGTGGTTGACTGCTGTTGCATTCTGCACAAGAACGACATCGGCCGACTTCTGCGGAGCTTCAACGTAGTCGAGCAGGCCATACAGTTTACTGTTAAAATGGAGAAAGAAAACTGCCCTTCTCGATGTACTCGCGTGCCATTGTAATGGTAGCCTCTCATTTTACGTTTATATATAAAAAAAGACAGCTGTTACCTCCAGTTTGCGTATTGCAACCCGATCGAAAGCAAGACGTCATCGCTAAGCGCAAGTGCTCTTACCAAGGTGAACCTTAGAAAAAGCTACGGACGACACGCCAGGAACTCCTGGCGAATCGCTACCTGGGTACTTCGTTTAGAAGATCGATAACCTCGTCGACAAGCCAGGGGATATATTGAAAAGAAGCCGGTATCTCATACGTGCCCGAAAACAGCGAATATTTGCCGCACGACCTCGTTCGACCTGCGTGTTGCTTCATATGCCTTCAAAGAAACTCTGCAGCAAGTTTGTCAACTGAAGAGCAGCCTATAAAATGAAGGCTTCCCAGAGGCTGCTAACAAAATTCACAGCGCCATTTGCACCTACAGCTGCATCGATGGACCTGTCAAATTCTCGAGAAGACTGAATGAGCCTAAGTGCGATGTTTATAAGAATCATCTGTCCAACATAGTGGCGGAGTATGCCCACAAGTGCAACCATTTCATCGACTGGGACAACTCGAGTGATGGCCAAAGAAACGAGCGTCACTGAGAGGTCATTACCTCAGTTTTTTTTTACTGATACAGTTGACACTTGATACCATGAACCTGACGGTTGGCACCTTACCCAAAGATGTTTCAAGATAATTACTTCACATGCTGCACACTGCGCGACCAACTTATGTCCACCATCCTTTGAACAGAGAACCTGTATCGGTTCTGAATAAATCACTGATGATTGATTAGAAACCTTTGTGTTCTAATGCAATTAGCCATTCTTGGGGTACATCACGCACTTTCCGGTGTTTAGCTAACCCCCGTATTCTCTACAATCCTCAATTCGAAGCCCTTCTTGCACTCCGCATATTTGAGCACAGAGCCGCCCTACAATTGCTGGAGACGCTACACTTCTGAAGAATTGCCGTTAGGGATCGTGAAGCGCAGTGACCATTTCTGACGAGGTGTGGCACTGCTACCTACGTTTTTTTACACAAAAGGCGGTGCCTTTTGAGGCCCGAGTTGGTTGCCCAAGGACAAAAACATTATGGTGCAAATATTGGCAACATGATGAGGCATGTGTGTGCTGCAGCCAAATTCCGAAGAAAATTATGCACATCCTCACGGAGGAGGAGGAGAAGGAGGAAAAACTTTATGTGCTCTAATTGGTTAGAAATTAGCGGTGGCATGGAATACGAAGGTAACCCAGCGAGACCTGTAGAAAACGTTGATCTTCCTGAAAGGCTAGGATTTAGAGCGCATGGAAGCATTAACTGGTCAGCAGTCAAGATGAGCAAGTGACCGATAGCGTATTGGTGGAAACAAAGCAGGAAAGGAATTGACAGGACCGGATCCGTTAAAAGCTTAAGTTGGACTATGTATACAAGGTAGATATAAAGGCTTTAACGAGGTCAGAAAATATCAGGGAGACAGACAAAATGCTAGGCTGATAACTATCTATACATTATATGATTGGCTCGAGCAAGCTAGCTGTCTATTTGTCAACGCCTCGTTTTGAAGGGGATGGCAATGAACCATCATCAACATCATCATATTTGAATCAAGTTGGAGTCTCGAGTGAAGGGGTATTCTAGAATTTCTGAAGGTAAGATACTTGAGGAAGTTGTTACGTCATAGTAGGTGTTTCGCCCTAACTTACATTTTTAATATCCGAGAATACGGGGTATGTCAAATATCAATGGTTTCCCTCCAGCTTGGGTCGCTAAGCAGTTCAGCACAATGCGTTGGCCTGCTAGCTGGTGCGAATGCGTTGCACGGTGCGTTGACGGGCTAGTTGATGGAGCGCCTTGTCCGGTTGTCTATTGTGTCGGTTGCTTTGAGCTAAACAAAGTAACTATGGATTCACTAAGTAGTCTATGGTCTAAGGGGTAGAGCATCGAACTGCTCTGCTGAGTGAACCCTATTCGAAACCAACCGTTATACAAACTTCGGTCTCTGATTATGTGACACTGGGTATGTCTTCCACGTATACCCATGGTGTGTATACCCAAGAAGTGGGTATGCCTCGCTCTTCAATGAACCTGTTTGATGCCAGCATAGGTCGCTGTGTGTGTTCCAATAGGTATTTGCCGTATTTCAATGTACTTCACGCGAACTTGGGTCACTGGCTGTGGGCTTCTGCTCAGAGAACCTATTTGATGCCAACTTGCGTAACTCGGTATGTGCCACTGTATATGTACCGCTCTTCAATAACAAAAAATAAATCCTTTAAAGTGTGTTTGGTTCTGAGCAAAATCGACGTCCCATCATCAATTCTGCCTGAATTTTGCCTGGAACCCGCGCAGCATCGTATGTGGCGGCTCGTCGAGATAGCGCTGTGTGTCCAGAGTGGAGCACGCCTCATAAACGACGCATTTCGGCGGTGGCCACACGGTGTGCCGCGACATTGCTTCAATACCAATCACATTAACGTCGATATTCATCGTGAGATCGGTTCTTGCAGAAATTCGTTTTCTAACTGTTTGGCGAATTGGTGACCTAAAGTCGAGAAAGCATAAATGCAAAGCTCCTAATGCCTTTTGCTATAATGACTAAAGAAACCTTACAGTGAGAAGTAATATGTGCTCACTTTATTTCAGGTTCTCTCATGTCAAAGGTTGGTTTCTATGTCGGTCCAACCAAGCGTCCTGGGGAGTTGGTCGACGCCAACGAGGGTTGTTTCATGGTTCAGCGTTTTTCACCATACGCCAAAGTCAGTACCCTGTTCGGTTGCTTCTTTATACGCAGTCTTGGTGACAGGTCATTAGGTAAAGCGAGAGCAACATGGCGGAGCTTTTACACGCTCTACGCTGTAGCCTGGCTCGCGCTGCTTTTAAGCGTTGAAGCTTCTGTCGTTTCTAGTAAGATAACTCACGCAGACATTGGCATTTTCTTTACTGACGTTCTCGCTACGACGATACATATATGCACTTTCCTCACGAGCATCATTAACATCTCGTGTATGGCGCTGGGTTCAAGGAAGCTGCTAGATTTGTTCCGCGAAGCAGCGTCGTTCGAGGCATCGAGTGATATTGCTCGTCTAGTTCGGCAATGTGCGGATAGAGGTAGGTGGTTTCGTGCATTCCGACGAGTGGGTGTCGCTGCGTCATCCATGGCTACATTAGGCTGTTGTGTTGCCATAATCATAGACAACCACTTCAACGACAACGAAACGGCTTGGAGCTATGGTATGCCGGCTCTGTTTTTTCGTCTGCTATCACAGGTCGGGTTTGCTTTCTGGGAGTGTACAATGTACATCGTTGTGAGCAGCATCTCCGAAGTTTTGGTTTCCTATTTGAGGTCTCAGGAAATCTGTCTTCGAGAATGTCAGCGCTGCGTTGAGGAGCAGCGGTCGGACGATCTGACAGCTGCTTTAGCAGTTGAGACCATACGTAAGAACATTTCCGCGATAAGAAAGATGAAAACATGCATTAACGTCATTTGGGAGCCAGCCATCCTGGCATCCTCACTGTGTTTCCTATGGGTTCATTGCATCGCCTGGTACTGTCTGTTCACGAACGAGGCGTACCACTTGAAAATATGGCTCGGATTGGCGTACAGCTGCTACAGCTCTCTCAGGTTTTTGGACCTGGCCGTCATCAGTGGCGACTTGTGCAACGAGGTAAGTTAATTGATTATCGCTGTTTCTAGCTGCACCGGTATTAAACCCGAAATTCACCTATCGCAGATGCCAGCAACAATTAGGCTTCATGAACGACGCGCAATAGTTCGAAGAACTCCTGTTGGGTTCGCTGCCTATATCAAGACAGAATTGAACGAACAACGACAAGACAGAATTGAACAATCGCGTATTGTTTGTACATAATTAACCAGGATGAGAAACATGAGGAAAAAACATACATCAGTGCAGGAATAAGATTGTCTGATTACACAAACAATATCACCATAAAGACAGTGCAACATTCCTAATTAATCATTGAAGGATATAATATTTTGATGGAGAACACAAAGTTACTGGCGCTCGTCACGTCTATTGGTAAGGTGTTGATGAGGCTATTGGTAAGCGTAAACAGCCTCAGTCTTTGTATCAGCACTTTTGCTTATAAAATGCGAACTGCCGAAGTCATAACTGCACTTAAAAAAAAGGTTATAGAACCACAATATGTAATTCTGGACAATATCTATTCTGCCGATTTCTTCCAAAGGATTAGAAAAGTAATGTTTCACCGTATAGCTGGCTCTTTTGAAAGGATCTAGTCGCGAAATCTTAATATGCCTTTCGCACGCATATGTCCATGCAACTTGCTCTGATAAATCAAAATAAATTAATTCTTAACAGCTCTGTGGCCTTCTCAGTTATTGTTGGTGCTCTATTTCATATTAGCGGGGCCTTCAATTATTATTCGTGATTTACTAATGAAAAATTTACCTCCTTACGGAATTCACGGTGTCGCACAAAATCTTATAGGCGCATGCCTGAAGCACAGATTGCAGTATGTCTTTATTAAAAACAAATCATATAGAATCATTCAAATTACAACCACTGTCCCTCTAGGCAGCATACCGGGACGGTATCTGTTTAATGTCAGGGTGAATTACTCCTTGGGAGGCAGCACCCCCTTTTATCTCCATATGATCTATACTTCTTTTTACCCGCCATGGTTGCACAGTGGCTATGGTGTTGGGCTGCTGAGCACGAGGTAGCGGGATCGAATCCCAGTCACGGCGGCCGCATTTCAATGGGGGCGAAATGCGAGAACACCCGTGTACTTAGATTTAGGTGCACGTTAAAGAACGCCAGGTGGTTGAAATTTCCGGAGTCTCCCACTACGGCGTGCCTCGTAATCAGAAAGCGCTTTTGGCACGTAAAACCCCGTCATTTTTTAATGCTTCTTTTCGATTTCCTTGATTGGTTGTAAATGCTAAGAATGTTGCAGGCTCGAAGCATTCAACAAGTGTCTAAAGAAGCGACCCTGGTGCACGTGTCGGACACGTACATGAGACAGGTAAGATCTACGCACAGTCTGGATGTGAGCAGCTATACGTTTTGACTCGCAGTAGGCTAGCAAGTTTCTGTGAATCGTCCTGTGCCTAGGCGTACTAGATGGCACAGACACTCTGAGGGCTTCGGTCACGCTCAACACTGTGAACAGTAGCACGGCGGAAGAGGTTTCTGTCGCCCTATAGTCATCATACACGCTTCAACCATACCGGCACCGGATGAACCTATCGCATTGGCCACTGGTTCACAAACCACCCGCAGAACTTTGCCATAAGGGAAGGGTGAATCCCTACGCACACTGCATTCTTATGTCATTACAACCCACATAGTTACGCAGTTGTTGCGTTTCATCTGGACACCTGGACACGCCTCTCTACATGGCAATGAACGCGCTAATGCGGTAACCCGAGAGCTCATTAACTGGCCGCCATTGGAAGAGCTGTCCAACCCAGACTACGCAACGACAGAGCCACTGAACTACACTGAAAATCAACAACATTGTAGCGATAGCAAGAGACACTTCCCCCACTACATTAGATGATGTCGCGTGGCAGCAGCTAGAAACTAATTCATCCCCTGACTCTTTTATCTTCACCTCTTCCACCCCCACAATAGCCATCGTACTGTCCCTACTATGCAGCAGAGACCACAGTATACCACTGCACCTAGGAATGCTCACATCCTCCGGGTTACTCTCCTATTCTTTCACCTTCACCTTACACCTGGGAGACTGCGCTGACCAACTTAGAGCCGCAAGAGCAGCGACGGCTGATACAGCGGGCACGCGGAGTGGCGTGAGCCATCGCTCCCTGAACTGAGGGATCCACCTTACGAGGAAGTCGCCTCACCATGGAGAATAAATGTTTTTTTCTCTCGAAATTTGGCGTCATCGGTGTTTAGTACCATGCTAACCAATCACTTAATTACCTCAGTATTTAATTATAAGAAATTGCAGAAGAAAACAAACGACCTAGAGAACAGAAGTCGCCGGAAGAATCTTGTTTTCTACGGTGTTGAAGATAAACCCTCAGAATCATGGGATGAATCTGAAGCTATGGTAAAGAATATTTGCAAAACGAGCCTTGGAATTGAACTCGGGTCTCTGGAAAGGGCACGCTTAGGACGCTATAAAGAAAATAGAAAAAGATCTACGGAAAGCTTATTACATTTCAAAACGAACTGATCATAGGTGCAAAATCCCCGACTACCCTGCCAAGACGAGCATGTATGCCAACTCAGTTTTTGTTCGAACAATTAAACAATAGAATGGGCTGACTGAAAAGTGAGTGCATTGTGTGAATAAAGATGCATTTTATTCCATGTTGTAACCCCCCTGCTGTAACGCCTTTGGGCACTGCGGGGTAATTGATGAATAAAGAAAACAGAATAATGAATAACGACGAATGCACTACAATTTTGCAATATTTTCGTAAACAACCCCTAAGACTTCCAAAGCAACTACGTGCATTTTATGTAATCAGCACATCGTAAGAAGAACCAACCGGATTTTAAATTCATTGAGACGGAATTTACCGCTTGTAGAGGTATAGTTGTGACTTACTACGGCTTGTTCAAACTTCCTTGCTTTCATCCACTTTTGAAGCCAGCATATTTAATGCAATGTCAAAAGCCCTAATAATTGAACACTTGTACGCGCAGAATTTTTTAAGGAAAGTGGTAGTACTTTTGTACCCAAAGATATAAGGCCAAAGTTGGAGCACTAAGAAGGTTTTGGGCCTAAGCATTTTTCTGTAGTTGTAAGTTAATCCTAAAGACTATTAATCATATTTATTGTGTCCTTATTTCTTTCTCTTGTTGCCAAACTAGGCAGCGTGATTGTATTACAGAACACGTAGATTGGTTTTCTGATATGGTTGAATTTATAAGTTCGCCAGGAAAAAAATCTGTGTTTTATTATTTTGCGTGGAATATGGAAGGTAACATTTATTTTAAAACTACGACAACCACTAGCAGGTGAAATGCGCTCAATTACTTTGTAACCTTCGTGTTCTGAGGAATTCGGGTTGACTGTTATTTGTTCAAGTTTGCGCTGGCTCGTTGGGACTGCGAAGGGATGCATTGGAGTGTAGCCTAACAGATACTAGATAGTTCTGCTCAGGTGTGAAACCTGATAAGCCCTAACGCAAACAACATACTGTGATAAAAGAAAAAAATTGAAACTTTAGCCTGAAGTACTTAAGATATCCGTTCCTGTAAAATACTTTTTTACAGGTGGTGTTCTTACTCGCGATGCCAAGCTAAACAATCGTTTCTCTGAGACACGTAGCAAGAAAGAGCGTACTCTTGCCCAATCACAAGGGATTTACCTAGCTTATGGAGCAGTTTGGTTAAGTCAAATTACGTCACACCGTGATGTATGCGAAGCTGTAACTATGCACTCGCAGATCCATTTTCTGCATGACAGCGTCGACCCTGGAGGCATGCGTCTCACCGGGGGGCAGTTCTTCTACATCGACAGGACACTTCTTGTTTCGGTATGGCTCAGTTGGAGAAAAGAGTTCTTGACTATTCACATCCACTTGAGTCCGATTAGTGTGCATTTATTGTAAAGTGTTACAAATTTTACTGCTAAACCGTATTCAATTCCAGTGCTGTTCTTTTCTTTGAAGTGAACTTACTTGGCCAGGAAATGCGCTGATTGATTGATTGGAAACACTTGCGACTACATATGGATGACGACGAAGTGATTCTCTAGTTGAACACTGGCGCTGTTGCCGTTGCATTCTCGCTTTGTTTCTTAGCCAATTCTGGGAGCTGCCGCTCCCTCGTTGCGGCAATGGAAGAAGAAACTTCCGAGCACTTTCCTGGCGCGCAGCCATCCGGTCGGCCTACGTCCAGGAAACGTGGGAGCGAGCCAAGCGACACAGACAGCGAAGCCACCGAGATGTGCTCGGACAGCTGCGACTCGTCGGACTACGACTTCAAGGTTGTCATGAGCGGAAAGGCAAAAAGAAGACTGCTGTGGGCGTCATCGCCAGCAAGTGTTTCAACCGTGAAGGATATGCCACAGCGCTGGCCGCATACTGTTCTCTTGCCCGTGGAGCCTATGACCAATTTGCGGTTCCTGAACAGGCAGGATCTTTCTTTGTTACTCTCGGGCATCGCACCAAATGAGATTAAAGACATGAGAATAAACTCACGGAAGAATGTCCTGGCTGTAGATGCTTTACATCGTAGCGCACTACAAAGTCTTCGGAATGTTACGTAAATCGACAAAGTAAAAGTGCGACCAATGATCCCTACTGGCGGTAACGGCACTGTTTATGGCGTCGGCGTTTCCGCTCCGGCCGACGACCTGCCAACATTAATAAAGCCTACAACAATAGGCCTTGTCATCAAGCATTTCACCAGACTCAGAAACACACGCTGCATGTGGCTTATGTTTAAGGGAGACAGCCTTCCCTCTTACGCCCAAGTTGGTCATGCCCACCATGCAGTTTGACCTTACATTAGGGTCCCTAGAATGTTCTAGGGACCCTACTTACACACCGAAGCCCCTGCAATGCCACAAGTGCTTCAAGATTGGTCATGTAATAAGCGTCTGTGTGAACAATGGTTGCACGCGGTGCGCTGAATTCCATTCAAAAGACGCCTGCCGCGCGACTGCCCTGAAGTTCCCTAATTGCCGTGGTTTTCACGAAGCCCCGTCGAAGGACTACCCCAGGGCACGGAGGAATTCGCCGTTCTAAAGCGCATGGTTCGTGATCATTCCACACACAGTGAGTCTGCGGCTACACTTAGCCGGCGACGGTATCGTCAACGAAGAGTGCAACAAAACGCCGCAACAAGCAACACGCCGTCTTCCGCTATAGCGGCTGCTACATTAACGCGGAGCTCCACCATGAAAGACACCGCGCAAACAAGGAAAGTGGCAAGACTCGATGATCGTGCTGAGTGGCCCGCACTCCCAAGCGCACAACCTGCCACGAAGACACCTAGGATACCGCCGCCATCGACACCTTCACAAACCGCTGACGCAGCGACATCCGATGAACGCCAGGTTATAATAATGTTGCGGTCACTGATGAATGCTATGCGTGTTCTACTCAGCAACATGAAAACCCATTCGGCGCAGAGCGCGCTGCAGGTGCTGGACACCCTGAGTCCAGTGCTTGCGACTCTAGTGAAAAGCAATGGCCCGCAAGATGCCATAGTTTCGAGAGGAGGTCCCGAATGTATCTGTCTTTCAATGGAATGTCAGAGGACTTAAGCCGCGTATGTCCGATTTTCGGCAGTTTGTATTCGTGAATCAGTTTCCCATTATTGTCATTTGTGAGCCAAAGTTGTCGTCTTCCATCAGACTGTCCAGGTATGAGTGCATTATGTCCCCCTACTGGCAATGGAGCAAGATTATTGTTTTTATACGCCGTGACTTGACGTATGTTCACCCCATGTCACCTGACAATGAAAACCAGTACGTGTGTTTGACTGTGAAGAAGAGCAAGGTCACTTCCACAATTCTGGGAGCCTGCTCATCACCGTCAAGTCGTCTAAAGTGCAAGCGCTTACGGGAAATTTTGACAACGACTCCATCACCGTGGGTGATTACTGGAGATTTCAGTGCCCACCACTATCTCTGGGGAAGTGACAAGCTTAACTCGAGGGGCAGAAGATCGGTGTCCATTGCCTCTCAACGAGAACTTTGTTTGTTAAATGATGGAAGCCCCACCTATCGGCGAGGAGCAGCGTATAGTAGCTGCCTCGACCTTAGCTTTCTTTCGCGGTCCTTTAACAGAAGAGTTCAATGGTTCTCGGATTTGGAAACGCGGGCAAGTGGCCACATCGCAACATATCTCACGATTGTGGCGCTGACTAGCTCCAAGTTCTCCAGAGCCGAACAATGCACCGACTGGCCGAAATTTAAATAAATCGTGGAAGACTGCTGTCGAGACTAATAATCCAGCCTAGGGAACGCAATAAACGGTGCCTTACAGGTTACCACACGTTCGATTTTATAAAGCTCCGCACGCGCCAAATTCGACATCGAGTTTGAGAAACTTCGGGCAATTCGCCGCCGTGCGGAACGAAGATATAGGCGCACAAAGTCAATTCATGATTTGAGAGCGGCCAGACGCACAGAAGAAAATACAGCGTCGTCTGAAGAAGCTGGGGCTTCACAACGATGGATGTATTTCTGCAAGTCTCTGGATCCTCTAAAGCCTTCGTCTCTTATATAGAGAACTGTTCATAGCCTCCGTGCAACCCCTGGACAGCGCCACCCATTTAATTCCCTGGCTCTTTACCTACAATGCAAATAGATTGAAGTCGCAGAATCCTTCTGTAGGAGGATTGCCGGTGAAGCAAGCTCCACTGGAACGCAGGCTCCCGACCACTTACCATTCTCACGTGATCCTTGTATGGAGGGTCCTTTTCCTCTGGACGAACTAGAGGCTGCGCTTGCTTTATGCAGGCGTTCCTCAGCGCCAGGACCAGATGTCATTACATACCGCGCTCTGTGTAATCTTCGTGAACGAGCTCAAAAGGCACTCTTGCTCCTGTGCAACGACTCGTGGCAAACTGTCACGGTTCCCCAGGAATGGAAGACAAGTCGCATAATTCCGCTTCTCAAAGCTGGCAAGTCGCCTTTGGACATTGCGTCATACCGCCCGACCACGCTTGCTAGTTGTGCAGGAAAAGTAATAGAACGAATGGTTCTAACGCACCTGGAGTGGTACCTAGAGCACTCTGAAGTTTATCCAGACACGCTGACAGGATTCAGGCGTGGCCGTTCATCTATAGACAAAGTTGTCGACTCGGTAACGTACGTTGAATTCTAGGCCGGTAAATGCTTCTCTGCTGCCTTGTTTTTAAACGTTAAAAGGGCTTACGATAACGTTACCCATGAAGCTATCCTTAAAGCGTTAGAAGCAATAAGACGGGGTAGCAAGATATATATCTGGGTTCGTAGCTACCTACAGATGCGATCATTATACGTGCTCACTGGGGATGGCCCGACACTCTAGTATTACAGTAGTCACGGAGTCCCTCTGGGCGGATTATTAAGTCCAACGTTTTTTAATCTAGCCCTTATTGGAATACTCGAGAACCTGTCAAGGGCCTTGCGACTCTCTATCTACGCCGACTACATCTGTACT
The DNA here is from genome assembly GCF_023375885.2 of Dermacentor andersoni. Taxonomy (NCBI): domain Eukaryota; kingdom Metazoa; phylum Arthropoda; class Arachnida; order Ixodida; family Ixodidae; genus Dermacentor; species Dermacentor andersoni. The sequence goes on from NW_027314758.1 coordinate 998,070, forward strand.
AGACGTCAGGAGTGACACCGCTTCAGCTTCGTGCTCAGCTTCAGAAGCAGGCCTCATCTACACCATGCTACCTTCGTAAACAAGGTTTGGAGGTGATGTGGGAAAAGTGCGCAGTGGTGGCGTTTACTCGGAATCTAATGGCTGGGTAAGCCACATCAATCAAAGGAAAAATGATATCGTCCAGTAGAAATCACAGGTTCTTGGTTGTTGTGATTGACAGGGACTTGTCCTGGCCTCCTCACGTGAACCACGTGAAAAAGCGACTGATTGCTATATCTAATCTTTTCAGGTTTCTTGCAGGAAATAACAGGGAAGTGTCCACACAATCCATGTTCCAGTTGTTGAGGGAGTTGTTTGTTGGGTTCCTCCGGTACAGCCTACATGTAATATCTAACACGTACGAAACCAATTTGCGTACAGTTGAGAGCCTTCAAGCCCAAGCTCTGAGGATATGCCTTGTATTACCACGCGGTGCGTCAACGGCTGAAACTATTGCCATTGCTCAAGATTATTCAATCACGACGCACATCGCCGTCGAGACATTCGTGCATATGTCAGGCACATTGCCCAGACCCCTTCCCACCAGCTCCCCGCTCTGACCTTGGAATTAACGACCCCGCACGTCATTTCAACTGTCAGCGCATATCGTGCCTCGCTTACACCGAGGTACACACCTGCGGCCAGGCCGGTGTCTCCTCCATTGTGTTTGTGCCGTCCTGAAGTACATCTCACAATTTTAGGACTTCAGAAAGAGTCAGATCTACCACTGCTTGCACTAAAACAATTGAGGTTACTGTTGTTGTATGAGAAATACGGTAGCCACGTACACACCTATACTGATGAATCGACCACATCGACCAGTTCTGGGAGTGCTGTATTTATACTGACAAGAGGAGTAACACTGTGATTCCAGACGTCACTTATCACGACGTCCACGGTTGCAGCACTCACGGCTTTGCGCAGTGCGCTTCAATTTATTGACACAGAGAGTCCTGGAACATGGGCCTTGTTTTCCGACTCGAGACCGGCTTTACACAGCATGCAATCAATTCTCAGATGTGGAGCTCACGAACAGCTAGCATACAAATCGTCAAACTTCAACAGAAAGGCCACGAAATTATTTTCCACTGGCTACCTGGCCAGTGCGGGATCAGTGGAAATGACCAAGCAGACAAAGCTGCCCGAGAGTCACATCAAGAACAACACAGCGTTCCCACTCCTCTTTCCAGGACAGACGCTGCAAGGCAGCTTCGTCGCCTGGCACGCAAGCTCCCATTAGCAGATTGAAATGCCCCAAATATAAGGCGCATTAGGTTGCACGAACTGACCCCTTCGCTAAATCTCCGACCTCCACCCGCGCTTCACCGACGTGAGACATAGCTTCTATACCGGCTGTGGTTGGGAGTGACTTTCATGAAGGCGTACACTCTTTGATGGGAATGACCGACAGTGCTGCATGCGACGTCTGCAGAGTGGAAGAGTAGATGGAATATTTATTGTGCAATTGTCATCGATTTCAGTCGGAAAGACAAACATTATCTATAGCATTGCCACGGCTGGACGATCGGCCGTTGTCTGTGCAGGTACTGCTTGAAGACTGTCCCCATCGCTCCTCGGCCCACAAAGCTATGAAGGCACTTTTGTCTTTCTTGAAGGCGGCTGGCCTATGTGAACGTCTTTGACTCGCCCAGGCCCTCCGCGTGCGTGCGCAAGCTCACCGCGGCTTTCCTCCCCCTCCCCTCCCTCTCTTTATTTTATCTTTCTGTTCCCTCTTTCCAATCCCCCAGAGTAGGGCAGCCAACCAGGCGCATTTCTGGTTAATATCCCTGCCTTCTCTCTTTATTTCCTCCTACTCCTCCCATTGCGACTTCATGAAGGCGTGTGCTTAGTGGCCGGTGCACACAGTCCAGTGCCACACACCAAACCTATGAGGCAGTATACGAAGTAACGTCACTTCTGAGTTCATGTGTGGCCTTCGAGATCGCATCGGTGCACCTTAGCAAAGGTGCGCCAGTACGAATTCGGAGGCCAATGGTAATGGTACGAAAAGGCACGCGTGCAACAGCCGGACGTAGGAAGAAAGAGAGGGACAACACTTCTTGTTGTGTCCTTTCAATAGGTGGTGTCCAGACGCACGCCTCAGCGACGGCTCCCCTTAAGTAAGAGTGGCGTATCTCGAAGGCATTGCTTTTTCTAACTGCAGTAACCCGAAATAATTGCAAAGTCGGAAACGTGTCATGGCCTCCATGTTTTAGAGATCGCTCATTTCACACCTGCCTTTTCAGACCGTGAATCGCTACCAACTTGCTCAGCCTTCTGTTGTTCTATACTCCTTTGTTCTGTTTTCACGAGCTTATTACAAGAAAGTTTAAAGTATATGCATGGCATTGCGACGTCTGTTGTTCTTTCTTTTTTCTGCAGATGGCTGGATCAGTGATTACGTACACTGTGATCCTAGTGCAGACCAATCACGGCTTCTCTTCGCAAGCGAGTGTGAGTTTAGTGAACACAACAACGTGACAAGCCACCCATTGCTGGTTCCCTGTCATCAAACTGAAGCCAATCTGGTTTTTATATCGACAATGTTATAGTCTTAAATTACAAGCCATGTCTTTATGGCATGTGTCGTGTGAGAGACACAATTTCATGTGTGGTTTCGTGCTTACCCCTGTGCCATTACATACTTCTTTAGCTGCATGACTGTATGCGAGATTTTTCGCACTATCTCTCAAATGTATCCATGCGTTACAAGAGTTGCGTGAATGAATAAACAGTTATTATGTGCGCTAGCTTTATGCTCGTTTTCTGCTTACGTGTCAGTGCTCTTGTGCGTTACGAAACCGTGCGACTTACATCAATAAGGACAACCTCTCGCATTCGTGTATCGGGCTGTTAACAAGTCCAGCTATAAATTACGCTTACGCATTAGCAAAATGACTGTTCTTAGCATGAGTGGAGGCTTAGCAGTCCAGAAACAGCGCCTAAATTAAATGCGGTTCGCGACACCACATTGAAGTTCCTGCGCCGGCTTTTTCTAGATTATCCGTGAAAGATGACAAGCCTGAGCCAATGAAAGCGCAGGCTGTCCCGAAATATCAGCTAAGAAAAACAGCAAGAAAGAAATCCCAGAACTTACAATCGCGAACTCCCTAACTACGCCACGGCATATACTCAAGTTTCGATGACTGGCGTCTCGATAGCTGCGTGCGCGTGCATTAAGGGCGACCTTGGGCACTTGTTTAATGAGGCAACGTTTGTGTACCTTATACCTCTAACAAAATTGTACCTTAGTGCACACTGTGACGCACTCGCTCATTACGCCTACAGTTTTCTCTAGGACCACTCCAAGGTGGGTGAGATCCGCGTATACGGCGTACAGAAATGCGTGACCGAAGGTGGGATTGAACCTTTGTCTTCCAGGACCTCATTCCGATGCTCTTCGCATGCTTCTCTCATGTCAAAGTCAACCTTGAAAATATACGACGTGTATCCAGCCGGCAAGGCGCATGGCATAGGACATTGGCTTCCATGCTGACCTACAGCACGCACTCAGTGTCTTGACGTCTCAGTAAAAAAAATTTCTTGGGTTAGTTGGTTTATAACTGAGAAGAAAAACAGAAGCGCGAAAGAGAAATGTCCTGATTGAGCCCCTAAAACTAGACAACTACCCTGTTTCTCTAGTTTACAGTGTCTGCTAGGCCCTCCTGCAGCGTTTCGGAAAAAAAAATTCGCCGGCGATTTTGGTACTCCCTAATGCGAAATTTGACCGTAGCTCTTTAAGGGTATTCAATTCCACCGGTAGCGTCGCTCATTGTTCAGAAAGAAAACGTGAACACGGGAACGCATGGCTCGTGCGGAGCGTATTCTCCAGCGGCGGCGACGCAGGCGCTGGAGAAAGTTTACATAGCACAGACTGGAAGATGCTTTAAGGACCTAGCAAGGGAGCACGCGCTATCGATAAACAACTTGGGAGGGCACCTAGCCGAGCATTGCAAAAGGTGCGGGTGTAAACCGGAATTTGCGCGCACCCCATTTCTAAAGTGGTCATGAGACGGAATAGAAATGAATATTGTTGAAGAATTTCATATTCTCAAGTCGGGTCACAAGTGCACTAGCACGCCTTCTCAGCACTCGACGACAAAGTCGCCTTCCGTGAAGGATATATGTAGTGTCCCAATTTATTGATGCAGCAACTAGCTCTTTGAGCAGTGCCATTGCTTTTTGTTCAACTCTCTCGTGTATGTCCCTGTTTACTGACGCAGCGCATCGTCCTCTAACCATTGTTATTGTTTTTTACAGTGTTTACGTTTCATATACATTTTAGTCAAGCATCATCGGTTGGTATTGTTATCTTGTTTTCTGTTCGGTTATTTGCTCCTTCTGGGTCGCGCTTACCAGCGCAGCATCTGTTTTTTAAGCCTTGTTTTTCTAAATCTTTATTAGTTAGCGGGTCAGAAGATGTGTTTAGAGGCAAATCTCGTGCTGTGCGATAATCTCAATTCTCTATATTTACCTCTGGTTTACTGAGCTGCAGGGTTCTGTAATGGTGCATGGCCATGATTTGGTTGTTGTGGAATGGGTCCGGGTGCCTTTCATATTTGGTTGATTTATCCTGAATGTGACACCCTATGCTGGTCTTGTGTTGTGCTTATAAATATATTGTTTCTTCAATAAACCTCAGTAGACGTAAGTGCCAGTCCTGTGTACTCGTCTCGTCATTGTTTCTTTCGCGCTTCCGTTTTCCATTTGATGTCATGGGGCCAGCATTTTTATTGGTGACGGCCAGCGCTTCATCGGTTATTGTTAGCTCGATAGGTGTTGCGACTGAGTTCATAAGCTTTGAAAATTCCTCCCTACAGAACTACTTCCGTAAAAATAATTGGGAAGTGTTTTTTGCGCATAAATAGGTGAGTGAGCATAAGAGAAAACAAAGGTGCCTTGTAAAGAGAGAAGGTTAGTGACAACGCGGCGACATCCTAAATTTTCCAGCCCATACAAATAACTTGAGGCAGAGTGCAAAACAACAACAACAGCAACACGAGGACAAGAGAAGGCAACGAAGACACAGCGCTACAAATGTTGCACATACAAATGTTGCAGCAGTGAGGTATCGAACATTGAGCGTTCGAGAAAGAGGGGTTGATTAGACCAACCAAGATAGACCAAGATAGACCAAGATAGACCGTTATACGAGGGGGGGGGGGGAGGGGTGGCTCTAATGCAGGAAGGCAAAGGCAAGAGAAGGTGAGGATATGGCTGGTGTAACCATAACCGCGATATGATGCGAGACAAAAGGCAGGCGAGGGGAAAAAGTTACTGTGATGGATACAAAGGGGAAGCCTAACCCCTGAATGTGGCGCAGGTTGCGCGGCTCCATCGCCGTTCCATCTCGGAGGCCATGCGAGATGAAGAGTGCATTCGTTAAATGTGGGAAGCTCTAGATTAGCAGCTCAAGCGGCGAATTAAAGCACCCATATTCTGTTTACATGTCTTACTGGGACCGAAGTGGCTTGCTTACGCAATCGGAATGCATGTTGGTTGTCTCTCCTAATCTAAAGAGCTCTCTATTCTCCCCGAAGTGGCACTTTATGGGAAACAACAGCAAGCCTAGTGGTAACAAAAAAGAATAGACGACCCAAATCTGCGCGAACGTCAGCACCCCGCACGCTAGAGCGAGTATCTTCTCTCAATTCTTGCAGGTTTCTTAATCTCTGAATTTCCGAAGGTCATCCCCGCAATCGTAGAAATCATATATGACGATGTGCGGCACCAGCGCTTGGTCGTCTGACGTGTAGCATGGCGGTGACGCTTGGCAAGCATGCTTCGCCTCGTAAGTTCAGGCCTTCTCTTCAGAGATTCCTGCTGTCAAGCAGTGCTCCTCGCCTGAGATCTCAGAGGCGATTGGTGCTACGCTTGACAAGCTGCTGGATTGGCATCCCGGCAAAATTCCCCTCTTCAACGCCGTGGAGCCAGGATCGAGCCTTGGCGAAGGAGAGGTTTTTGTCTTTCAGCTGACCTAAAGTAAGGGCCATTTCTCATCGATTTAGTAAACCATTTTCTCAGGTTACGAAAAACGTGACAAACGAGGCGTATACATCTATTTACTTTAAAAAAAGATAGATTGCTGGAAAACCTTCAGATTGTTGCACTGTACGCCCAAAAACATGAGCGCAGAATGTACATGGCACACTACACTGTGCAAGCTTCCAGCTTTATTTTTAGTTTCGCAGCCATACGAGGAACATATGTTGTTCGTCTGGCCGCTTGAATATCCAAGCGGCATTGGACGCGAGTACACTGTGTTGAGCGTACAAACACAAAAGGAGAACAAGCAGGCACCTTAAGTCCATACTGATTACCTAAGGAAGCCCTGCTCAGATTTCGCTAAAAACTTAAGTTCCTTAACACTCGTGTCCAGTGAAGCGGCGCTATTACCGAGATCAACTTGCTTAGCATTATGGCATGCCTCTAAATTTTCTTGCTATCCCCATGACCCTGCAACGACTGATAATGATCGTTCCTCTGTCGAGCAGTGTAACAGAGCAGCAGCACCTTTTGCTTTGGCAAGTACACGTCGTCTGCTATGAAGAGAAACGCTGAGTGTTTCTTCCGCTCGTCATTAACGCGTTTGCGTATTGCGACAGTGTTTTGGCCATTACCTGAACACGCTGAAGTTAATGTTACAGCAGGTATGGTTACACGTGGTAAGCTGCCACGAAAACCACGATGTCGTGCGAAGGAAATCCACGAAAACTTCTAGCTTCCCACACGATGTTGGAGCACGCGACAGTTCTTTTTCCTTGCAGGAAATGAGATATTGACCTACAGGGCCCTTTTCTTAACGGCTGATGATTGTTTTCCGTAATTTTCGGTTGCACTACTTTTTCTATGAGACGTCCGCAAAAGTTTTGTATCAGTTTTTTTTTTTTTTTTTGCTTTCCGAAGCCAGGGTCATATCGCTTCATTATCACGTACAGCAGAAGTACTTGTCAGGTACAGAAGCTTCATTGATTAGACGTGAACACGCAAGCAGCGAACAGGCCTTCGACTAATCACCATTGAAGGTCAGCATCTTGCCATTGTTTTGGGCACTCCGCCTGCGAGCGTGGACGATATGTGTCTACTTTTTGGGGGGAATGATGTGGGTTCCTTTGGGGGGCTTCGTGGGTACTCTGACCATTGATTGCGGAAGTCATTTCCGCCTCTGGACTTCTGCGGCGAGGCGTGATAAACAAAGCGTCAAAACATAAACAAACGTCCTTCTTTGCTGACGTGTGATATAAGTGTTCACAATGTGTCTGCCTTTGTTCGACAAGCACATCAGAAAACAGCTGACGTGAACGTGGACATGACGTTAGCACGGCGTAAGTAACCGGAGAGGTTATTCCTGGTGATGAACTAGCACTCAGTTTTAAGGGAATTGGTATGGCTTTCTAAAATCGGCACCCCCTAACTTTGGTGTGTTTGGAGACATATATTATCGATATTGTGGGTAAGTGCGCAAGAATTTCAAGCGTGCAACTAAGGCGAATTCATGAAGCCCAGTGCTTCGAGTGTCTAATCGCTTTCGGCTGAGAACAAGCTTGTATAAATTGTTAACAAATGAGACGGACAACGTGCTTGTTGCATGCATACTTTATCAGTAGATATATTTTTGGTGTATTATCTATGTGCACTCTGGCTATCCCTTTTAATGAGATGTTCTCCTTCATGGCGGTGAAGTTCGGCATCTTATCAGTTCGGACGTATTTAGCTTTGTTTTTCGTGCGTTTTCGTGCACACAATTTCCTTCTGTTCATTGTTTGCGGAGAAGCTGTTTTCACATTTACCATGTGGCCATTCTGCAAATGGAAAAGTTTTTAGTGCCCCCCCCCCCCCCCCCATACCACAATTCTTTAATATAGTCTTCTGCAGTGACACCTTGGCAACCCGTTCATATGCGAAAGCAGCCTTGCCATATTTTTTCTCGTTTGCTAAGTCCTCTGCTCGCTTACTCCCTTACCAGCTGCTGTTGATGATTTGAGAGATTCGTATTGGGAATTATTTCTTTCAGGTGGACAGAAGACCATGTTTAACAACTGGCTTTACATCAAATCATCGAGAAAGCTGGAACAAACAGAAAGCATCACTGCAAGTTGCGCCATGTTGAAGCATTTTTCACGTTACTCAAAACTGTTGAGATTGTTCGGTTGTTTTTTAATTTGTAACTTTGAAGAAAAACGGCTCCACGAGGCTAGAGCAGCTTGGCGAAGCACCTACACTCTTTATTCGGCAGCCTGGATTATTCTGATGTTATTTTTCGAAGTCACAACATTATACGAAAGATTTCGCCAGCTGGATTCTAATGCTACATTTACGGCTACCGTGCTGACCACCGTCCATTTGTGCGTTATATTGAAAGGTACGATTAATTTTTCATGCATAGTCTTCGGTTCGTTCAGGCTTCTCGAGTTTTTCCGCCAGGCGGCACTGTTTGAGAGGTCTGCTGGCGTTTCCTATCAAGCTCTCAAACATCTGCCTAGAAAATCATGGTCACGAATATTGATAAAGCTAATGATTGTTACCTCAAGCGTGATTACATTCAGTGGGTTTCTCACCAGAGCCACCCAAATATTTTTGGAAAGCGTCCAGTATAATTGGACCTACGTGCTGATAGTTCCCCGCATATTGTCCCAGTTGGCGTTCATCATTTACGAGACGAGCATGTACATTTTTTTTAGCATTGCTTCCGAAGTACTGGTTTCTTACACAACGTTTCAAGGTTGGGCTTTTCTAAAGTGTCAGAATTGCACACATCTCACCGGTTTCGACGAGCAGGTCATGTCGATCGAGGCGATACGCCGGAATTTATACAAAATCAGAAAGCTGAAGAAGCACGTTAATGCGGTCTGGACGCCGGCCATTCTTGCGTTTTCGCTTACTTCTCTTTGGGTGGTTTACACGATGTTGTATTGTCTGTTTTCCGGAGATGAGAACCCTTACGATCTGTGGCTTGGACTGGCTTATGGAGGCAGCTGCGCATTCAGGCTTCTCGACTTGGCCATTATCAGTGATGACTTGTGCAGTGAGGTAAGCCGTTAAATACTGTCACTCACCGTTGAGGAAGTAACTGAGTAGATTTTCAAAAGGGTATAAATTGCATGTAGCGCGAATCAGAAGCCGATGGAACGGGAAAAAATTCTCTATTATGCACGAATGGGTTTATTACGCTGCTTCGCTCGTCTACAAGAATTCTGGGATTCGGACGAGATATTAAGATATCTGACAGCTGAAGCGATCGTCCGTTAATTCGTATAAAAAAAAAGAGGGAGACTTTTTTACATTAGGGACATCAGGGGAGACAATTTGCATTGTTATTTCTGGCGTGCCATGCTGGTCAATATGTGTAGCACACCCACATGATCCCGCGGTGGACTTTTCAGGCTCAAGACATCAGGCGCATGACTAAGACTGCAAGAATAATTCATGTGGCAGATACCCATGCATCTCAGGTAATAACTTCATGGAATTATTACAAAACTGCAAAGAGATCTAGTCAACTTGCAAGGCTCGGGTTATGCTTGACTGCCCCTTTGCGTCTGCAGTCCCTTAGAATGAAACGTACAGATATTTACCATTTCGAACAGTTCTTATTATAGAATATGGTATTATAGCTCTCTACAGACATGATAATATCAGTAAAGGACGTTGAGATGGGGTGGCCCTCTGACTATTCCGATATCTTTTTGTTCCAATCTCCTGACGTCAAATTTACGCAACCACCGACGCAAGCAACAGGCAGTGACCCGCAGCGTTGCCTGAACAGCCCAATAAAATGCTCTCCTCGTTTATAGGAGGTCGCTTTTGTTTACTTTCAAAACGAATACCATTGAGAGCAGCATTCAGGGCAAGTTGGTAATCCATTCATCCATAATCCATATCATTTAAGTAATGGAATACCATTGCCTACACTGAGCGGTTTTTCTTATCTAATTGGCTGACAACAGGCGTGGTGCACACTCAAGGAGAGAGGGTTTCGATGGGGCCGAGCCAGCGCACTGAGTACAGGTAACAGCATGAAGAGGTTGGTGCCGGCGTCTGCGATTGGTCCGCTTTCTCTTACTTAGCTTGCTGTGGCTGGTCGAAAATCGCTGTGGCGTGCAACGGTAGGTTAAAACTGCCGCTAAAACTGATCCTCAGCAAGGAAGGGTTGGCAGAGCCATGTCATACACGTGCCGAAAGGGCTTGATAACGTTATACTGTAACGCAAAAAATATCATTATACGCAAATAAACCCCTGTTTTCCGGTAGGTACGAGTAGCCAGCGTCTGAGTGATCGGCGGCAGCCATCTTCTATTCATTTTGGAAAAAGGTAGCCTCCGGCTATTCAGGTAAAATTCAGTTTTGTTCGGCGCATTGATGCGTCTTTAACGCGTACACGTCACTTTGACTCGGGGAGTTTCCGCGGTTTTGTGACGTCGCGTGACAGACATGCGAAGTGGCTGCAGCCCGAAAACTAGCCAGAAATAATTAGTTTTCTTTTGTTGAGTCGAATCACGCATAAACAGTGTGTATGCATAAACGCGCGCAAACAGTAGATGCAGAGCTGTTGCGGTTTTTGTGACGCCGAGTGGCCGACAGGCGAAGTGTGGGTGGCCAAAAAACATGTTTAACCGATCGTGGAGGGCTGATTGCAGAATTGGAATAGAAAAGTTTGGAATAAGTTTACGTCATAGCGCCCATGCTTGAAATACTCTATTATATGTAACAGTGACATTCTGGAATGTATGTGTGGATAACGGAAAACATGAAAAAAGTACGTATGAAAGGTAGCAAGGCAGGCTTGTCGAGGGACTCAAAAGTAATTTTAATGTATTGTACGTGCACAAGACGAGCACATTAAGAACGGCATGCGTCATTAGATCGCTATAGTGCAGTGCACTCCTTCTGAAGCTTTTCCTGCACCAGCACACGACCCCTCTTTAACGAGACAGCTCTTGACAAGCAAGATCAGTGTTTGTATTTCGCAGAATGGAGAAAAGCGCTTACTGGAGCCCGGATATTCATTTAGCAAAATTCTTATTGTATTTTACTCGTTTGGTTACTAAAATGGCTATCGTATTGCCCTACATCAGATCGTCATTATGCACTCGAACAACGGCCTTCTAACTTCGAAATTTCTTGGTAATCTAGAAGCTTTGGCTGTTCAGTGATGCTCTGTGGTAGCCCAGCAGTAAAAACAGATTAAAATACAGTTTATGTATTTCCAGCGATTGACGAGAACCAGAAATAATCAAAGAGAACAGGACAGGGAGCTAGGACGTAGAGTCTGTCCTGTCCTGTTGTCTTTTCTTATCCAATAACATCGCCAGCGCTTGAGAGGAAAACTCTCTAGCGCTGGAAAGGAATCAAATATTAAAATTCCAACTAGCCCAGCTTTTTGCCATAAGTTCGGATCACAGGAACTAACATAATAAAGGCTGTCAACTTCCTCGTCAAACATACGAGTATTGGAAATGTTAACATTAGTAATCTTGCGCAGATCCAGTATCTGCATGACAGCATCGACCCACCATCAATGAGACTCACGGGGGCCAGTTTCTTCTGCGTTGGCAGGAGACTTCTTGTTGCGGTATGTCTATGTTTGCAGGAGGGTTGGTAAATAAAGATTAAAACTTATGCTGTGAAATCTTCATTACGGAAAGGTATTCATCCGAACATTTATCCTTTTCTATATGGTGGCCAGTAAGTGACATTCCATCGTTTCTGCCAAGTCTAGATAGCATGAGTGAAGCCAGCTGCTGACAGCTGCTTAAAAAGAGCCTCCTATGTCCTCACTACACCTTGCTATGTATCAAAACAGCGTCTTTTTTTTACCGTGAGGTGCATAAAGAAGTATGAAATAACGACATCTGGATGGTAGAACAAATGAGCGGGTAATTGTGACGCTTTGGATAACGGTAAAAAAAATAACCTTGCTTTGACGTGCAAAAAGCCATACAACAAAGCGCAGCTAACACATTGAAGGCTGTTTTTAGGATGGTGGAACAAGATGGATTGCCTCATGTAATCTAGGCTTGTTAGAAACGGTTGGACGCGTGTTTCCTTACTTGGGAGCGTGCAGAAATAAATGTGCCGATGAAATACTTTCTCAAATAAATATTTCAGAGCATCAGTCTCAATCTTTATATGAACAGCCCACATAATAAAGCACAGGTTTCGAACACATGCATTGTGTATGACGCGTAAAAAGCAAAATATTTTGTCTCTAAGAGTGCCAGAGTGGCTCACAACGAGTATATACCGCCGTCATAACAAGCTAAGGATTGAAGTGATTGAAATTTTAAAAAAAAATAGCAATAGTCGGTCGATTCGGATGATGCCTAAGAGGTGTAATTTGAGATCTCTGGTCGAAATTTGTAGCTGATTTAAAGCAGCTGATGATGAAATCAGCTGTTGGCAGCTTCGCTGCCTCTCGCGGACTACTCTCCTGCCTTTGCTAATAGGTTGAAACCTTGGGCGCCTTTTCTCCACTCTTCTCGAACACGCCACAGTGTGTCACACGCGGAGCTACGCGCTAAGTGGTGGTCAGGCCTAAGGACTAGTACTGTGGAAGTACGTGACATGAGCTTTAGAGCCATAACGTTGAAAGCACCGCTGGAGTGGCATAATGCTCCGCCGCATAGTCGATGCTGTCCGAAAACGACGACTCCGCTTTATGGTTCAACTAGCGTGCTCAAAACTGTTTTATAGTAAATCTGCGCTCATTCGAGGCTGGCAACTTCTATCTAAACAATCAGGACTGCCTGATCTTCTCAACTATAGTCACATCGCCTATGGTCTGCAAGGGTAAATTTTCGTTAAAATTGAAATTGCTTGCTTAAAGAACCGGCCCTTGCTATGTAGTCATCAGGAACGAATTTCTATTGAAAATAACCTTTCTAATACGTTGTCTGCAAACATTATGCATTCTGTTTCGATTCGTCGCTTTCGCGAGTATGCAGTTGGTTTCGTTGTTACGTAGCCGGGTAGAAGGTTCCAGACTCAGTCGCTTTTAATTTCTTTTTCAAGCTTGCGCATGATCTAAAATAAATTATGGGCATTCGGCCATCATAGATAGTTTGCGCCGCGAGTAATTACCCGTAAGACTACCCGCATGAGCATTGCATAAATAGAAACGCACTAACTGCACACACAGCTGAACAACACTTTGCCGACAGCCTTAATGTTTGAGCAGGGAATAATCGCGAGAAAGCAGCATTGTGTTGTATTTTTTCACTCTATATCGGAGGTCAAACCCTCACTTGCACGTAAATGGAGAGCGGTGTTTTCCGTACTAATAAATTAGCTAAGTTTGTGTTATTTTCACCTACCTCAATTAACAAACTGTGTCTTTCTCCTCCCTTTCGCAGATGGCTGGCTCTGTGATCACGTACACGGTGATCTTAGTACAGACCTCCGATGGCTTAACCTCTGGGACGAACAGGAGCGGAACGAATGCAACCTCATGAGCAGATGCTCGCACTCATCATGCATAGCTTAGCGTCTTAACGCCTCTAACAATTCAGGCGTGCATTGGAATTCGAAGCACGAACAAGTTGCTTCAACTGACCCGTCGAAAGCGCCGATCATACTATTCTATCACACGTACGAAGTTGTCCATGGTTTGTTTTCCTTGCAAGTACATAAAACGTCAATAAAATAAGTTTCTCTCTTTCTTTGCTTGCGCATTTTTCGCGATCGTATTAATTCCTTCATGGGGTTCAAAGTATACAATACGAATATAACCGATGCACTATAAATCACAAGGGAACGATAACTCATTGCTGAAAACTACCGGTGAAGATCCAATCCCTGATTATTTGGATGTACAGGCTTGATTAGCAGCCAAAGCTACATAGTGGTGTACCTCTGCGGGTAATATTCTCCGTATATGGAAAGCAGAAAACAAGCGGCAATGGTTGCTGCGGGCCACGATGATGATAATGATGATGAAGGCTGAGATGAAGCATGTTCTGTTCATTCCAATAGTCAGGCCTACTAATGGGGATGAAATGCGAAAACGCCAGTAGTGTTAGGAGCGCTACTATTCCATTACGGAACAAGAATGCCTTGCTGTAGACTGGGCGGTTGCGAAGTTCCGTCCTTACGTTTAAGGTCGCCCTTTTTCCGTAGTCACTGACCATCATGCTCTCTGCTGGCTCTCATCGCTAAGAGATCCTACAGGCCGGCTTGGTCGATGGGCTTTGAGGCTACAAGAATTTTCATATTCCGTGGTCTACAAGTCTGGCCGCCTGCACCAAGACGCTGACAGCTTGTCGCGTTACCCTGTTGACGACCCTGACTCCTCCAATATTGCTGCTTGCGTATTCTCTGTGTCGCAGCTGCTTCATTTCGCCGACGAGCAACGTCGTGACGCCTACATCAGAGCACTCATCGACCGTTTTGAACACTCTCCGACCGATGCTAGTCTACGCCTCTTCGTCCTCCGCGACGGTACTCTGTACCGTCATAACCTTCATCCGGACGGCTCTGAGTTCCTACTCGTCACGCCTAAACACCTCCGCTCAACGGTTCTAGCAGAGCTTCACGACGCACCAATGGCAGGACACCTCGGCGTATCTCGAACCTATGACCGCGTACGTCACCGTTTTTTCTGGCCGGGCCTTGCCCGTTAATTTAATTATGGGGTTTTACGTGCCAAAACCACTTTCTGATTATGAGGCACGCCGTAGTGGGGGACTCCGGAAATTTCGACCACCTGGGGTTCTTTAACGTGCACCTAAATCTAAGTACACGGGTGTTTTCGCATTTCGCCCCCATCGAAATGCGGCCGCCGTGGCCGGGATTCGATCCCGCGACCTCGTGCTTAGCAGCCTAACACCATAGCCACTGAGCAACCACGGCGGGTGCGCCTTGCCCGTTCCGTACGACGTTACGTCGCCGCTTGTGAACTTTGCCAATGACGCAAGAAGCCTTCCCAGCTCTCCGCTCCTTACCTGCAGCCGCTCGACATCCCTGCCGAACCCTTCCATCGTGTCGGCTTAGACCTTCTCGGTCCATTTCCGGAATCTACATCAGGAAACAAGTGGGTTGCAGTCGCGGCGGACTACGCGACCCGCTAAGCCGTAACCCGCGCTCTTCCGACCAGTTGTGCAACTGATGTTGCGGACTTCCTCCTGCATGATATCATTTTGATTCATGGTGCTCCGCGTCAATTGCTAACAGACCGTGGCCGTACGTTCTTAGCCAAAGTCATTGACGACATCATGCGTGCCTGCTCAATACAGCATAAATTTACCACCTCCTACCACCCTCAAACGAACGGCCTCACTGAGCATTTGAAACGCACCCTTACAGACATGCTATGCAAATACGTTTCAGACGACCACCGTGACTAGAACCAGGCTCTACCTTGCGTCACCTTTGCGTACAACTCTTCCCGTCTCGACACTGCTGGCTTTTCTCCTTTTTACCCCTTGTATGGCCGTGAACCGACGCTACCACTGGACACTGTGCTTCCGTCCACCACAGCATCAACTAGCGCTTATGCCCGTGATGCTATCGCCCATGCTGACCATGCTCGCCAACTTGCGCGCGCTCGTCTATAAGTCTCTCAAGGCAAACAAAAGCAACTCTACGACCTCCGTCACCGTGATGTCAATTTTGTGCCCGGCACCCTCGTGTTGCTTCAGCCACCACCGCGTAAAGTTGGCCATCGTGAAAAACTGCTTTCCTGCTAACGGGCCCATATCGCGTGCTTCGCCAAGTGACCGATGTCACCTACGAAATCGTTCTAGCCACGCCCACTACGTCCTCTGCTGTGACAACCAGTGACATTGTCCACGTCGCCCGACTCAAACCCTACAACTCTCCACGCCCCTTGGATATTTAACAGCACCGTGACGGCGCTTTTGCCACCGGGGGGTAGTATTACGATATCATCGAGCGATGCTCAAGGGACGAGCCGCCTCGAGAACGACGACGAAGTGGGTCTGGGCCTTTGGCGCGAGTGAATATCGGCCTGGTGCTCTGGCTCCAGTCCAGTGTAAATAACCTGTAACTAGCCTCTTTCGTCTGTGTCTTTCTACACGTAACAATATCTATAGCGGCTCCACAGCCACTGTAGTCCTCCATAAAGAAAGCAACAAAATCCCAATAAAGAAAGGCGTCAGGCAGGGAGATACGATCTCTCCAATGCGATTCACAGCGTGTTTACAGAAGGTATTCAGAGACCTGGAGTGGGAAGAATTGGGGGTAACAGTTAATGGAGAATACTTTAGTAACTTGCGATTCGCTGATGATATTGCCTTGCTTAGTAACTCAGGGGACCAATTGCAATGCATGCTCACTGACCTGGAGAAGCAAAGCAGTAGGGTGGGTCTAAAAATTAATCTGCAGAAAACTAAAGTGTTGTTGAACAGTCTCGGGAGAGAACAGCAGTTTACGATAGGTAGCTATGCACTGGCAGTGGTAAGGGAATACGTCTACTTAGGACAGGTAGTCACTGCGGATCCGGATCATGAGACTGAAATAATCAGAAGAATAAGAATGGGCTGGAGGGCGTTTGGCAGGCATTCTCAGATCATGAACAACAGGCTACCATTATCCCTCTAGAGAAAAGTGTATAACAGCTGTGTCTTACCGGTACTCACATACGGGGCAGAAACCTGGAGGCTCACGAAAAGGGTTCTACTTAAATTGAGGACGACGCAACGGGCTATGGAAAGAATGATGGATGTAACGTTAAGGGATAAGAAAAGAGCAGATTGGGTGAGGGAACATACGCGAGTAAATGACATCATAGTTGAAATCAAGAAAAAGAAATGGGAATGGGCAGGACATTTAATGAGGAGGGAAGATAAGCGATGGTCATTAGGGTTACGGACTGGATTCCAAGGGAAGGGAAGCGTAGCAGGTGCGGCAGAAAGTTAGGTGGGCGGATGAGATTAAGAACTTTGCAGGGACAACATGGCCACAATTAATACATGACAGGGGTTGTTGGAGAAGTATGGGAGAGGCCTTTGCCCTGCAGTGGGCGTAACCAGGCTTATGATGATTATGATGATGAAATAACGCAGTCTGTAACTGCGTTATTATCTCGTACCTGTTTGCCCGAACTCGCAACGCGCGGAGAAATAACCAGGTTGAAATTCTTGTACCAACTGTATAAGAATAAATTAAATTTGGACTCCAGACTCTGCTTGCGTCCCCCTGGACGAGTGTCCCCACGTACAGGTCAGCCTCAGGTTGTAATGCCCTATGTGCCCCACGTTGGTGCCTTCAAATTTTCCTTTCTTGTTAAAACTATAGTCGATTGGAACAGCCTTGACGCAGATTTATTTATTGAAACGCACACAGCTGAATTATTTGAGCGTAAACTATCATTATGTGTTTGCTGAATGCATTGTTTGCTTATTGCGGAACCCGCGTTACGTATTTGTTGAAAATTCTTTTTTCCCCACCCCTGTAGCCTGCAGGGGCTAACAGTATTGGAAATAAATAAATAAATAAATAAATAAATAAATAAATAAATAAATAAATAAATAAATAAATAAATAAATAAATAAAAGTAACCTCTGTTGAATATATTCGTAACTGTCGCTTTGCGTGTTTCGGGAATATATTGTATGCGCAAAAGACAGGCAGTTCAATTTCAAGCTTACGGGACCAGCAGTGGTTACGCCCTTACAATAACGGCTGTTAATGGTGCAGCGTTTCCTGTTCCTTGTCTTGGTCATGGCAAACGATAAATTGCTCGTAAGAGCTGCCGCTCTTGCGACGATCTGCCCCCTGTCCGCGGTATTCTATTTGGCTGTGGCAACTGTACCGCAGAGGAGTCACTCACCTTTTTGAAAGGTTGAGGTTCTTTCTTTTTTTTTCTCCCGTAAAAAAAAAAGCAATTGTGCGCTTGGTGTCTTCAGGCTGGTTACTTGACATTCTTCAAGTGCGTCGGCACTGACTTTCACCAAAAGAAAAAAAACTGTGGCCTATCCTTCACGGTCTTTTAAGTCCCCAATATGCGTGAGAGAAAACACGGGGAAGGCGGGAGATGTAAATTCAAGACAATGAGCAAAACAAGAACAATGTAGAAACAGGAGCCAACGTTTCGGCAAGTGGACTTCTCTTTTTTCAACGCGACATGCCTCCTTGAGAAAGACGAGTCCACTTGTCGATACGTCGGCAATATGTGTAAGGCACGCCAATAAGGGAAAAAACTTATTAAAACAAAAGTGAATACTCAAAATACATCGTTACTCCGGTGCCATAAATGTAAATTGAGAAAAATCAAATCAGATACCATCTATGATAGTGCAAAATTACGCAATAAAATGGCAGTATTTTGTGAATGTTCTCGTTTAACTGCAAAAAGGTTTATTTTTGCTCTAAGATATCTGATAGGGGCTGAATAAATAATTCAACTATATATTTCTTGTACTTACGCTTGAGCGCAGCCCGTGTGACGGCATGGAAACGCGTGATGAAGATTGATAATTTATGCGACTAAACGTATCATGTACTGTTTGGTTATGCATGTCTTCGATCTCGCACCTTTTTTTTTTCGTAAAGTGTAAGAAATTGGGCTCTATTTATGATTTCGACAACGTTGCCTCAAATTTTCTACTTTTGTTCGACAAGCAGATTTACTTGTTTGCTTCCGAACCATCCGATGGAATTCTGATGGTGAAAGACGCAAGAGTTCTGAACTTGAACCGATGCCATTATAGGCTTAAGAAAAATCAAATGCAACAGATCTAGATGCATTTCATTTAATTTTCGATTGCAAAGTACCTGTAGATTGTTTCCAGGTATCAGTGGCCAACTACTTATGGCTAATATTTTTCATCGGTATGCACGTTGTCAACGGCATCTAGTTCTACACCGCGAAAGTGACCGTGACGGTTCTCTCTCAAAATTCCGTCATTTTCTCGATTTTGGAAGCTGTGTTGTACACAATTGCGGCGCCGTTATTTGAACGACAATGTATTAGTTTTAGCTCTGTGTAATTCCGGTCTCTAGAGTCCGTTTTAAATTACCGTTCCGAACAGATTGTGGCATAATGTTTGTAAACAGGGATAAGGTGCCTCAGAAAGGTTGTCCAACGTTTCGATAGGAGGGCCTATCTTCGTCAAAGGCGGTCTCGTCATCCTCGGCATGTTAGTTTTAAAGGGTTAGTGCAGTGACGTCACGTGCGGGTCTTGTCGCTGGCGGCTGGTTTTAAAGGGAGAGACTTCCGTACAGATGTCACATGATATGGTACTGTGCGCATTTTACAAGCGGAGGGCATTGTGTCCTGCGTGTAAATTTTTTTCCGTCGAGCTTTAAGTCTCAGAGTACTGACAGTGTGTATGCGTATGAAGTGTACTTTATTTAACCTCACGGTCAAGGTCAGCATTGCACGATCCAACATTTATTATATTTACTTTTTTTCCTGTAAGTCAAGACTTCTTATTAATTTTTATCGCTAATAGCGCCTTACCCCGGATAGAATTGAAACGAACTCGCAGAAGATACATGCCTTGAATCTGTCCACCTGATATTCCAGGTAGATCTATCCATCTATCTAGGTGTCAAGCCATTAAATGTTGCACTTAGACAAACAACAAACATGGAAAAGGCGGGTAAAGGTTGCTAAAGTTGTGGCTTGGAATACTTGGTTCATGGTGAAAAAATGTGGGGACAGCGCAAAATTGACGGAACGCAAGACGTGTTCATCCTTTCTTCATCTTGCTTTCCGTTGATTTTGCGTGGTCCTCCTACTTTCGCCGTGAAAGGCTGACTTGAACCCCCTGCTGTACACTTTTCGTTAGAAATTGCGCTCACATAACCTTTTACACAGCGCGCACTGCTCTGATATTTTCAGAGGCCAGACCAGTTCTTTCGGAGCTTCACCGACCAGACGACATACAGTCACTTTCTTTGATATCAGAAATGCCAATTGATTGCGCGAGCTCACTTGGGTGAATATTCAAGCCTCAGAAGTGCACCGTGCATATAGAGAAGTCGTCACGCAGGCGATACTGTTTCTGAGCTCGCTGAAACTGCTGTTCTTATAGCGCGAATTGGCAGTGCCCGCATCTTGGATCAGTAAGCGAAAAAAAAAAGTTTTTGATGCGATATGTCGCGTTTTACTTTGATGTATTTGTCGGTGCTTCAATTACCAATCATCATCTGTTCGAGGGAATCTAATAGTAAGTGTACAATCAGGTGTCATACTTTTGCATTGTGTGGTGTACGTTGTTGGGCACGCATATCAAGAATTTTGTCTAAAATAGTGATGACTTTTTTTTCTAGTGTGGGAGCGAGCTGACTGTATGCGTAACGGCAGCTGAATTGTCCAAATCAGTCCTCAGTTTACTCTGTCTTATCGGAAGTGTTGACCTAGCGCGACTATAATCCCTAACCAGTCAGTAATAAGTGTAACTGTTATTAATGCTTCATGAGCTAGTGTTGCTCCACCCAGAAAAATATTTTTTTCTCCTTGACGAGCTTTAGTTTTCAGCATGAAGTCTTGAGCTAAATGTGTTCGGCCAACACTGAATTACAAGCAGCGAGGCTCATTTGTAGGGTTAGAGCCTAGATAAAGGACCAATAAAAAGAATTGTGGCGCACGACTCACTATATTTTAAAATCATGGTCAGAGCAGAACGCCCAACCTAAAATTTCCGGCTGAAGTTATATCATTTAGTTAATACATAGGAAATGCAATCTTCCCATTTATTTCGCATCCGGTATGAACTGTCTGGACAAGTTCTACACGTAGTCGAAGGTGGTTTGGGGTGAAGCTCGCTTTCAGCGTTCAGCCTGGTGTTGGCCGCAGGCAACAGACCTATTACTAAAGAATAGGTTTTTTACGTTGAATATCTTCATTGTGGTTGTTTTTTGCACATCTCAGTGAAAAATGAACACTCAAGAGGGATATCTTTATGCATTGTACTTACACGATTAAGTGCAATCAGAAAATTACGAGAACACATAAGAGCAACAAAACGTTTACAGTGCTAAAGTTGCACCTCTATGGGTTTAAATATATATCTGTCGAACAAGAATGCGCTGTTGATAGAACCTTCGCGACTTTCAGGAGTCTGTCTTGAGGAGCAGTTCTCGAAACGTGCCTAGCATTATTCTGGGATTCGCCTATGATCTCATCGGTGGTTTTAATACATCAGTCCTTCGACGTTCACTGCAGCATTATGGACAAGGAAAGCTGGCAGGACCTGAACTGAGTGAATGTGGTGGGTAACTGTGGAGGTAGTATAGTGTCCAAGGGAAATAGCGTAGAAGTTCCGGGCAATAAGCATTTAGTAAAAATACCTCAAGAACAACTTCGGCTGAGAGCATAACATAAAGGTTCTCAAGGTATTTGCAAACGTAATATTTAGTTGATGATTAACTTCTCAAAGAAATCAGTAAAGTAAGCGCAAGTTTACATGGACATGGCAAAACGATTCCACGGAAATCTGCGGTGTAGAAGTTTAATTAGAAGTGTTTATTTAAATGTTGGCCTCAGTGCCTGCTTTACTCCAGACTTCACGATTTAAGAGACCGACCAGACTCAATCGTGAAAGAGAGGAGTAAGTTATTGTCAGGACCGTGCACCCATTGTAGGAGTTTGTCCGTATTATTAGACGAGATGTGTGACTGAAGGGGAAAAGCCCGGCAGAAGCTACAAAAAAAGGAGTTTCTCACAAAAAGAAAAGCTTGGCTGTTCAAGAACAATTTTTCTCGTCGGCGTGTTGAATCCGGGACCATCTCGAAGAAAGCTTTCAGTTGCAAACCAGACAGCTTCTTTTTTTTTTTTTAATATGCGCAACCATGCAGCGAGTGGCATGGTTGCGGAAAGGTAGTCGAAATACGTGACACGACCACGATTACGTCAATGGTGACTATTACAATTACAAGGAAGCATTTAAATCTAACCGGCAGAATTAGATATACTATTATGTTCTTGTCCTCTTCCACTGTCTGTTTAATATGACTGAATTTTGAGCACTTATAGAAAAATTTCGGAGCAATAGGGTGGTTTTCTTCTTACTTTGCAACCAGTCGGTTAAGAAATGGGCCTTCAATTTTTCAGGTGATCCCGGAACACTAGTCTATCCTCTGCTCTTTGAAACGAGGAGTGAAAATGGAGAGAGGGCTGTCCACTTAAGTGATGGAAACTTTGTGCACCTGCACAAAGCTACCGTACTGCACGATACATTGACTGTGCACTCATTCGAGAAGAACAAACGCATCATTCGAACGGTGGGTTCATTTGGACAGTCTTTCTGTGCATTGAAATTATGATGACACCATACACCATATAGCGCAGTTTAAAGTCGCAAGGAAATGTTTGCAAGTGCTAAAATTATTCTTCAGAAGGAAAAGTGGTGTCGCATTCAGCTTACGACTAAAGAGCAAGCGACACTGCTTAAAAAGTGAAAGAAACGAATGCTCCGTACTGAAGTTTCTAGCTGCATATGGGATATATGTGCTACGTGCAATGTGTATTTCTTCCTCGTCCCTAGTTTTTCAAAAAAGAACGTTAGCTCCATAATAATATCATAGTGCTCGCTTTTGAAGGACTGAGCAATAAAGTTAGCACTTCGCAGTGTAAACGCATCACAGTGTTAACAATCTTATTTACTTTTCAAGACCAGCGAAAGGTTTCAAAGTGCTAAGAACTAATAATAAAGCTTAGATACCTTAGCTTGGTTAAAAGAGTAAATGTTCTGCTTTACCGAAGCAACTGCATAGAAGGAGGAAAAGCCTTGAATTGTTGGTAATATTTGTTTTAGTAGTGATTGTAGTTCTGTTTACACCCAAATAGTTGTCGACAGTTAGTATAGTGACTGTCGTAGCGTTTTGCCACTGACCAAGTGCCCTTCGCTGATGAGACTCGCCTGAACAGCTTAGCGACCCATTGAGTCTTACCGGCCTATTTAAACCTACTGTTGCAAACTCGCTCGTAGGTTTGTGGCAGGTCTTCAGAGAGCGAGTTTGTTGCTCCAAGTGTTTGTTTTGGTCGCTAAAGTAAAGGCGTTCCTATCTCGTGCTCTGAAAATAAGAGCATCCCACGCTCGAAAAATCAGCGATGCTTTGTCGCAGTTAGGCATCGTTCTGTGTAGCAAAAAAGGTACCGAAGGCTAGTGGTGGTGCCGGAGATGCGCCGAAAGGCCAGCCGCCGAGATGACAGTGATCTCGACAAAGGCGACTTGCTCAAAGAAACCGGATGCGAAGGAGCAACCGGGCAGGCCGCTGATCATGTGCCAAAGCAAAGAGCACGGTGTCTGTAGACCTGTATTACATGACTAAAATTAAAAGCGATGCAAAGAGATGCTAAATGGGAGCTTTTTGTTCTGCAGCGGATGCATTTATCAAACTTCCTATACACTCCGTACGCACAGATGGAGAGAGAATAAGCACTGGCTGTTACCTTCTGTAGCGACTAACATGACAATGTGTTATCTTAAGTGAAGCTAATAACTCATAAAATACCATGTTTCACGTAATAACCTTAGCCCTTTTTCGTTCGTTGCGAATGACCAAGAAGAATAGACGGAAATCTCCTGGGGCACTTTTGTTGCCCTCTGGGTATTGAAGAAAGAAACATGAAATTCGGCTTGTTCAGAATTCCGCGAAGTGTAAAAAAAATATAGATTTTATTCGTGTGGACGACTAAAGGACTTCGCTTACCTTAGGCTGCTTTTTTGTTGTTTTGTCACCAGCTTGAATCCAAGGATATCGAAGGAAATCTTTACGAAAACAAAAAAACATTGGCTTCTCTTCTTCTGGAAGAAACTGCAAATGGAATTGTGATGGTATTCCAGTTTCCCCTTCACATACACTTTAGAAAAAAATACAAAACCAGACAAATATTTGGCCCACGTTCACTTCCTTTTTTTTTATGCAGGAGGGCCTTGTAAACCACACGTACCGCATTCAACCTTTATTTGAAGCTGAAAGGTCTGAGAGCGGACAAGTTGCTCACAGACTATATGTGGTGAAGCCACACAAAGCAAATGTTATTAAATCAAGTAAGAATTTTCAGAGTTATTTTTAGTACACGGGAACAGCAGCACACTAATAGTGAACGTATTTTGTTTTTACCACTTAATTAGTTCCAGAATTCGAACCTTTGCCTGAAGATTTTACTGCAGGTGAGTTAGCACTGTATTTGTCGTGGCATCCCACATTGCCATAAAATTTCTGTTTCAGAGGCCAGAAGCGAACTTCCAAGTGTTTTTCGTCCTGATGTGTTTCTAATATCCGATTATGAACACAACAGACACTTCTCGAGCCTTCAAAAACTGGTGAAATATCTCGTCGTACTATTCAATGGCGTAAGTGGCTCGTGACTAAGTGACCAGGTCATTTTATGATTGAATTCACAACGTTTGTAATTAAGAGGCTGAACGAGAAAAGCAGTACGCAGTCATGAGTAGAACATATTTACGATAAATAACGTATTTTAGACTGTCACAGTACAGCACACGGAATGTGAGATTCACCATAGTGAATATTTAGACATTTTATTTTTCTTCGTGACAGAGATGAGGTGAGGTATTTTGTTTCCATTGTGTGCCTAAAAGTTTAAAACGCAAATTGAAGTTCACTTATGAGCCCTTGAGCACCTTTATCAACGTTTTTGTTTTAGAAAGGTGTATGTAAACTATCTCTATATGGCTTTTACATAAAATGAAAAAACATTTCATTCAGTAGAGATACTAGTGGTCATAGAGGAATTGCGTAATGAAGGAGTACAGAAGGCATACGTGACCATCTCGGGAAATATCTACGGAGATTCCACAGCTACCTTCCTTCTCCACAGGAGAACTAAAAAAAATACGTATCAATAAAGGGTCAGGCAAGGAGACAATCTCTAAGATGCTAATAACTGCATGCTTAGAAGACCTATTCAAGCAATTGAACTGGAAAGGGTTAGCAGTGGAGATCGACGGCAAATATTTCAGCAACCTTTGGTTCGCAGATGACATTGTCCTGTTCAGCAGCAGTAGGGACAAATTGCAACAAGTACTAGAGGACCTTAACCAAGAAAGTCTAAGAGAGGTTGTGTAACTGTAAGAGAGGGGTTGAAGATAAATATGCAGAAGACAGGGGTAATGTTCAATAGCCTGGCAAGGGAACGATAATTCATGATCGCCAGTCAGCCTTTAGAGCCTGCGCAGGAGAATGTTTATCTAGGTCAATTACTCACAGAGGACACTGATCACGAGAAGGAAATTTACAGAAGAATAAAAGTGGGTCGAAGCGCACACGGCAGTCATTGCGAAATCCTGACTGCGAGCTTTCCACTGTCATTGAACAAAAAAAAGAAAAGTGTACAATCATTGCATTCTGCCGCAGCTAACATACGTACGGGACAGAAAGTTGGAGGCTAACAAAGAAGCTCGAGAACAAGTTAAGGATCGCGCAGAGAGCGATAGAACGAAAAAATTTAGGTGTAACGTTAAATATAGGAAGAGAGTGGTCTGGATCAGAGAGCAAATAGGGATAGCTGATATTCTAGTTGACATTACGAGCCAAAAATGGAGCTGGGCAGGCCACGTAATGCGTGGAGTAGATAACCGGTGGACCATTAGAGTTACAGAATGGGGGGCCAAGAGAAGGAACCAGGGCGGCATAAATCTATATGGGGTGATGAAATGAGGAAATTTGCAGAGGCAAGTTAGAATCAGATAGCGCAATGACGGGGGTGTAATAGCGCAAGAAAGGCCTTCGTCCTGCAGTGGACATAAAGATTGGCTGATGGTGATGATGATGAAAATTATTCCTGTTACTTATGTTACTGCCGTGAAAGTGCATAGGTGAGGCAGGTATATTACCTGCCTCGCCATTAGCACTGTCTTTCCGAGCATCGGTTCCATGGTAGCGGGACGTGTTTGGCGTCTATAGCGAGTACCTTTCGGATTGCTCCTTTCAATGCGGTTTGGAGCATCTCGTACACCTGTGTATCTAGCGGCCTGTGTGTGCATTTCGATTGAAGCAGGTGATGACAAAAAAAAAGCTGTTTCAAACTTTTTGCAGAGTTTCATTTTACCGCCCGTCAAACTTTGGAATAGCCTAATTTTAATTATTTCAAGCGTTTTTTTTTCTTTTGTTTTCATCCTGAAGGTCAAACTGCGATACGAAAGTGTGAGGTACTTAAAAATTATACCTAGACTTGTTGGAATTGAACGTGCACAAGTAAGTATTTCATTGCAGACCAGCGCTTCCCGCATGGCATGCTTTGAAAACGTTGGAAAATTTCTGAAGGTGGTTCGAATTCGTTGCAGCAGGCTAGTTTCGGTAGCATCAGCGAGAAACTTTTTGCATCGGGGACTAGCGATAACATGATTCCCTGCACTCTTGTAATCCCTCACTCACTCACTCACTCACTCACTCACTCACTCACTCACTCACTCACTCACTCACTCACTCACTCACTCACTCACTCACTCACTCACTCACTCACTCACTCACTCAGTCAGTCAATCAACCAATCAATCAATCAATCCCTGTTCAATATAGTTCCAAAATACAGCTGAGAGCTTTTGTACTCGTTCATGTAAATTGTTATACACAGCAAATTATGTACAAAAATACAAATGTAGAGAAAATTGGAAGGCAAGAAACAAATAGGGAGAAAAGCAAAACGAGGGAGGTGTACGTGAAAAGGAGTTAATCATACAACATGAATATCTAACGACGTAACTTGTACTCTATTCTTCTGATGTACCTCCTGCAGCAGGGGCATGACTCCTACGAAGTGATGTATGGAGAAAGTATGATTTCAGAAGATACTCTGAGAAACCTACAGTCGTACGTCGAAGGGCGGCTAAATGACTTCAAGGGCGCTGACGCCGTTATGCTGATCACCGGGTATGTTCGACTTCATGGCTCCTTCTATATCAACAATTCCTGGCGTGATGTTTATATTCAAATTATCTGCCTAACGTTGTGGCAATTTCGTTTCGTTTGAAGACCATCAGTAAAGCAGCAGGCTGATGCACTGTGCTGCTATCGAAAGTTTTCTATGCGTGTGTTTGTTAAGCCGTTTAGAGCGACTACAGCTATACAAAGTGTAGCGTAGGAGAATGCCGGTAACTCTAGACACTCTAGACACTCTAGACTTCTAGGTCCTTCACTTGTTAATAACAATATTTCGCAACAAGAAGGCAACCGTTTTCTTTCTTCTCTTCCTTTCATTCGTCTCCATTCCAACTGGCATTATATTTGGTGAAAGTGACACAAGAAGCCACCTATGTTGGTGGATTCTTTAAATCAGGTGCTTTCCACCTTTGAATCAGTTTCTTAACAGAAGATGCCGGAAATTTTTAATAAGCGTTATTTATTTATTTGTTTATTTATTTATTTATTTATTTATTTATTTATTTATTTATTTATTTATTTAATTATTTATTTACTTATTTAATGAAAGTACCTCACAGGGCCTAAAAGCGAACTCATTCCAAGTCTTCAAACGCTTTCAATACAGACGTGCTTGCCTGCCATTTCTGAACATTCTGCATTATTTTACAGCTGCAGGAATAAGAATCATCTGTGCAGGTTCATGATGTTTCTATGTTTTATTTAATTAAAGGATTATGCTCTTGAAGACTACAGCCCTACTACTCTGTGTTATCGCCAGATGGCTCCCGTGGTTCCCCTAATCAATGAACAACTTAGAATATTGCAGAATATAAGCTGAAATAAGCATGATTTCTTTCACAAGCTGTTTAGCACACGACACTTGACAAGAGCTGGGGAAAGGGCGCCATCTAGGGTAAAGGCTCTCACCTAGACTTCCCTTGTGCCCCCCAACACAATCTAGCACTTTCAGATTTCAACTTTCAACTTTACTTTCGCATTTTCCTTCTATATTTCCATATATTACAGAAATTTTTACTTAAATGTAAGGACAAGGAGCAGAAAGCTGAACAACAGAAGCTTGACGGGATGCCGCCCCTTTCTTTGGCATTCAGTTACAGCAAATACACTATAGGAAAACAGATTACACAAGTACAAACATCCACATCTTTACATACAGGGTGTTTCAGCGAACACTTTCAAAAATATTCAAAAGTTGCCTGTGGCAGATATTACAATTCTAGTTCATGAGCTAGCCTACTCGAAGCGCCGGACAATACTTGCACAAAAAATTGAGATGCAAGATTTACTAATTAATAAAAATTCACTAAATAAGTTTTTAACTAACTACATTATGGCCCATATTACAATTTACAAATTCTAGCCATGGAGTTCGCAAGGCGGATCCACTTGTAACAAATTTTCAAGATGACACCAGTTTCGAGATACGAATTCCCGAACTTTGCGGAGAAATACATTGGCGTTCCAGTTAATTTGTTCAGAAAACGTCGTTTCATGCACTGAAGCACTGTTGGGTACTCCAGGGCAGCGTATCGTACTGCTGCCGAGTTGTAGCGACGCCTGTTTATCGAAGCTCGACCTACGTTGCAATTGGGTAGCGTGGCGTTGTCGGCGGGCTGCAGGCATCCGGTAGACCATGGCGACCAAGCAAGGGCGAGACGATTTCTAGTGCGAAACTTGCACGGTTTATTCAGAGGTTGGTGAAAGAAGAGGAGAAGAGCATGAAGTGATTAAAAGTACATTTCGGAGCCCCTTAAGTAGACTCTCTACAATCGTGGGAGGGATCTTGCTTCCGTCGACGTCACGTGACCGGCACAGAGTCTGATTGGCGGAAAGAGGGCCCCGCCTCCGGTTATACCACGCCTCTGGTGGTACCGAGCCTCCTGGAATTCTAGACGCTTGTCCGTCTCTTTTGCGCGTTGCTGGTTCGTGGAAGTTCTCCTATAGAGTTCGAGGAAAGGGTCCCTCTAATGTCGCCCACACACACACACAAAAGAGGCCTGTAAACACTGCGGGGCTTCCGCCAGACCGATGGACACTCGAAATTGCCATGGCGAATTAGGAAGTCACGCTTCATTTCGACGAGGCATGGTGGGTGAAGCTCGGTTGAGAGAAAGCCCTTGCTGCGCGAGGTGCTGGATGCCAACCGTAGCAGAAGTCAGGCCTCATTTCGACGAGGCATGGTGAAAGAAGGTCGGGTGAAATTCCTTTCTGCACGTGGTACCAGATACCAACCGTAACAGCACACCAGTAACTGGAAGGCGAATGCATTTCTCCGCAAAATTCGGGAATTTATATTTCAAAACTGGTGTCGTCCTGAGAATTCGTTTCAAGTGGATCCGCCTTTGTGAAGTCCACTGTTAGAATTTGTAAATTGCAATATGGGTCATAAGATAATCAGCTTAAAACCCCTACCGTTATTACATTATCAACTAATTATATTCTTTCCGATCCGAGATAAATATCAGTGTTGCAGCTTGCGTGCTTTTGCTGTTGTGTAAATAGTACAGGATTAGTTTTATCCGTATCAATCGCTAATGGATTTGAATTACTCCACTTCTGTAATAGGCTTAAAGTCGTGATGGTCGCCGGGTGTTGATGACGATGATCATTTCCATATTATGGCACATATGCCCACAACGTGTGATAGGCCAAGAAGCATGTCCGCATGTTAATTATGAAGATGATTTGCATAGTGTTGTACTCACCCAAAACAGGAGATTGGCTAAGAACTGAGTGGTACATATCGTGCCAATGACACCTGGCGCTTTGAGATGATCGCCGTGTGTTGATGATGATTATGATTTCCGTACTATGGTACATACCCAAAGCGGGGTTTGGCCAAAACGTATGTCAGCGTGTTAATTGGAATGGTGCTATCCATATTTTGGCCCACACACACAAAGAGGGATTGCCAAAAAATTTGCGATACACATCGTGTCAACTCCAACTAGCTCTCTGAGCTGCTCAGCTCGGGTTTATGATGATTCCATACGATGGCCTATAACAACGGGGACATAGGCCAGGAAGGGTATTGTCGTGTTGATTACGGTGATCGCTATTTCCATACTTCGGCACTTATCCACAAAGGGAGGTTGTCAAGTAGCGAGTGCTACAATGGCGCATGCCCATAAGGGGAGTTATTAGGAGGTACATAAACAGATATGCACTATGTTCCTTAAAGTAGAGATCAATGGCTACATATCGCCCAAACGTAAACTAGCTTTTTGAGAGGACAACTGCGTGCTCATGATGATTATGGTTTCCATACTATGGCACATATGCACAACGGACTGGCCAGGAAGCGATAACTAAGAAGGAACGAGGAAATACAAGTGCGTGTAAGGTTTGTCGCGATGTGTCGCACGAGTACGCGAGAGGACACGTGGCCGCCAGTGTTCTTGGCGCCAAAGACGCAGGAATGAAATGGGCAATCTTATGGCAGCTCGTTAACCGCTTCGCGAAAGCTCCGCTACACATAGATTCTCACCGGTGCTTTGGATCTGCATAATTATTCTGCTTGGAAGGAAGCTCACCTAGATAATAATAAAACGACAAAAGCCACAAAAACGAAATACCATTTATATTACCAATTTCTTGTGCCAACCCCGCACTGCACCGGCTCGCTGTAGGTAGCTTTCTATAATCAAATCAAATCAAACTTTATTCCAACATTCGGGATGCTGAGGGCTATCGTCAAAAAGCCGCTACACGGACCTGACTAGGACCACCACCCAGTACAAATGGCAGCGACAGGCAAATACAACAATGTAAGAATGCACTTAAAGCAAAAAATAAACAAATAAGAAATTGCGCTTAATAAGACAAACAATAATCTCAGATATATTGTGAGTACAGATCCAAAAGAAACCTAATTACAATGCATGGTATTAACGTTAAAGGCAGTCGATGAATACACTATATTCCAATAAATGCTACATGAGCAGTAAGAGTAGAACATATGAGAAATGCTAATAAGATGGACCAAATCACCCGGTATCAAAGAAAAAAAAGGTACAACAAGCATTAGTTAAATAATAGCATAAGAAAAGCGGTACAGTGGCATAAACAAAATAGAGCATCAAGTGCGAGTTTAAGAACGTAAAAAGAAACGATGAAGGACCATAATCAGTATTTTCAGATTGTTCCTTTATTCAAGTACAACGGCAAAAGAAATCACAGCATTTTTTTTTTTCGCCTATTAATGCGCATGCACGGAATCTCCCGCTTTTTAACGAGACGAGTATTATAAGTGTCCTGTGCTTTAGTTTTGAAATGGTGCTTATACATATAACCTTTCTAAAGCCTACGTGGTACCGCTTCATGAGCATTGTGCGATAATAGTATAGTAGAGTAATTAGATTCATTTCATTGAAAAGTGGGGCAGTGTGACTGCCATAAGGAATATTTGCATTAGAGCGAATAGCCTTTTTTATGTATTATATGTAATTTGCGGATAGTCGCCGTGCTCCAAACAAGATGGCAGTAGTTTATATGAGATAAAAACAAAGATTTACAGTGGAGAAGTTTGACTGCTTTTGGTAATAAAAAACGTACCCTCGACAGAATGCCCGAGATCCTGCATGTACTGGAAAGCAGTATTTCAACGTGCGCAGTCCATGATATGTGTCGTTCGAAGGTTCTACCTAGACATTTGAAACGTGGCAATGACATCTCCTGTTCGGTGCTACTGTCACACCGAAAGCGAACTTAAAAATTAGGCTCACAATGACTGTTCCCGCGGTGTACGCATTCAGTGCGTTCAAAATGACGTAGCGTTAGAGTAATCTTCAGTAATGTATGGAAGCGGCAGCGTCGAGTAATTGGTACAGAGTACTGTCCTGCGGCGTTAGCGGCATGCAATTTTTCCAGCACCAAGATCCTGGAATCTAAGAAACCCTAGTAGTTTCCTAACTCAAGTTTTTTTTTTACTATCGGCCTAGACTCGAATAAGTACGGTGTGAGTGAGGAAACAAATGAATTTATTTGTCTATAAGTACGCGGTAATTATTTCAGTATTACTTGTGTCCTCAATGTCCATAGGTGCGCACTGAAATCGTCTGGTTCCAGGTGCTCCGTGGGCAGCATTCACGCAGTTAGTTGTGCACAGACCACTTTGTAATTTAGGTAGCCGGCCGAGGGAGCTGCACGTTAAACGGCGACAAGGGACTCTGATTGCACCATTCACCTCATTGCTTCCCTTTCAGTCCCGTTGTCTACATACGCAGATGCAGCATATGTTTCAATGTTCTTGCTAACCACGGCCAGAAACAAGATACTTTAACATGGCGCTGAATGCAAATGTAACACTCTGCTAACCAAAAATAAATGTAAGGCTTCACTTTGGGGGGAGGGAGCAATGCAATAAAAGGGATAACTTAAGAGGTGCAGTATCACATTTGAAGAGAAGTTATCCCGAGTTTCTCTGTCTCACAGCTGTTATTTAGTGTTCTTTCTAGCATCACAATACCCTCAACTTAACAATAACCGGGAAATCTACTTTTAACAAGTATTTCTGTTGTTCTCATGTCATGGCCCATCAAGTATAAGACGTCAATACCAAGAAAAGTATCTTAGCATGAATACAGGCCAGGCATAAAGCGGTTTAAATATTCTTGTTATAGACCCCAACCTATTTTAGCAAAGTTGGCACCGTACTCTCAAAAGAATACATAAATACGAATGGCTTAAGAGAGCTCAAGCATACTTTCTGAGTGAAGGGGCCATCGTCGATGCAACACTTGTTCTTTTATAAATCGCGCGTATTTTTGTTTCCGTGGAAATTTATTTGCCCGTGTTAGGCAGTATTGTAGATAAAATGTAGCCTTAATGATGAACTTCATTTGTGCAGGAATATTGTATTTTGGGAACTCTCAGGAACATTTGTTTCTTATGTGAACTTTAGAACTGATGTCACTGTAGTTATTATAATCGTTCCTTCCATTATGAACATAGTTGTGGGCATTGTTAAGTCAGAAAGTACCCGGTGCCACTTACATGCACCATCTCCTTAAATGCAGCTAAATAGAAAGATAGTCGCAATACTGCGCTGAACTGTACATGAACAAGCGTACAAAGAGCCCGTCATAGCACTTCCCATAAAAGTTATTACGAATGCCGCCACAGAAGACATCTTTATCAAACAGCTGTTCTATGCCGCAATGGTACCGTGTTCTTTATTTCTCTTCTCTGAGATATCTCATGGAATTTCAAATTAGGACACGTTATAATAGCAACCATGATCAGCGTTAGCACTGGACAGATCAGGAGAGGTGTAGCAGGTGAGACTCGAATGCGGTGCTACGGCATGTAATATTGCATAGGCTCGAAGTTGAATGTTTGCTACTGAGACTGGTCTGTGTGTGTTCTCTTGGGCAACCCTATTTCATGTTTAGGGTTAGCCATGACTGGAGGTCTGTGCTCGAGGCGAAGGGTGGCGGAAAGCTTGGACGTCGGGAGAGGATATGCCGGAATCGTTCATCTAGCTCACGAGCTGGCGCACTTGTACGTATGACGATTGAAACCGTGTATGTTGTGCTGTCCATTTCTTTCGCTAGGTGGTGCTTTTAGTTTGTATAATTCGATGTAGGTTTTCTTTGTATCATTCAAACTGATCTTGGGTGCGATTCTGTGCCTGAATCCACGCGCCTTTCATGATTTGTCCTTACTGTATGCCCAATACTCTGTGTTCTTTTTAACTGCACCATACTTTCAAAGTTAGAGAAATATAGATCACAGTGGCGATATTGAGATTTGAATGGGCAGCCTCTATCTTAGGAGTAACTTGCGCGGTTATGTGCACAATTTCTGACGTGTAACTGCGCATATTTCTCAAGGTACGCTAAGTTACTTTTTAATAATTCTTATTGGGTGGCTAAAGCAAACGAGCCTCTTGCAATTCGTAGTCGATATTGTATAGCTGAGGAAAGACACTCTAATTAAATAAGCTCCTGCATAGAGCTACGCGAACAAATGTTTCCCATTCGTTTGCCCTCTGAAAGTGAAACTTGCGCGGTAAAAGAGCACCTACGACGTCAATAATGCCTCCCTGCACCGTCACCGCTGGCATGGCCCCGTAGAAAGGTGTCTTGCGGTTTGTCTTCACTATTTCGAAATTTGAAGTTCATGGCAGATTTACTTGAACAGTAGGATGCACTTTAGACAATCTGTGGGGCCCCAAAACACTTGTCTCTTGCCTTCAGTGGCAGCGCAATATCGTGATGTATGTGCAGACGCGTTAAGACTGGCCATCATACCGTTGTGGATCTGTTTAGCTGCGCAGCAATTTTTCGGCGGCAGCTGTCCGCTGCTATACAAGCATTAAAGCTCGAAACTTATACGTAAAAACAATTTGCCTAGAAATCCAATAGCAGTACAGTTGCAAGGCACAGGTTCACAGGGTCATGCCACTGATGATGATGGCAAGATGACAGGAACGTGGGGTGGCGATGAAGTCGATGTCATGGGCGTTCTAATTGCACGTTAATCTCGGTTTCAGAGAGCCTTCTTACAATGCGAGATATTCGTTCGCGTAGCCCGTAGAGGAACTTGTTTAATCAAAATTTCGTTGCTTACTCAGATAAATATCGAAAACTGGCTCCAAGCTACTCATTTGCTTTAACCACATAAGAATATTAATTCAAGTTATTTATTGTAATATTGTTACGAGCGCACATACCTGGTCAAATTACTCCCTATCTAGAAGCTGCTGACCTGGCGAGTCGAATGGCGACGATAACCCTCTGCTATTTGTATTGCTCTACATTAAAGACTTGGTGCAGTTCGAATAAAAGAAAGAAAATATATGGATCCCACGCACTGTGGGATCCACATTCCACACTTTCCACATCCAATTTAATTATGAGGCTGTACGCAATGCAACTAATTATTATAATTGTACGTCTGCACTGTATCATGCATTCTCGGTCTGCACCCCGTCTCGCGGCGCAACGAAGACGCTCCTGCTCCGCGCGTCGCTTTTTTTCGGGCCTGGGTGTCCTCAACGATCAGTGCACGCCTTGTGGGCATTTTGCTGGCGCGCGTTCACGTGCTCCTGCTGCATACGTGGCCAGCACGCTGTAGCGACGCCAGCTCCAAGCACTCTCTTTAGGCTATGGACGATTGTAATGTTTGCACTGTCACAGCCGAGCACGCGACCTCCGCAGCCCAGCACCTGCGTTTTTGTGGTATAGGAAAGCAGCACATTCATGTGCCACGCGCACCAACTCCGAAACGCTGCCGCGGCGGCACCGGCCGGGATGCGCGGAGGCGAGCGCCGTCTGGTGGTGTCGCAAGAAACCCAGCGGCACGGGCGGAATAGGACCATAACAGCAGCAGGCGCGGAAAGCTTCGCTTTAAAAAGACAAACAGAAAAGCACCCCTGTTTCTGACTCAGCATTGCCTGACTGCCAGATTAGCTAATATGATAAAGAAATCCGCACAACACGTCAAATCGGATCTTTTGAAAATCGTTCATTCTATTCGAAAGCATTTCATACCTGCCCCACAAATTTACGCAAACAATGGTTCACGTTGGTGTTGTGTTCCTAATTCAGATTATTTTCAATGCCGGCGCAAGCCAAACTCTTCTCAGATAATGTTAGTAAAAAAAGAATTATGGACATCCCACGCACTGTGAGAGTCAGTGAAAGCGCAAGCTTTATGTATCCCTAATTTTCATTGACTTAATTGCCACTAAACATGAGTCCCCATTCTTAAAATCCGGCAACGACTTGAAACCCCCATCGAATGAAGTGGAAATCTCCAATGCCTAGTCCACAGCGAAAGCTTGTGGAGAGCTGCAGAATGTTTAAAAGTACCCGCTTCATAAGAAGCCTACAGAAAAACGAGGAAAAAAACATTCTGCTTCAATAACCAGAAATGACGTCTCTCTTTTTTTTCTATCCGAAGTGGCGTCACTTCCGCTTTACTTATATTTTTCCCGCGGAAGTGCCTTCTCCTGGCATAGATAGCGCTTAGCCCCATAAACTTTTGATGAAATACCATTTTCTGAACGCGTGGTTTCTATGAACGCTTCGGTACCACATATACATTTACCTTGTCAGCAGCTGTCAGACCACTGTTTCTGCTTCCTCGCATGCTGCGTCCAGCCACCATGTCGCCCCCGCGTGTTGTCAGAGCAGATTGAGAACCTGGATGTCCGACTAGACGGAATGTCCGACGAGAGGGTTTTCCAAAGGGCACATGACTGACTAGACGAAGTGCCCAACGAGACTGAGTGATCAACGAGTCATCGATTACTGAATATTCCGTCTTATTGGACATTCAGACTGCAAGTGTTATAGAGCGCCGACCGAAGAACATCAGAGCAGCGCTAAACCTTGCATTGTGTTCAGCACTTCCCCCATACAGAGAAACTGTCCAACTTTTTTTTTACGTTTTCGTGTTGCTGTGAAATCCTCTGTTGACCTTTGGCATATCTGTGTTACAGGGTGCTGCGAATACACTGAACTGTGCCCATTTTCTGGTGAAAATATTCTTCGGACCAGCACCCGTCCAGTGCAGTTGTGCCACCCAACCGCACCGATCAAAATGATCTTGATATACTGCACCCAAATATTAGGATTGCTATTCCAGAGACGCCTGCCAGTACATGCAGCTGTCTTGAGTTTCGCAGTAGTGAGATTCGCTATGCACTTTCGCCGATGCAAGTGAGAGCGCGATACAAACTTTTCGAAAGAGCGAAACGCATCTACATATGCGCCGCTGACGGTTAGCGCTGCGTGTCTAGTTAGAGCAGTTTGTGAATAACTAAGACCTATAGCTGTGCCAAATGAGAAGCCCTGACGATGACGTCGGAGGCTTCCGCGGAATATCGCGTTTTGTGAAAAGAAAAATCACAGCGCTAGACATCGCCAGCATACCCCACTGAAATGTACGCGGACTTGGCTTCTTGCCCTGACGTCGCTGCTTAGAAGCGCACTAGCCTTATCTGATCTAAGAGCTATCGGGCCAAGATAATCCGATGACTATATTCCAATTCTCCTTTTTGCTCTTCATTGGTGATCGCCAGGATTGTTCACTTGCGGGCGATGTATGATAAGAAAGGACTGCAATAATGTGGTAGCAAAGGTAATGTGACTTGGGAGCCGTTGGGCGAAGCTGGTCTATGCATATTATTGTGAAGTCCGTATGTTGACATTATGTAAACATCAGACTGGCAACTGATAGACGGGGACATGACCATGCGCAGATTTTTTTTCTTAGCGGTGAGTTTAGGAAGGTGTAGATAATCAAGCAATATCTTACGCGCATGAGGGCCGTTAGCTTTCCGACGTTTATGCAATTTAAACGCCTTATGATATTGAGGCCTTACCGAGCCCTATTACAGCGACACAACAAGAGTTGCGTACTTGACTTAGAGTGCAACAAACACAAGGAGTGACGAAAGGAAGATCAGACAGGAAGAGCACTATCCTGTAAAATAGCGCTCGTCCTGTTTGATCTTGCTTTCCTCTGTACGCGTGTTGTTTTTTTTTTTTTTTGCGCTTCAAGTCAAGTATGCAGTCTCACAAGCTCGCCAAAATTTCAGCTTTTATACAACAAGAGTTGGTGGACAAAAATCATAAGCTATTCCACTCTGTAAGGTGGATGACCAGCGAAGCTGCTTAGCACACGACACAGACACGACTCAGAGGTGTCGTGTGAGGTGTCGCCCATTGGCCTTATCTCACGCACCGTCGAGGTTCCACGCCTGGAATGTCTCTGGCAATGTTCCTCCTCACGTAAACATTGTGAGACACCTGGTAGATGCTCGGGCGCTGTTCCTTTTACACAGCTGCGGTTGCCTTGCGTGCTGTCTAGCTCCAAAAGGTCGCACTCGCGTAGAGTTGGAACACTGTCTGAGGAGTTCAAGTGTAACGCTAAACCTTGCTAAAGCTGTCAGGGCTTCACCCTTCGGATGAAACTGCAATTTCGTTTTTTGTTCATGTAAATTCCTGCCCTTTGCTGATTTCAGCTGGTCTGATTTGTCAAAAGCAAAACACGCTGAAGGAAAATCTATCATTTTCTCACGGAGGAGATAAGCACTAGTTAACTTATACTCTATCTCAGCACTTTCTCGTAGCACTGTGGAAGCTGGAGAACTCGTTAGCCAATAGGAAGGCCGAAAGTCTCTCGAGATGGTTTCATCAGCGCCGCGGCGTCTGCTCAGCGTCCGCTTGCCGTCCTGTCGGCACATGCTCCATGGTTGGTGCATTGACGCAACAAATGTTTGGGCATTATAACTATAAGCTGGGAGTTTACATGAATATGATATGGCTTCGCTTCGTCTCTACGCTTTCTCAGCAGTGCCTTGCGCAGCCCCCTTAGTATGTGCGAATGCCCTTGTAAATATTCAGCCGCGCCGCATCGTCTTTACGCGTCTATTTGGCATTTGCTCGCTGCCGTCATCGCGTTTCACACTAGAATGCGTCAGTAAATTAATGATACCGTGAACAATGACACCTTCATAGCGCTCCGCATCGTCAGCGGAACATCATTTATAACGCTGTAGTGAATTGAATTGAATATTGAATGTATCTTTATTCCCTACAAATTGGGGGAGACAGGGAAGAAAAGCTGCCAGTGCAGTTTGAAAAACACCCTGCCCCCTATGATCACAAGACATGGGCAGCGCGGAGCTGCCACGTGTTTTTGACAACACAAAAATACGCAGTTTTGCAAGAATGCATGAGAAGCACCAGGTGAAAAGTGAGTAGTAGCGCATGGAAAAGTTACACAACGTTTCACACACCACAATGTAATATATATATATATATATATATATATATATATATATATATATATATATATATATATATATATATATATATATATATCTATGTATGTATATATTGTTACGCATGAAGAAAGCGAAGACCGGTGGACGTGCTTGCGGTCCCGAGTGGGGGAAAGAAGAAGAGAACGACGCTGAGTTGATCAACCAGCTGGCCGCTCTTGCGCTCACCTTCGCGACCTAAAGTAAAAGGTCCCCCTCATCCGTAAGGGTGATAAACGGCCTCCTTCGCGCGTAACAGAGGGGTGGAGGTGCGGGGTACCGCTCATGACAACAGAACCGTCACTGCCGCAGCTTCGTCGAAGCCGTCGACTTGCCCACCTCCCGCCATCAGCCGTGACCGCCTTCAACATGCCAGAAGAAGGAGCCGCTCCGAGGGCAGCGCCTAGCAGTCCACTGCCATACTACCGAGTTCCACCCACCTTCGGAGGCAAAGCGGGGGAAGATGCCGACGAGTGGCTCGTCCACTACAAACGAGTGAGAAAGTCCGACGGCTGGGATGCAACCGCTCAGCTCACCAATGGGTGTTCTCCCTGACCGATACCGCCCTCGTGTGGTACGAGAACTACGAGGACGCGCTTACGACGTGAGAACATTTTGTTGACGAGTTAAAGGCGTGTTTTGGTGACTCAGTCACCAAAAAGAAGCGTGCGGAGCAGACACTGTCGCAACGGGCACAGCTACCAAGTGAGACATGCCCAACATATATCGAAGAAGTGTTAAAGCTGTGTAAGGTGGTCAGTGCTCGCATGTCGGAAGAAGATAAAGTTGGACATTTGCTGAAAGGAGTGGCTGAGGATGTGTACAATTTTCTAATTGGAAAGGAAAGCCACAGTTCTGTGTCCGACGTCATTCGGCATTGCAGAAATTTTGAAACGCTCAAGATGCTTCGGATTGCGCCAAAGTTTGGTCGGTTGGCAAACGTTACGACGGTTGCCAGTGTGTAAACGAGCCCTTGCATTGACCTTCCTACGACCATCTGACAGATTGTCCGCGAGGAACTTTCCCACCGCGAAGAGTTGTTGCATTCAACTGCTGACCACCATGGCGTGTGCACGTCACGTAAGGCTATGACGGCGCCACATTCGGTCCCTTGGCAACCGATGGTTACCGCAGCGGCCGTAGAGTACAGCGCGGCCCCATAGTCGAGGATGACAACACGCCCTCCAACTCCGCGCTATGACCAAAGCGCTCAGCGCATGCCTTCTCTACGCCCGATGTATCGTCGTGACACACGCCACGAACCAACCCACTACACGAGAGCAAATGATAATATTCGCTTCACCAACGAACAACCAAGGTTTCGACCTCTCCCACTGTGTTATTCCTGCGGTGTCCCGGGTCATATATCGCGGTTTTGCAACCAGCGTATGACCACGTGGTATGGCCAGCCCTCAGAATTTTCTCGGCCCTCCGAAACGGTGCCCAGTGGCCAGAACACGTATCATCTGGCGACGAGTATTGGCCGAGCACCTCCTGGAATCGCTCCCCGGCATCTAACAGGAGTTTGACACCCCACAGCAACGTCGTGCTCCCCGTTCTCCCTCACCACTGCGTCGCACCATGTCCCCTTCGTCACCGGTCTTCGTTTTCTTCATGCGTAACGATATATAAATGTAAAGAAGCTGTACACTCAACAAATCTGCACTCCTGAAATAGCTGACCGTATAAACATGAATATTAGTCCTGCTGATTAAGTAGGGAAATTTCTGATGGGGTAAGGGCACATATATCAATTCCAGATTTGTTTTAAGCATTTAAAAGCCTTGGTAAGTTGTTTTTTGGCATTTGGGAGCTGTAATTAGTTCTAAAAGGGTGCACTGTCCAGCGTTCTGTGTTTATTGTGAAACGTGAGAGGACACGTTCTTCTAAACATGATAATTTAACGAGGGATAGATCGCCTTCCCTGTTCATGTGATAAAACTTCTGCAAAAGCCGACGCCTATAAATTTCGTGCACCATGATAATTTTAAGCTTGTCAAATAAATGCTCGGTGTGTATATCGTACGGAATATTTGCGAGGACGCGTACTATCCTTTTCTGCAATAAAAAATTTGTTTAAGCTCGTATCAGTTCTAGTGCCCCATACGAGGCGACAATACTTGATATGAGAGGCGAACAAGGCATTATATAATAGTACTTTACCTGATGTAGGGAGAAGGTATCGGTTTGGGCTTATTATACCTGTTGTCTGACACAGTTTTTGTGTTACAGTATTTACATGGTCTTTCCATAGCAGCGATGTAGAAAAGGATTTCGATGCTTTCTACAACTGCAATCTGAGCATTATTATAGGTTATGCCATGTAGCAAAGGGGAGGTGCTTCCTGTGCGACGAAAAATTATAGCTTTAGTTTTGGTTCGATTGACACATAAACAGTTTTGCTTAGACCATGTACTAAGTTTCAAGAGCACTTCATT
Source organism: Dermacentor andersoni (assembly GCF_023375885.2). Taxonomy (NCBI): domain Eukaryota; kingdom Metazoa; phylum Arthropoda; class Arachnida; order Ixodida; family Ixodidae; genus Dermacentor; species Dermacentor andersoni. The sequence goes on from NW_027314758.1 coordinate 1,039,140, forward strand.
TGATATTGTGATAAGTTAGGTGTAAGAACGTGAGGTTAGAAATATGCTGGTGTTGTCTGCGCAAATTAAAAATTTTACATTGAAATAAATATTTACAATATCGTTAACGTAGAGATTAAAAAGCAAAGGACCCAGAATGCTGCCTTGAGGTACTCCAGAGAGTATAAATCTTTATTGGGACCTCAAGTTATTTATATGTACATATTGGCGTCTATTTTGAATATACGACTTAAAAAATTCAAGAGGAAGTCCTCTAACTCCATAACGATTGAGCTTATGCAAAAGAGTATTGTGGCTAATGCAATCGAACGCTTTACTGAAATCTACAAATAAACCGAAAGTGAGGAGCTGGTTATCGAAATTGGTAAGAATATATTCTTTGTGATGCATTGGGGCTAACTCTGTGGACTTGTCTCTCTGAAACCCATACTGAGATTCGCTAATTAAGTTGTGCTTATTACAGAATAAGTTTAAACGTACAAATATTATTTTCTCTGAAGCTTTGGAAAAGATAGGGAGAACAGATATGTGCCGGTAATTATTAATGTCTAGCTTGTTGCCTTTCTTACGGAGTACTGTTACTCTCGCAGTCTTCATCTTTGCAGGAAATACACCGGTTGAGATACACAAGTTGTATATGTGTACAAGTAACTCAGTGGTCTCATGTAGCACAAATTTTAGGGGTGTCATCTGTATTCCATCAGGATCAATGCATGACAAGTTTTTAAAACTAAAAAATACTGTATGCACTTCATGAACATCTATATGCTGACAAAAGAACGTGTTCTGCTTTGGAGGGAAAGTAAGGTCAGGAAGTTTTGCAGAAGTAACATAGGTATCGCGATACAGAAAATGTTTATGAAACTGTTCGACCATTTCATGCCGTGATAACTTCGGTCCTTTGTAAGCAATTCGTTATATAGAATCGCTCCTTCTTTGTCACCCCAACACAAAATTCAGCTTATTTCAAAGTTTTTGGCAGTTTATGCTACCTGCTAAGCGAAAATCAAACCACATTTATGGCTAGGCGCCCCCTGTGCGGTCCTAGCAGCGTCAAAGCTAACAGCTGATCTCAATACAAATGACAAACCTTTCTTAACGCTTTGACCTCGGAGCGAGATGAGACTAAGTGATGGCGGACTTTTTTTCATTTAGTTCTTTCTGTCGGGGCGTTGAGCGGGTAACAAGTGCGAATTCAGATCGAAGTGGAGAGTCAGTGCTGTACGGGCGCCGTTATGTTGCTAAGTAATCACCGTTGTGGTGGCTATTAAGATTAGCATCGGTAACCAGCACAGAAACTTAAGCAATGTACGACCTGCATGTGAAAGGTCCTAACATGTCACGTATCGCAGCAACGTATCATGTTCAAAGCAAAAATAAAACTGTGTAATCCCGCCAGTAATCCGACAGTTACGACCGAAACTACATTCCTCAGCACAAGGATATTACCTGCTTCGGCAGTGCTGCAAGTTTCTTGTGAGATTGAACATAATTATAGTATGCTGTGTGCAATTCATGCGAAAAAGAAATGAAAAAGAAGGAACTGATCATTAGACGACCATAATTAATCATTAGCAGATCCATGAAGGCTACAACTTCAAGAGGACGTGATATTGGCGCGATATCACTTGTACAACAATTGCCATTTCGCTCACCCCAAACAGAATGGGATCAAGTCACGATCAAGCGGCGCCCGTGCAGGGAATTCCAGGAAATCAAGGTGCATACCATTGCCGCTGGACTGACGGACACATCATGAGCTACGACTTGAAGGACGAGAACCAGTTTACTTTTTCACAGTGCTCTCAAGAGCAGTTTTTGGTTTTCCTAAGGTAAGCGAGAGTTCGCCTGCCTACTCACTTTTTTTTCTCTCTCTTTAGATGGTTTTTCCCCCATGCAAGGTAGCGAACCATGCTACTTTTGTTTTTGGTTAGCCTCCCTGCTTTTTTCTTCGTTTCTCGCTCATCCTCAAGGTGCGTAAGATTTAATTTCGTATGGCGCGTTCAAGCCTAAAAGCTTCAGTTGAAATAACCATGAATTGTGAGCGTCCTAATGTCTCGCTATGTGTCCATTGTGCTCTCTGGCAGCGCTTATAAACCAAGGCCTCTCATTTATCAAGGGTAGCTGTTCGTAGTGCGTAATCGGTGATTCATTATTCCTTTTTTCTTTGCTGTTGTTAGTAGTCCGATTGCAAAACCTAGTGGGGGTAGGGTTTGTAATTTTCACTGGAATTTCGATTTCTTCCAGTTTCGCTGTGTATTTGCCTCGTTTTTCGGCACCTGCTATCGGACGCGTCCGTAGTTGTGATTTTCCCTCCAGTCCCTGCGATAGAACAGCCGCGCAAAAAAAAAATCGTTCATGCAGCGAACCCATCAAACTTTGCAACGCTCTTTAGCTCTGTGTTCAAGCTCTTAAACATGGCTATGCGGTAATGCGGCATTGCTGTCTTTTCGCTGCGAATATCTGTCACTCAAGCTCGAGATCACAAGCCCGGCAAAAGCAGTTCATCGTCGTAATCATATTAAGCATCCTCTTTTTATGTCCCCTGCAGGACGAAGACCTCTCTTTGCGATCTCCAATTATCCCTGTATTGCGCTGCTTATTCCTACTTTCGCCAGTAAATTTCCTTATTTCCTCACCCCACCTAGTTTTCTGCCATCCTCGACTGCGTTTCCATTCTCCTGGCACCCACTCAGTATGTGTAATGGTCCTGCGGTTATCCATCCTACGCATTACATGACCTGCCCAGCTCCATTTTTTTACCTTTAATGTGAACCAGAATATCGGCTATCCCTGTTTACTCTCTGATCTACGCCGCTCTCTTCCTGTGTCTTAATGTTACCCATACCATTCTTCGTATCATCGCTCTTTACGCGGTCCTTAACCTGTTCGTGAGCTTCTTTGTTAACCTCCTAGTTTCATTCCAAGTAAATCATTATAATTCATATAACCGGTCCTCAAGACTGTGTATTACACATGAGAAAAAAGTGCATTTCGTAAAAAAAGCGTAACAACAGTTATACTTGTATATATATGTATATATATATATATATATATATTCGCTTTTTCTGAATAAGAAAAAAACACGATATAAGTGGTCTTATTTGTCAGTGAAAAATAGATAATGGACAACACGAGGCACTTGTGTAAGGAGCGAATAGTATGCATATCTTTTCTCTTTTCACTTTCTTTCCCTTATCCTTGACATGTACAGTCGGGAGCAAAATTTTGAAGACCACGGCATCATCAAAAAAATTTACTTTCTCTTAGCTCAGCCGTGAAACGTGAAATTTTCCAACTGCAAAACATTGGTCAAACGGCCACACGTGTAGCCTCTACCAGTTGGCTCCAGTATCATGCTTAAGCGCCTAAGGAAAAAAGCATATTCGTGCCATTGATGGTCTCCAGACTTTTGCTCGCGACTGTACTGGTTCCAAGTTTTTCAATTTCTTCTCTATTGAAGCTACGAATATTTCCTTATTTTTGTTCTCTGCTGTCCTACAAATGCAGGCTTGTCCCTCCACGTTGCATAGAAAATACTTGGACAGGCAAGTTGCCTAAGAACTCGCGTAGGTATCCCGGTGACACTTTGTCCCGCAACAAATTCTGCCGCAGGGAGTCCGGATCACTACAATCAAAGGAATGCACCGTGAGTATGTCAATGCGTCATAAAATGAGGCTTGAAGGCAACCATACCAACCATGCAAATAATTCGGCGTATAGTAAAGCAAGAGATGTAACGGTTACAAGCACGAGATAAGGTGCCTCAGAAAGGCTGGCCATCGTTTTGATGGAGGACCTATCTTCGTCTCCTATCGAAACGTTGGTCAGCCTTCCTGAGGCACCTTATTCCTGTTTGTAACTGTTGATACTACACTGGGCTACTCCGTCTGTGGGCCCCCTTCTTGATTTTAAGCGAAAGAGTTACTTTTAAAGCGAATAGCTTTCTTCGGCTCATTGGACCAGCCTTTTATCCTTGTACCTAAACGTTTTCCTGGGCTTATCCCGAAGGCGTTGCATTCTCACGCAGCTCCTCAACGCACTAGCTGTGACGCGAGAGAAGAAAGCGAAAAACTGGCACGTCACGCACCCAACACTCGTTTGAAGGCGCCACTTTAGCACGATGGAAGCATGCGCGTTGTAATCGGCCAAGCGAGGCAACGAAGTAATCGTGACCTAATGGTTAGAGCATTGGGCTATACCATGCTGAAAGACGCAGCGTCGATCTCGCCACTATTCACCGATTTCTTCAAAGCATTATAGGCGGACTTCACGCCCTGGAGGAGGAGGATGAAACGGAAGGAGGGAAAGGCAGGGAGGTCAACCAGATGCACGTCCGTTTTGCTACCCTACACAGGAGAAGGGGTTTAAGGGAAGGAAAGAAAGGAGAGAGAGGTGTACCCACTGGAGGTATACAATGTGTACGGGAGCCTGTCACGCTGTCCACGAAATGGCGAGTTTCTAAGAGATAGGAGCTAAAGTTACTAGTACCTTTAATACAAGTAACTATACTTTAATAAAAAGTTGCTTTATTAAAACAAATAGCTTTCTGGAAGCGTTCGAGAATTCTCTTACATTGACAATCATCGTCGACGGTTTCTGCAACAAGACTTTTTGACATCTCATCATTAATACCAGTTGTAGTTAGCAAATGTGAGAAGGCTGCGACAAGGTATATAATTACGCGTGTTCCTGGTTATACCATTTCTATATATACCCACGAACGTACTTATTGAGTATTGAAAGTTTGCTTCTAGCGCTGATAGCGACGCCTTTTCACGCGGCATTACAAAAGAAGTATTGCTATAGTTATTTCGTTCTGTCTGCTGCTGCCATGTAATGCTTTCCTAGGCCTTCGTCAAGCTGTTCGTACAGCTTTTAGCCCAGCTGACCACCCAGATACTTGCTGGAAAATAAAATATGATTTGATTTTGAAGGACAATCGTACAGATTTTGGCTCCACTGCATGGTTTTATTGTGAACTGGGCTGCGCAAATGCGGGCCGCAACGTAATTAAATTTGCTACCATTTTGGTTGGTGTTTCACATTGCATTTTTGAATAATAAACATATTTATGTTTGCGATAGGTATAGGAGCGCCAGTTGTGCAAGACTTTTCCGGCTAAGCCACTGGCTCAATTCTAGTCAAATTTGACACGGGGACTACAGTTCTCGATGTTTTCAGTTTATTAGCACCTTAGCGATCATCACTTGCCTATTTTTTTTTACGGTAAGGCCAAAGTGCGCGTTCTCTGTCCCGGTGCCGCTCAATAATTAATGCATCAACAAGACGGTGGCATCATCTGTCACTAATATGATGAAACACATCTTTTACCCTTTTGCCCTAGATGGCAACACCGTTCTGTTACACCAAAATGGACGTTTAGAGGCTCCGCGACAGGCTACGCGAACTTCGGCTTTATTATGAAGGGAACACCCAATTAGTAAACGTGGCTGGTAAACGTGGTCTTCAAGAGCCCTCACTGGAAACAGCTACGGCCGTGTAAAATTAAAGAAGAAAGAAATCAAACGGTTCGAGTGGCAGACTCATGTATACGTGACGCCATACTTATAGAACTGAAATAATTGAAAGCCATGAAAAAGATGCTGCGGGTTGACTAAAAGCAAGGAAGCAAAACTTTGAAGGGTAGACAACCCCCGGCAGGCGAATGCTAGTTTCAGTTTCAAGGAACATGCGAGCTTCAAGCGGCTGCCGGACATCCTAACCTATTTGATTTTGTTTCTCTTTTTGTGAATTTTAAATCGGGCGAAGCGCGGGAAGTGGTTGTCTTCGTGCGTCCGCCGAGCTTACCTCCGCTCACCCTTGCCGCTCGCTCAGCGATATCAAGAGTCGGATCGCGCTTGGTCATCTGCTTCGCTTTTCGTCCCCAGTATGAAGATGGGAAAGATAAGACAAAGAAGCTCGATCAGGCGTGCAACGAACGGCAGACGCAGGGAAGCGACTCAAACGAGCATTAGACGAAGATGGCTAAACGAGGCATCACATGTGTTGCGCGGCTCTGTGGTGTTCTAACAGCTGGAATTTCAGTTCCGCAAAGTTTTTCAGGTTTATTAACGACACCGGGTAAGCACAAGTATTTCAGTTCATATTCGTAGCAGGTATTCATTTTGCATGAGTAAACCAGTTCTGTGCAAGCCTCAGTGGACTGACATAGGAGCAGTGTCGCTCGACCCATTCGTCATGATGGCAGCCCACCTGCAGGCTGTCGGTGAAATACTTGTACTGAAGGGCTTGAGTGCGTGTTTGCTGGGCTATACATTTTGCGCACTCTTTACTTTGTCAAAACTTACAACCAAGGCTAAAGAAAAGAAGGTAGCCGTGACATTTTATCAAATTTCAAGAGCAATGACGGCAAAAGGATGCAAGCACGTATTTTCTTGTTGCGTTTTGATGCACAGTTATTAAGATATCGTATTAAAGAAGGTTGATGCTGTCTACTTTATCTGAATTTTGGAGCGTTGATGGAACTTTATGCTCCGTTACCTTGCTTAGGCACAGCTTCGGTGTGTGCAAGTTTTTGAGCATATGTATTATAGACAAGGCACAATGTTTTTTTTTGCCGGCAAAAATGTATTTAATAATACCGGTAATACAAGTATGGAGTATTTAATTATAATTAAGTGTGAACTGGTAATCCCCCTTGCGATGAAGAATGCTATTAAGTTATTTTATTAATAGTCGGTTCCTTGCGTTGATGTTGTGTCAGAACAGCGTCCTAATACTCGCCGTTCATTTCTGTGTATATATGAACATTACGCAAAGTATGACGAAAGGCAGATCATGTGCACTTGTAGGCGCTATAGAAATATGCTCCCTCATTCGGCATGTAGTTCAAGTAATGACAGCAATTGTAGGCTACTTCCTGTTCATGCAGATACATGTAGCCAGTTTAAATTTCTGTGGGTCCTTACTTATACTGTTAATGAAATGCACGTATCGTACTCTATCTTCTTTCTGTAAGCCCCGAAATGTGTCGCCATTATAACATACGTGATAGTCAAGTTCCGCGTGACCAGCCCTCGATGGCTAATTTTCGCATTGGTTTCGATCTTGCTGAATCTGTGTTCACTCATCATGTAGAAATTTCAGTTGTGAATGAAAATTGCTTCTGCAGATTGACGCTTTCGCATTGCGTGGAGGTCAGTATTTTTCCAGTACGGAATGTGTGAAAAAAAAAACCGTTCAACTTTTACTTGTGTTGAGCTTTCACTGCCTAATGAATCGGCCAGCTTCAGTTGATCCCCTTCACAACACGCGAACAAAATTCACGATTGATGGTGCCAGGAAGTTATTTTCTTTATACTACCCCCCACTATACATCTGTGGACCACTTGAATTGCAGCCCTAAACTTAAACACATGTTAGGAATTCCGAAGCGACTAGGTTCACGAAATAACGAAATGTACCTGCGAATATTGCAAGATAAAGACTGTTTGCTATACAAATATTTTTCATTATAATTGCATTGCACTGGTGGGTACGAGCCAGCGCTCGCACACACCAGTGCTCTAAAAATGAATAGAAGCTTCCAAGGTAAACGCAGCAGAAAAAAAAAAAGCGCTTCGTAAGCACGGCGCACTTCAGCGGTTTCTGCCCCTCGATTTGGCCAATGTCGCCGCAGCGCCAGCGGATCTGCAAGAGAGCACAAACACGGATTACTTGCGTGCGAATTGGGAAAGCAGGGCTTCGCGGCAACACTCCTCCTCCCGGTGGTGTGCCCTCTCCCTCTAGTCTCTGACCTCATCAGTGACATCTTGGATGCATTGTTTTGTTTTTGAATTATTTCTAGTGGATATCCGGCAACCGCCAGTGGTGGAAGCGGCGCTGGCGCCGCGTATAGGCATGGGGCAGAGTGTCCCAAGGGAGGTACAGGGAGTTTCCGCCCCCTGGGGTAGAGCAGGTACCGACGTCGTACGAAATACAGAGATACGCCATTTGATACAAAACGTAACAAACAATGTTGAAAAAAAAACATGACGTCCCGTAGGATCCAAGTTTGAAAATTTCACAGATGAGAGCTATCACGCGCGTCTACGCGTGCAAAAAATGAGAACACGCTGCTCCATGAAAGCTGCAGACAGGTACTTTCCCAAATTTACATATACTATGCAAAATCTTCCCAAGTCAATACAGGGAGGCATGCCCGTGGTGTGGCGCAATACCCACACTTTATCACATCACATGGGAGTGCAATACGAATAAGGCATTCCACAAAATAGAAAATCCGAATGCAGAGCCGTGGGAGAGCGTGCTCTCCAGCGGCGACCCTAGCCTGTAACGGAGGCTGGTGGATCATGCCCGACGAGCAGCCACGCTCAGTGGTGCCCTGGAATAGGGGCGCCAACCATGCAGGCTGGAGATCTTCATCAACCAATAGAAGATGAAGACATACGGCCTGACCGCTGAATTACTCTTTCTAGAGCAATAAAGTTTACTTCCTCCTCCTCCTCCATGCACAAAACGGGATTCCCCGGGTCGTACATAGCGTTCCATTACTGTAACAAATGAACTAAGTAAGATTTTTGCTAAGCGTACTCTGAACGAGTTAGTTTAGCGGCACATACACATAGTTGAGGATTGGAGGTGGGCCCGTTTAATGTTTGTCGAAGAGTGGGCACCAACTACAGGTGGTCTCACCCTTCAAATTATCGTAACATGCATTGGGGATCCGCGTGTTACGTCTAGGCTTTAAAAGGGCAAATTTACGCAACAGTAAGTGACCTGTCGTGGTTCCTTAGTTGCTAGGGCGTTGGTTGCGCTGCTAAGCACGAGCTCGCGGCATCACATCCCGGCCACAGCAGCCGCGTTTCGATGGCAGCTAAATACGAAAAACTCTTTGTATCGTGCAATGGGGTCCACGCGAAGGAACGACAGATGGTTAAAATTAATCCGCTATTCTCCACTACAACATGCCTCTTAATCACATCGCGGTTTTTGCATATAAAACCCCAGAATTTTTTTACAACTGTTAGTAGGAAGTGGGGCACGTACTGTAAAAGTATTTTACACATGCGAGCAGTCAGAATCGCAGAATGCGTAAAATTACGCACGTTGGAGCTTTATGATTTATTTATTGTAAACTTGAAATAAATTCTATGATTTAGGATACCGAAACCGCGATACGATTATGACGCGGAAGTAGTGGGTGGACTTCGCATTAGTTTGGACCACTTGGTGTTTTCAGTGTGGACTTAATGTCCGGTATATACACGGGCGTTTTCGCATTTCTCCCCCGTCTAAATGCGACCGCCGTGACCTGGAATGAAGCTGTGACTCCTAAAAAAGAAAATCTCCCAACCTTGATAAGCTGTCCACTTAATAATTGTTAACCTTGATAAGTTGTCCATATCTCGTTTGCATTGTTCTGCTCCAGAAAAGAAGTGGAGATGCTCTTTGCAAGATAACGTGCTGCCCTGGAAAAGACCGGTACAGACGAAGCGTTGACATGGCTGAATACTGGTGCCTAGATGGAACGAACTGTGGCAAAAACAAGGTAAAACGCGTTTCCCTTAAGTAGATATCTCTTTACGCTCACGGTGCTAAGGAAGCACTCGACATCGGTAAATGTAGGAGGTGCGAATGAACAAAAGGTAAAAAAAAAGATGCTAGCACTTGTTAGAACAGTACACAACTTAGCGTGGTAACAATAATCACTGTAGAAAGATTTGGCAGTTCTTTGTTGCAATGCCTAGTCTCATGCGGGCGTTCCGAAACCCAAATTTACAGGAGGTACAGTGCATATATAGTAACAAATACCTGATGTGATATATAGGGTTTTGTTGCGCAAGGGTCAGTAAGGACCGAAGAGCATCAAGAAAAGCTATGACATAGTCGATGGTGTGGGATATGCGTTGTTGTGGTATATATCAATGGAGATAAGGGTATAAGCGACATGTCTGTGTGGTTGTGTGAAAACATTCGCTGTAAAGTGCGTAAATCGTAAATGTACTAAAATACGACAGTTATGTATAAGGTGAAAAATAATGCGTAGGACGCAAATAGAGAGTATGGTACGCAGGGGTGAAAGACTAAAAATATGTCTCTGGCAAGAGCATTACTGCTTCACCAGAGCCCTTTGAAAGTATGCTCTATACAAAACGCTACCATCGTCTCAGCGGCCTGCGAATTTTTTGGGCTGGTGATATGTAATGCGGCGACTTCGTATGAAAAACTCAAAAAGTGATCTTGCGTTAAATATTGGTTTCTTACCCAGAATGCCTGATATAGACGTGGTAAAACGAGTGTTTCCGTTTTGCTTGTATGCATACCTGCCTGTCCGATTGGGTCGGAAAGCTGAATGACCTTCGTTTATTAACTACACATCGCGCTTTTTAAATGAACATGCGAATTTTCAATCCAGGGTGTCCGAGCGAACGTTGTCCAGGCTGTTCAAAAATATGAAATTGGCGCATTGCACGATTATGAGACCTACTGCGTTCGGTTGCAAGTCCCTTTTCGCGGCAGAGTATTCTTGTGCACTGATTACCTGGCTCATATAAAAATAAATATTCAAAATAAGCTATTTTAAACAGAGGGCATGACTTTCGATAGAAAATGGGTTACCGGCTCCCGAAACATCCCATTCGATCGTTTTCGGCGTGCCTTAGCCGCCTTTTATTCATAGCGTGTGAAATACGAGGGCCACGTGCTAGCAAGCCCGCGTGCAGCCACCTCAGCGGTGCGAGAATTGAATTCGACAACTGACCTCCTGGTTACACCGTGCGATGGCTGTGATCGTGGCTGCGAGCGAAAGCAAACAGCGAAACGTTGCCGCTTCGAGGCGGTCGCCGAGTCGGACAAGTCGCAGCGCTCGGGCGCGTAAACACGCGGTCATATTTTCGCGGTGTAATTAAACGCGAGGCATATTTCGCGCGCTAAAGGACACCGCCGAAAACAATTAACTGCGTGGCATATGGCGCGCTGAAAATGGCCGAATGGGATGTTTTAAAACGCAGAGCGCTCCCATCGGTAGTGACGCGCTTAGTTCGAAGATTTAGAAGTTGAGTCATTAAACTTCAGCAATTAGTCAGGTAATTAGTGCACGAAAATTTAGTCTCTCTTTCTCTCTCTCTCTCTGGTGAAAGAGTACTGACGAAAAAACACTGTAGGTCTCATAATTGTATATTTTACCTTTTGCTTTCGCGTTATTTTAAAACAGTTTTCTGTTAGCTAGAACGTCCTGCGTAAGCGCAGCAGAAGAACATGCCTTTGCATTTTCCTCTGCTTTCGGATGAAAACGGCTCCATATATCATTCTGAGAAACCTTTTTTTTCTTGTCCTTGCTGCTTATAAAATGAAGAGAAAAAAACTCTAATTCATAATACATAAACCTGCAAGTTTTAGTCAATTCAGGACTAAGTTTGTTCACTCGCGCAGTGTAAAATTTTTTTACTTTTAGACACATTTTCCGCGTATAATTTAAAACATAACATCGCTGACACTAGAATCGATAGCATCCACTTTATCAGCAATGAGTTACGCGTGCCAGTGACCAGGCCAGATTATTCACCTCACGACCTAAAATTTAGGCTTCAATCGCGTCGAAAAATCAAAATTATTTTGTAAACAGCTTTTCCGTACCTACAGTGAGGTTGGTTAAACACAAGTAAAAATGTATTCTTTGGTGAATTTTTTTCATATTTCTAAAGCATTTCCGTATGCCTTCACTGACATATCCAAAACAATATCAGTATCCTATTCACGCAACAAATACGATTAACATGCAAAATTTGCGGTATCGCGTAACTCCATATCCAGCATATGAGTACTTGTGATTTGCAGCGGACAGAAACGTGCATATACAGACACCTCCTTCTTTCTTTCTTTTCTTTTAATTTGTACAGGAATGCTACAGCGGTTACTGCAAGGCCAAACGCAAGAAGTAAAGCAGCATCGCACGAAAAGAGGCGAGCAGGAAATTAAGCCATTAGCATTCAGTGTGCTTTCTAAACTACAGCAACGTTTTTCTTTCTAAATAAATAAATAAATAAATAAATAAACGTACTGCTATGTTCACTACGTTATTTTGCTATAAAATGATTTGTCAAGATGACCGCATTCTATCTTTTATGGAAGCTGCTGATCTATTCTTCGCGAAACTTGGAGAAGTAGGGAACACAGCAGGCAGTGCTGTGAGCGCAGCTGTCTGGCATTATGCCTAGGATGACACGTCGCTCGCACTGATTGATTGATTCTTTATTGGTTTATCACATATAGATATGATGGGAGGGGAATGGAAAAGCCATTCAAGGATGGCTTGAGGGAGTTCTTCGCCCCCATACTGGCAAAGGGAACAGCAGAGGCACACACATTTTGTTCACATGGTCGTACAGTTTAACAAAGCCATCATATTAACCACAACATTGTCATACACTTTAACAAAACCATAAAATTAAACACATCATTAGTTACTGTCCTACGTAGGGAATCATGCGTTAACATACGTAACTTCACCTCAGCGTCGAATGCCAGCACAACATTTCGTAACAACGTACGCGTAGTAATAGTGGCAGTAGTGGTATCCCAGCTTGGGCCCAGCTTCACCGCTTTCGTCACGTCGGGCTTGGTAATGGAAATTTCTGGCCTGGAAACACGACGCCATACAGTGCAATGCACAGGTCTTGTGCCATCTAAGGGGTGTTAGCCCTGCTGGAAGTGAGGGTAGGTGCTTGCTCACAGAAAAAAAAAATGTCCGTTGGCAGGCAGTCAAAGGCTGTTCGGAATGGTCAAGGCAACCTATCAGCAGAATTCAGCGCTTCCTGCCGCTCTGAACTACATTCTTAGCCTGCTGTACTTGCATGCTTCGTGGTCATGGCGAAGCGCTGCTTAGCCCGAGGTCGCGAATTTGAACCTATCTCGTTATGACCCCAATCATGACCCCATCAAGTGTATTGCGACGGCGAAAAATACAAAAAGCTAGTGTATTTAGATGTGGGCTCACGTTCGAAAAACCCAAGTGGTCAAAATTTATCCGGAGCCGCCCACTATAGAGCATGCCTCATAACCAGATTCATTCCAAAAACATTCCAGCTCTTACTCCAAGAAACAGTGTCAAATTAAATTCGTAATTAGTAAGCTTCATTCGGGGACCCGTCGTTGTTCATTACGTCATCTAGGGTCTTAACTTTCTCTCAAATGGCTGGTCCTTACAGACGCTCTGCATGCACACCTGTCAGAAAAAGGAAATACACGATTGACCCTTCCTTTAACCAGAGTCATATGATAACTCTGACGCCGCGGAACATCCACCATGCGAACAATATAAGATCTAAAGATTGTCTGAATTCGGGGCACTTTCTTTACTCTCTGTAGGTTATATGTCAAACCGTGCATTTGAGCATGTTACGACGCTATACGTCGCTTTATTGATGCATAGTCACTATAATAATGTTGTCACTCTCGTGCAGCACAAGCTCTAACAATCATATCTTTTTGTTCACTAACGTGGATACTTATTCTCATGAGCCGTTTCCGCATGTTGAAGAAGGCGCCAGCAAGCTTGGAGATAAAGAAAACGATCAACGAAGTGTTCGTTGTTCTTCTGCCATCTTGACTGTAGCTTCTCTCTGTATACATTTTGCAAATAAGTTTTTCTTTGGCTACTCTTATTCCCATCACACTATGTGTAACTGTACGAGGGCGAATCACAAAGTCTTTGCCCCTATTTTTTTAGCCAAATTACGGCTGTAAATGCGAGGTCAACATATCCATTCCCAGCGGTGGACCTTTCTTGGACCGGGACCTTTCTTTCTGCCGGTAGCTCCGCGGCACGGCGCTGCTGTCAGTTGTTGAAGATTGCGGTTGTGCTTGACACGTCCATGGCGATGAGCAACGAAGTATGATTCGTTTTCTGTGGAGCAAGGGACGAACGCCCCATGAAATCCTCAGGGAAATGGAGCCCACGTATGGGGAAAGGTGTATCGCCTTTGAGAAGTGCGAGGTGATTGTGTTGCGAGTTTGCAAAAGGCCGTGAAGACTGACATGACAATGAGTGTTCGGGAGGCCGCGTGCGTCGCTGACTGACGACTATGTGGACGAATTCTACCACAGGAGCATCTCAAGTTTACTTCTGCGATGGGACAAATGTCTAAACCGGTGTGGGGACTATGTGAAAAAAAGTGTAAGGTACGTAGAATAGTGCGTACATTTGCGATTGCCTGTATGTACCTTATATTGGGTAATAAAAATTAGGGGCACATACTTTCCGATTCGCCCTAGTACATATATTACCACGATGCAAAATTGGGCATAATCATCATCTCTATCCTTGCAATGTCACATAAACATATCATCTTCGTAGCCTGTGGTTTAAGTTTCACTTCAAAATGTAACCCCACGATTCATGATTGCCCTTCTACTAACAAACAACAATGCTGCGCATCACGTAGCGCCCAAATAAAATTTCGGTGGACATTTTTTTATTAAAGAAAGAAGACAGGGCTTACTTCGAATCACGGAATGCATACAAAAGCAAGGTGAGGTTGCGACCACTATGAAAAATGAAATTAAATGCTTCAAGTAACTTTTTACTTCGCAATCAAGAATGGGGCTGATAGATGGAGTAGCACACTGTGGTATGAAGGTTATAAACAGAAATAAGGTGCCTCAGAAAGACTGAGGCACCTTAGCTCTGTTTATTTCCCAGTATCTTTAATTGAAATGCCTCCTGTTTTTTTCACTGAATGCACGAGCAGCGTTATGAACGCTCAAGGTATGATCTCGCTGTGTGCGGCCATGTATATTTCCTTGTTGTTTTTATTGTTGGTGTACGTTCGGTCGTCTCTATTTCACGGCCGTCATTGACTTCGGTAACTGTAGCCGGCTGATCAGTATTGGGCTCGTCCTCTGTCACCACAATGTGGGAACACTTATTCAAACACATTTCTTAGATGCAAGCATGAAAAGAATAAGAAAAAGACACTTAGGCTTTCATCTATAACCTGAGCATACTTTGCTATGTTAGAGCCTGAGTACATTCTGAAAAAAAAAAATCTTGCTGAATATCTGCAAAGGCATCATAGGATTTTACACATGGTACGACAGGTCATTTTTGAGCTGCAAAACACTCAAACAATAATTAATCATATAAAATTCTATTAAATAACGCCTAAATTTTTAGCCATGTAATTTCCCCCGAAATACCTAAATACCCAGATGCCTAGGTAAGTAAGTAAAATAAAGCAAGTTTGACATGTCAATGTTGAAACAAATTGTTTTATTATGCATGCGCACCTAATGCTAGATATTACGGCAGTTATTTATTTATTCTTGAAAGGCGCGACTATATAAAAGTGAGGACGCGACTATGGAAAAGCCGCATAATGTGTGAGAAACCTCAGCGTAGCGAGAATTCATATTAAACATCTAAATGAAAAAGAAATTTGTCTCACCCTCTCACACTCTTGCTACTTGAGTTTGAACATTGCCGTGTACCTAGTTTATAACCAACAGCCCATTATGATGTTGAGGCAAGCAATATTTAAGTTCATCTGCAATGTCGTACTGCACCATATCAATGAGACCTTTGCGTATAGTCACTGGTCCCATGACAACCTTTATCGATGAATTCAAGGCTGTTCTCTCATATTTTCTGTTCATTCCGTGACTTTTGAGACCATAAACTTCTCTGATTTTGTGGTTTTAACATGTTGCTTTCCCCTAATTATATTATTTGTTCAAATTTGTTCAAATAACCAGTTATAACTGTTGATATTTGCGTTTACAAGCTTTTATTCCTTGCAGCTACTCGGCAGAATTCACTCAACTCTATAGAGGTTCTTAGCGTGTTCGTGCGCGTTATTTCAGGGAGTTTAGCTTTTCCGTATAATCTATTACCTTTCAAGTAACATCGGGTTACCGGAGACGTACGGTAGTAACAACGCTAGTAACGACATATTCTCATAAGTTTTCCAATCACAACATATTCGACACGTTTTTGTGTTACGTGAATGTTATCGTTTAATGATCATTTTAATGAATGGCTCAA
Organism: Dermacentor andersoni; assembly: GCF_023375885.2. Taxonomy (NCBI): domain Eukaryota; kingdom Metazoa; phylum Arthropoda; class Arachnida; order Ixodida; family Ixodidae; genus Dermacentor; species Dermacentor andersoni. The sequence continues at coordinate 1,055,146 of NW_027314758.1, forward strand.
CTATCAGAGGTCAAGTTGCTGCAGGCACCCTACCGCAGCGCATAAGCCGCGATCTAAATAATGTTAAGTATGGCTAAGTAGCTTATCGAATTTTGCGAAAAAGTAACTGAACAGCGTAAGTCAATGCAATAATAGCCAGCTATGTGACCTCTCCGCTTAAACTCAGGATGGCAAGATGGCACTACCAACTTATCTACCACCGCCCATGCAAGCACAGAACCTGTATCGTATCCAGCTTTTCTGGACATGAGGGTTTAGTTCGCGTGAGTGCCACCACGTGGCGTACTAACCTTAAACTTTTCAAACTTCCCGCGGTGCCGCGTGATGACGTCAACCAAACAAAATAAAGAAAAATAAAAGCTATCCCTGCGCATTGAACTTCACCACAATGCTTGTCCCGCCGGTGTTATCAGTGGTCTCGATCAAGCGTATTCGCTCGTCGCCTAGAAATTACTCATCCTAAGAGCGTTTAGTCGCGACGAGCAATAGTTCATTCTGGGCTTTTGATGCGCGTCTTTTTTTTTTTTATTCTCTTTTCCTTTTTCTTTTTTTTCATTCTACGGAGTAAAGAAGCTAGCCTAATCGTCAGAAGTACTTCGGGGCAGCCTTTCTTCAGTCGGCACACATTGTTAACGTCCGAACATCGCACAGCGTCCACTAGAGACGCCGTCGTGGACGGATTTTGATTTTCCACTATCGAATTCGTTAAGGTGCACACAATTATTTCACTAGCGACATTGCAATGCTCCCTCATGGGCTACCGCCGCAGCTGCAAATCTAGATGTGCTTAAGCATTAAGACATATACATGGATAAGTTGGTTTTTCACCTTAACACAAAAGTCACGATACAAGAGTTGAGCAAACTGTTCCTGTGTCGTCGCAGGGTGTGAGACCGGGCTAGTTGGTATACCATGCTAAAGTGACTAGCGCAAGAGTGGACACGGGACACTAGAGGCGACAAGGATAAGCGCAAACATCCAACTGGGCGCTTGTCCTTGTAGCGTCTTTAGTGTTCCCTGTCCACTCTTGCACTAGTCACTTCATTTTGTGTCGTCGTCCATTAGCATGCTATAGCCGAAACAGTTCGCAATATTACGTCTCCATTTACTGGCCACCAGGCCAGGTACACCATTGGGTACGACACATACAGTACTTGCAGTTAGTTTCCAAAGTAGTCTCCTATGGCGGTTGTGCACGTGCGTGAAGCAAAAACGATATTTAAAATTATTGTGCAGTAATATATGCGGGATCCGTGTGTCCTCCACATTCTCTACCATGTTGCCGTTCCGCCTTTATTATATAGCCGCATGTAGACTAGCAGCTATCAAACGCCATCAAGTCTATCCACATACTCAAAGACCTCGCGCACAACTCCTGTCGCTTAATTGTATTCAAGAGTTGTGCGACTGCCCAGGATATCCTTAACGAATGTTACATAACACATTATGAGGTTTTACTTGCCAAAACCACGATTTCATTATGAGGCACGCCGTAGTGGAGGATTCGAGAATAATTTAGACCACTTGGGATTTTTTAACGTGTGCCTAACCCTAAGTACGCGAGTTTTCGCATTTCACACCCATTGAAATACCGCTGCCATGGTTGGGATTCGACTCGAGACCTCGTGATTAGCAGCCGAACCCAATAAAAGCTAAGCAACTATGGAGGGGAAGGAATGTTGGCAGTAGGAGGAAGGTGACAGCCGGAAGGTGAGGCAATTTGTTCCAATCCTCATTGCGCGAAAATCGGTACCATCTGTCGAAGAATGACACCGTAGAATGCACTGTATTCAATGAGTAAAAAAATTAAGCGAATCCAATGTATGTGCGAATCGATGTAAGCAAAGCTTTCTGCGTTTGTTGTCATTGTCATGCGTAATCTCCACAGAGTAGACAGGCACTCTCTAATGAAATGCTGTCAATGTTTGCCTGATTACGCCTGCCATTGTGATGCAAATAAACGGGCGCCTTCAACTCTTTTTCTCAGAAATAAACGCTGAATGAAATGCTGACGTGATCCTAAACAAGATCAACAAGCGCCGTAGTGCTCGATCTTACGACGCCCATATTCGTAAGCTTATATTCGGGATTTTTTTTTTTTGGAGGGGGCGGGGGGGCGTTATGCTCTTGTACCCTAGAAATGTCCCTAGGACGTCTCTGATGTGCTCGTTTTTATTCTCAAGTACGCAATGAAAACTCTCATCGCTGCAAGTTCATGATGTATTGGTGGCAGGCCACCATGGCGTGTCGCGCAAGTAAAACCACGCTGATTCGTTTGGGTTGACATATACTATTTTGTGCGTCATACTTCGCCACATTCATTTTTCAAACTATGCCAGAGCTCGAAAAGGGCGGCCAACTCACTACGTCCCTTACCTCTGTTTACTTCCGCAAAATGTGTGTTTATCACTGTGGTTACCAAATACGCCCAGCGGTATGCTACGACACAAGCCTTTCTGGCGGCTGAGCAACTGAAGTCGCAGGCTTTATTCAACATGGCGTCGACGTTCAATATGGCTATCCTCAATTACTTTTCGCGGACTTCGCTCACTGCCTTCTCTCCAGTGTCATCTCTTACGCTACTCGCTCCTGCTAGACAACACAAACACGCAACGACCTTAATGAAGTATCAATTACACGCTAGTTGACACACTGTCGACGTATACTTCCGCTGAGCACCGGGATTGGAGCGTTGTCCTGTCTATGGTGACGTTATCCGTCTACAGCCTCTCTCAACAACACCGCTCGTTACTCATCACGTTTTTTTTTTCTTTTTGTCGGGAAGAGTATAGTGTATTTCCTCTGAATGTGCTTTCGGCTTTAGGCGTGACCTTGCACGCCCGCTTATTCTGTTACGTTGACGGTGACCGTTGTCGCCAGGATGCCCCCTCATTCTGAGCTTCACAGTCACCAGAGAGCACAGAAAGCTGTCTTCACAAACAAACCACCGAGATTCGAGCCCATCTCCCAAATGCTCCATCTTGCATATGGGAAATGGGCATGCTAACCATTACGCTACCACCTGTCTCCACCAATTTCTGTTTATCTATCTGCCTGGAGCAATTGCCGGACTTGTTCGCCAGGCTAAACCCGCCTGCTGCTACAATTCACCACCACCACCACCATCCCACTTCACGTTTTTGCCGCAGACGCAGGCAGAATGGATGCAGAAACGAAAAAAAAGTAGATTGCTTGAGCGGCCAGCTGACACATGACCTTAACTTTGGCAGGTTATTCTCATTGGAGCGCATGTAGGCTTGCGGCTGTGTGCAGATTGTGGGTCGCCTTAGCTTTATTTTAAATTTGCTTTCACCGGCTCTTTTCAGCTAGAACTCAAATGCCGGAAAAAATGATACCTACCGTTGAATATTTTTTTCTTGTTTTCTTGGTTTCAACAAAAAACGCTGATTTATACAAATAGTGATCTTTTTAAGAAGTGGCATAAGGATACTACATTTCGAGGTCATGTCATTGTGTCAATACGGGCCGGCACCACGTATCGACGAAAGGGCTTCACAGTGCCGATGCACGCGGCAGGTTACTCAATGAAGAAAACAGGAAGCGACTGTTTTTCAGTTCTCGCAACATATTGTAACAGATACGAAAGGCACGGACAAGAAGAGAAGAAAGAGAGGACGAAGAAAATGAGGAGTTAGAGAGACCGGGCTGCGCTACGATCACGCTACCATCATCGTCCAATTATCCTGTAAATAGAACCATTTCTTCGCAGCTCCTCGTAACAGTTGTGGTGGAAGGTGCTGCGTAATCGACACCCGAAGACGGAGGCTGAACCACAAGTTCTTCGACGGAGCCGTGGCCTTGTTGGACTCCCACGGAATTCACCGGAGCTGAACATGTCCCACGACGCAGAAGAACAACGGCCCATTCCAACTGCTGCCCCGACAAGTTCTGTTCTGCAACTGAGAGATGCGCGTCTCTTCGCCTGAAGGTCGGACGAAGACGTCGAGGAATGGCTCATCCATTATCACCGGGTGAGTGCCGCCAACAGGTGGAACAGCGCTTCTCAGCTTTCGAACGTCGTGTTCTTTCTAACGGATACTGCGTTGGTGTGGTTCGACAACCACGAGGAAACATTCACAACATGGGGAAGATTTGTTTCGGAAATCAAAGAGCGATTCGGCGACTCCGCGACGAAAAAGAAAAGGGCAGAACAGACGGTACTGCAACGTGCGCAAGTACCAGGCGAAACCTGCACGACCTACATTGAGGCAGTAATAAAACTGTGTAGGATGGTGGACTCTGGAATGTCCGAGGAAGACAAAGTTGGGCACATCCTAAAAGGAATTGCCAAGGATGTTTGCAATTTCCTCATTGCAAAAGACAGCCTGGCTTCCGTCGCTGACATCATTCGGCACTGTCGCACTTTCGAGCAACTAAAGACGAGGCGCATAACGCCGAAGTTTGACAGGCTAGCCAATGTAACGACAGTTGCAAGCGTGGACAGCAACCAGCCCCTTGATCTTGAATCAAACATCCGACAAATAGTTCGGGAAGAACTCAGCCTGCACGCGCAAGTGACACATCTAGGCACTCATAGCTTCCGCCTACCCCTAGATATTGAGCCAAACGTGGCATCCTTCTCCCCGTATCCTGCGGCAAGGGCCACTGAGGATTATGAACTCACGCCCCGACAGCAGTCACGTCTCTACGACAGAGGCCCTACTTATGACGCTAGGCCACAACTAGAGCAGCTGCGTTTTTACCCCCGAGGCCCTGCGACTTCTGTCAGGCCACAACAAGAACAGCACCGACCCTACTACCACGACGCGACTTATGAAAGATATAACGGATTTCAGCAAGCAGCAGAGACACGTTATCCACATGACCACGAACTTTCTCGCCGCCCGCAGCCGTCTACCATTCCTTTCGAGGAAGACGCTGTGAACCGCGACCCTCCCGTGTGCTGCAACTGCGGTTCCACAGGCCATATAGCTCGGTATCGTCGCCAAGCCCGTCACTCACGTAGGACACCATCGATGTTCTCGCCACTCAGAACCCGTACTTCATATGACCTGCGGACGACCGATTTGCTTCCAAGGGATCACTTCACACACGAGACCAGACGCAGTGATTCGCCAGCATCTGAGCGGAGTTTGACGCCACCAAATAGCCGTCCCCGTCGCTCTCCGTCCCCTCAGCGCCGTTCTTCCTCACCGCCCCCGGGAAACTAGCATCCGCGGCCAGTGGATGTGTGGTCGCCGGACAGTCTTTGCAAGAAATACCTCTGCCTGTTGTGATGTTCAAAAACACAGTGAATGTCTCGATTAACGGAATACCGACCATGGCGTTAGTTGATACTGGGGCGACTGTGTCTGTGATGAGCCTCGCTTTCAAAAACCGGCTAGGCCACAAAGTTATGTTTTCTTGGAACGACGGTATTACCTTTCGTGGAGTAGGCGGCGAGTGGCTTCATCCCCTTGGTGTTTGTGCTGTGAGTGTTTTGTTGGCTGGGAAAGTGTTTGTGTCGGAATTCCTTGTTCTTTCTCGCTGTTCGCACGACGTTATTCTTGGTATCGATTTTCTTGAACAGTGCGGTGCTTCCGTGGACTGTGGTTGTGGCGAAATCTCATTGAACAAGTTATTTATATCAGCACATTCCGAACAAAGCTTGGGTGGTGAAGACGGGGACACAGACACACTCAGTGTTCTTGATGAAGGGATTGTACCATCGTGGTGCCTGACAACCGTTCGTGTTTCTACAACTACTGTTGATGCTGATTGTGTTGACCTTGCAGTTAGGCCTCTCCACATAAACTGTGCTAAAGAAATATACTTGTGCCCTGCTCTGTCGTGTGAATGACGAAAGGAGTCGCCACATTGTGGGCGCTGAACTGTTCCGCCACGCCGGTTGTCCTTCCTCGCGGTATGAAAATCGCTCTTTTCGATGAAGCCGCATGTAGTTCAATAGCGGCACTAACTAGGGACGTCTCTACAGCTTGCTTTCCTTGCGATAATCGCCATTCTGAAGAGCTAATCTTTGGCATGATCAGCAAGGCTCTCGGTACATCAGAACGGCAAGCACTGGTACAAGTCCTTGCCAGACATGAGGCCGCATTCGACTTCACGCATGGAGATGCACCCCTTCATTTACCGTCGTCCCGCGCTTGTCACAGAATAGATACCGGCTCAGCACACCCCATCCGCCAGAAGCCCTACCGAGTGTCATCGTCCGAGCGCAAAGTTATTGCCGAGCAAGTCAAGGAGATGATGAAGAAAGGTGTCGTTCAAGAGTCATCTAGTCCATGGGCAGCCCCAGTAATCCTGGTCCGAAAAAAAGATGGCTCCTGGAGATTCTGCGTGGATTACAGACATCTAAACGCAGTGACGAAGAAGGATGTCTATCCACTACCGCGAATCGATGACGTCATTGATTGCTTACACGCTGCTTCTTATTTCTCAACACTTGATTTGCGATCGGGGTACTGGCAAATACCTATGGACCCTGCCGAGAAAAAGAAGATCGCTTTCGTTACTCCAGATGGCCTATTCGAATTTAATGTTATGCCTTTTGGCCTTTGTAATGCTCCTGCCACCTTTGAACCATTCATGGACACAGTACTACGTGGTCTAAAGTGGGAGATATGCATGTGTTACCTCGGTGATGTTGTAATCTTTGGCCGCACGTTTGAAGAACATAACGAACGCCTCAGCCTCGTTCTGGACTGCATTGAGAAAGCTGGACTGGTCCTAAACTCAAAAAAGTGTCGGTTCGGCGAACGTCAAACACTGGTCCTGGGACACTTAGTCGACAAGGATGGCGTCAGACCCGATCCTCGTAAGATTGAAGCAGTGAGCTCCTTCAAGCCACCGCAGTCAGCACGAGAACTCCGCTCATTCATTGGCCTATGTTCGTATTTTCGTCGTTTTCTTCCCCGGTTTGGCGACATCGTTTACCCGTTGAGAAGTATTTTGCGACAAAATGCATCCTTCAATTGGACACCAGAGTGTGACGCATCATTCTCTCAACTGAAGTTTATACTAACGTCAGCACTCCTCTTGCGTCACTTCGATCCATCTTGCCCGACTGAAGTTCACACTGATGCGAGTGGAATCGGGATAGGAGCGGTGCTTGTACAACGTCACAGTGGCGCAGAACATGTCGCATATGCCAGCCGTTGTCTGAGCAAATCTGAACACAAATATACGGTTAAGGAACAGGAATGCCTGGCAGCCGTTTCCGCCGTACAAAAGTTTCGATGTTATCTTTACGGTAGACCATTCAAGATTATCGATGACCATCATTCTTTATGCTGGCTGGTCGGTTTGCGTGATCCCTCTGGTCGCCTCGCACGTTGGGCGCTGCGCCTCCAGGAATAGGACTTTGTGGTATCGTACAAGAGTGGCCGTCGTCACGCTGGCGCAGACTGCCTCTCTCGGGTTCCTCTTGCGACTACCGACTGCGATGCTGAGAATTTTGACGACTGTCTCGCTGCTGTTACTCCTACGTTCCCTGACGCGGCAGACTTTCAGCGAGAACAACGGGATGATGTTACCCTTGATCCGCTTTTTGTCGCCGCCCGTACTTCTAAAGGCAGCGGTCGCTTTACTGCCCGTGATAAATTGCTGTACAAAACTAATTACTCCGGGCATGGAGCGCGTTTTCTGCTTCTTGTCCCCGAGAGTCTCCGCTCCGACGTTCTACGCGCCATGCATGACGATGTGACATCCGGCCCTTTCGGCTTCGTACGAACGCTGCACCGCACGCAGGAGCGCTTTTACTGGCCCAAGATGTACGAAACAACCAAGCGCTATGTCGCTAGTTGTGAAACGTGCCAACGTCACAAGCGACCGACCACCGCAGCCCCGGGTCCCCTTCGGCCATTGACACCGCCCAGTACGCCGTTCGAGCAAGTAGGCATTGACCTTTTGGGACCATTCCCGTTATCTAACAGCAGGAACCACTGGATAATTGTCTGCGTAGACCATCTTACACGGTATGCAGGAACTGCAGCCATACCGTCTTCCACCGCTGCTTGCGTGGCGGCCTTCCTGCTCCGTTCCGTGGTCCTTCGTCATGGCCCACCACGTGTCATCAGCGACCGTGGTCGCCAGCTCACGGCTAATGCCATTGAAGAGTTACTTCGTTTGTGCACTTCACAGTTCCGTCATTCCACGCCGTATCATCCACAGACCAATGGCCTCGTTGAAAGGACAAACAGAACGCTGACTAACATGCTTGCCATGTACGTCTCCTCCAATCATAAGAACTGGGACGACGTGCTGCCCTTCATCACTTATGCATACAACACGGCGAAGCACGAAACCACGAACTATAGCCCATTTTATCTCCTGTATGCAAGGTTACCGCGAAGCCCTCTGGACACTTTCTTACCCTTCGTTCTGCACAGTGATAATACTGTATCGAAGACTTTGTCTCGCCGAAGAAGCGCGTCGTATAGCTCGTCTTCGTACTCTGGCCTCGCAAAGTCGTTCGAAAGAGCGATACGACGACCGTCACGTACAAGTATCGCTGCAAAAAGGTGACTTATTCCTCCTTTGGACACCGCAACGCAAGCGTGGATTGGGCCAAAAGTTCTTGTCACAATATTCAGGCCCATTTGTAGTTGTGGACCGCCTGAGCGAACTCACTTACGTCATAGCTCGCCTCCTGTGCAATGGTCGGCCATCAAGCAGAACTCAGCTGACTCATATTGCTCGCCTGAAGCCTTTCTACCCTGCTTGTACATCCTGACTCGCTCCACGGGCTTCGTCTGCTTGCGGGAAAATGTAACAGATACGAAAGGCACGGACAAGAATAGAAGAAAGAGAGGACGAAGAAAACGAGGAGTTAGAGAGGCCGGGCTTCGCTACGATCACGCTACAATCATCGTCCAATTCTCCTGTAAATAAAACCATTTCTTCGCAACTCCTCGTAACAATATTGTACACAGAACACAAGGCACCCACCACCATGACGTTTTATTTTTGACAACTGCGACACAAAATGGCGGACTGATATACTTCCTAAAGGGGTTTAATTTTATTTTTTCATCGCATAACCGCAAGCACAGGTTGCGTCGCGCGTCTACCGCAGCCACGTACTGTGGCCGCACTCTATTTCCTCTAACAATGTGGCCCCCGGCGGCTTCACGCGCTCCCGTAGGTGGCGGATTGGACTGTCACTCCAGAAGTTTAAATACACAACCTCTTTGCATAGAAACGACGGCATGATTGTTATCATATTGTTGGCTTGGATATGTTTGGCACGAGGCTCAAGACCCTGTCTTCTAACACGTTCTTATGTTTGCGTTCGCGTCTCTGTCTGGAAGGGACTCACACCGTGACATGCTACAATGGTGCTTGCGTTGGGCGTATGTAAGGCGAAAAACGCGGTTCTAAAATGTCTGTTCACTAACTTGTGCAGTAAACCCATGTTTATAGTATTCGCGCAGTATAGTAGTAGTACAGTAAGAGTCACGAGTATGGTATCCGTAACCGCAAGCGCCACGTTATGGTCGTAACTTGTCGGGACAGCGTAGTTGTAATCCACAGACCCTGCCACTAAGGAATACGTGGCTAGGCATGGCTGATGAATAAGTAATTGCGAAGGTTGGTTTTCAGTAAAGGTTTGTTACCAAGAACGGTGGGAGCCTAGACTGCCGCAAAGGACGGATGCTGGGCGGTGACTCCAATCATTTACTCGGCACATCACACATCTACACTGGAATTCAACTGGTTTCGCCAACTCTTGCTTATATTCTCTCGCCTCTAAGCTGCGACTTCGCCTGCCACTCAGGCCCCAGCTTTTCCTCTTTGTCCCCCGCTTCTTTCCCAGTCTGCTGAGACGTGCTTCCACTGATGCTTGCTCCTCCTTTTTCTCAATAAATAAAGGCATTCATCCATGCATGCCTAAGTTACTGCAGAACATAGCGTGTCTTTATCTCCATAACCACACTTTCTCTCACCTGGACTCTCCCATCGCAAAACAAAGTTGCCGTGTTCCAAATGGCTGGGCGTCACATATACAATTTTCTAGGAATGGCCAGTAGCACGGCGGGCGATTCTCGGTGGGTGACGAGACATTATATAGAACACCTTCTCTGCCATATCCACACTCAGTGCTCTGCTTCGTGAGCTACTATTAGCCGCTACGACGATGTACGAAATGAAAGAAACCTAGCTGGGCTGGTCGCGCGCAGCTCTTTTTGGATTCGTGATGCGTCAGTTTAAAATAATAATATTTCTTATCTAAGCCTAAATGACAGCGATATAGGCGAGGTGAGTTACGGTAGCTAGTTGGCTTGGACTAACGACGCTCTTCACGCAGCACTTTCGTCTTATGCGTGTTTGCAAACGGGAATGAAAGACAGGAGGGTAACACGCCTTCCTGAAATGAAACATTCGGAATAACCCTTTGTTTGGCGGTTGGACATATGTCGAGGTTGCCCAATACGAACAATCTGCAAGTCTCTATCACCTTGCAAAGGGGAACTCAGATGAAACGTTGTCAAACGGATAGGCTTTTAATTATCGTAAGTAGATCTTTATTGAAATTCCTTACCATGAAGTGAAAGCCGACTAATAAGCATTTAAATTTTCTGTGTTATTAAAACATCCTGTTAGTAAAAGGTTGCTGTGCTTTACAGCCCCCTAAATTAAACCGTATGTTATGGAAAATAAATTGGTGCGGTAAATGTGTAAACGCAGACGCAAGAAAAGGCCTAGTTCATTTCCCAGTATTCTCTCAATAAAGATGGAGCACCTCTATACTCTCACGTTGTAGAAATATCAAGAGCAAAACACTTCCAAAAGAGTCAGTCACGAATGTTACTCATCATTAGATGAGCTTGCGCTGGAAAAGAAAATAACACTCAAAGATACCGATGGCTGCGCGCAAAGTGCTTCCTCTGATTGTGATCTACGGATCAAGGCGTCGGTTCGTCAGATTGGAATGCTCGTACATCGCAGCGCAATTTCGGGTCGACAAATGTGATGGAGAATGTACGCCAGTATTCGCTTCACGCGCGCAATCTGATAAGATAGCGCTCTTTCGCTATTGAATTCGTGCCAACATACTGGATATTAGAAACACATGCAGGCGCATCTTGAGCTAACTGATAACTTTGGAACTGTGGTTAGACGCTAAAAATAGCCTCCCCCCCCCCCCCCCCCCCCTTAGAAGAAAGAATAGAGTTGCTTTCAATATTAGCTGAAACATAGTGCTGGTGGTATAAAAAGGGCCCCCAACACTGCACAGCGGCGCCGATTGACATACAGGAAATTCAAGAGTGAACCACTTTACAATTACTGGTATTTATCAAACGAGCATATCGTGATTTAATGTAGCCCTGTATTCCAGGGGCCAGTTCCACCATGGGTACTGTGTGGGAGCTCATATTTCATGTCAGCATTAATTGTCACAAAATCAAAGCATTTTTTCTTTAGATCTTAACATTAGACAGCCAAAATACATGCAGCGGAACCCTCACTTTAATATTTCAGTACTTTTCGTTCTAACGTACATATCCGTGCTGATCCATATGTTACAAAGTGCTGAAAATGTACCCAATGCTTTCCTCCAGGAAGCTGTTTTTATTCCTTATGATGCCAGGAAACCGAGTCTGATGCCAGCAACGCTCAGAAACCTAATCGGGAGCGCGCACAGTGTTCTCGCACACCTTGTGGGATGTACCGTAGCGCTGAGGTGCTTCTTGTATAATGTATGAGAATCGGTTGTAAAGGCAGACGTGCAAGGTTGGGTCATGTGCTTAAGCTCATGAAGTTGATTTGTACCAAGATAAGCTGTCCAAACTTTCACACTTACTTTATAAGAAGCCTATATACAGCACCATCAATATGCCGGCTGCTTTTAACTGCACGAAACAAAACTATTCGAACGATGCAAACAATGTTAACATCATTTTATCATTCAAGTGTTCAGATTGGTAACCTCTAGATGCGGAGTAAGTTGAGAAGTTGTTTGCGTAATTAACAAAGGTACGTTAATTAAATTTTCAGGAATGGTTTTTACGTGGGTAAAGAAAATGAGCAGTTTGGAGCCCGTCCTCGAGATTAAACAGCCAAGCGAACGAATTTCGACTAAATATGCTTCTGTAAGAGCAATGCGAACAAAAATTTTCCAAGTAAACACTCTTGGAAGACGTAACTGATGCAGAAAAAGAACATCTGTAAAGCCAAAGAAAGAACAGCACTTCACGACGGGACACACACAGGGGGAACCACACACAAACTGCGCTAACATTAGGCGCTGTTGTTTATGTGATAATGAAGCAACTAGCCCGTCAGTCATTCCTTCCAAACCTGTAAAGTCAACCTGACCACATCTAGCCTTTTGTGATGCTGTCATCAATAGTATGGCCCCGTGAACATGTTCCCCATGGTCACATAGTCGCGTTCCCTTTTTATTCACGCTGCTTTCTCGAAGGCAAGCATTTTAAAGTTTTAATGTCAATACGGCAGTGAACGTGTGCCGCCGAAAGCTTGCTTGTTCGCAGAAGAGATGCATGACGGAATGATGGTGCAGATTTAGCGTGTCGTCGGCATCAAGACAGTTCACTGCCGCCGAGGGAAGGAAGATAACGAAAGTGAACAGCTTGGTAGCTGCTCACGGAGCCGTGCCGATGGTGGCGGTGCCATCATGACAAAATCTGAGGCGGCGATATTGACGGCTTTTTTTTTACAACGAAGTCGTTAAGAGTATGCTTTAACTTGGGCCCAACTCCGACGTGGCCTATTCACATAAATGTAAAACGCCGAAACGATTTTCTGAGATAACCCCTGGGCCGATTTTAATAAATTTTGGTGGATTCGGGAGAGAAAGGTAAATTTTAGTGACTATTGGAAGCGGAATTTCTATTTAGGGCTTGAATTCTGGTAAAAGATTTTCAAAAATTCGAAAGTGCGAAAAATACAGACGCACGAAGTTTACAAATTAATAACTCCGCATCAAGAACTGATATCGCGGTTATGTAAACAGAATCCTTTAGACAATTCAAAGCGGACAAATCCAATATGCCGATTTATATCTTACGTGAAGTCGTTACGTTGTGAACAAGGGTTGTGGAAAAGCTGTATTTCCACATTACTAATTTTTTTTTTTAGATTCTTGCGTAATATATCAATTTTGTCCGCTTTAGATGTGCTGTTAGATGCAATGTACAGAATTGTGATATCAGTTTTGATTGCCGAAAGACAGAGTTGCAAAGTTGGTTTCGTTTTCTGAAAATTTGTGATTTTTGCCAATTTTGAATAAACAAATGATGACCTAAATAAAACATTCTAAACCAACAGTCACTAGATTTTAAGTATTTCTTCTTAGTGCAAAAAACCTTGTAAAATTTGATGCAGTGGTTGTGGAGAAAAACGAATTCTTTTACATCTATTTATATAGGACCACCAGAGCTAAAGGTTCCTCTTAAGGGCTACTTTCCCCATTATCGCGTGCGCGTATAGAGCGAAATCCCGAAGATAGCGTAATACCGGCCTCACCCGCAGTAGAGGTGCAGCAAGCGTTCAGCTCTCCCCATACGTGGGCTGATCCCGAATGTAACGCCATGCCAGGCCGACCAGCGGCGGAGGTGAAGCAGGGATTAAGCACTCCCTATACGTGGGCCGATCCCGAAGACAGTGCAACGCGGTGCCGACATACGGCGGAGGTGCAGTTCGCCATTAAGGGGCCCACATACACAGCTTTGCTGGTCATCTTTCTTCACAGAGTGGGAGGGCACTGAGATTTTTTACTTAACAAACATCAGGTCATCGACGGCGAAACCAGGGACACCAAAGCCGTCCTCGGGCTCCACCTAGAAAGCGCCTTCGACAAGGTTACGCACTCTGCCATCCTCGCGCAGGTATCGCATCTAAACCTAGGCGAGAGGTCGTACGAATATTTTGAAGGCTTCCTCACCGGCAGATGGCGGAGCTCAGACCCGGCGACCTGAAGACGGACGAGAAGACACTAGGGAGCCAGGGCACTTCCCAAGGCTCCGTCATTTCACCCATGCTATTTAATCTTGTTATGATTCAAGTTGCCAAAAGACTATGCCAGCTTGAAGGACTGAAGCACACGATATACGCGGACGACATTACGCTGTCGGTGGACGGGGGCAGTGATGCCCGCACAAAATCCACGCCACAGACGGCAGTCGACACGGTCGAAGAAAGCTTGGAAGGTACGGGACTGCGTTGCTCCCCAAGTAAGTTGGAGCTCCTGCTTTACCAACCGATCAAAACGCACAGAATCAAGAAGCAAAGGAAACACGAAAAGATCAAGATCCGCACCAGGGATGGTAACACAATACCGACGGTCAGCAAGATCCGAGTCCTGGGCATGACGATCGAAGCGCTCGGCAGGAACGGAGACACCATCACCCGCATCATGGGTAAGGCGTCCAATGCCAGCAGACTGCTCAAGCGCGTTACCACCAAGAAGGGAGTCATGAAGGAGGAAAACTTCGTCAGGCTTATACACTCCTTCGTAGTCTGCTAGTGTACGTGGCAGCCTTCCGCAAGTGGGTGAAAAGCGAAAAGAACAAGCTAGACATCCTAATCCGGAGGGCTTACAAGACATCCCTCGGTCTACCTGAAACTACCAACACGAAACGTCTCCTCCAGCTGGGCATACACAACACGCTCGACGAGATCGTCGAAGCGCAAAGAGCCGCTCAGTTTGAAAGATTGTCATCAACAAAGGACGGCAGAAAGATCCTGTGCAGTCTAGGCATCGGTTATCACGAACAGCAGGGACCAAAATGCCCCGTCCCCGACCACGTACGATGAAACGTGCGGGTTGACCCCTTGCCGAAGAACATGCACCCGGAATTCAACGAAGGCAGAAGACGCGCTATAGCCAAGCACTGACGGACCTGCACGCGGAAGACACCGGTGCCAGATACGGGGATGCAGCAGAATATGCCGGCCGCAACTGCTTCGCGATCGCGGTGGTCGACTCCGTGCGGGCGACTGCCATCACATCGAGCAAGCAAGTGGAGGAAGCAGAAGCAATAGCCATCGCCCTGGCCATTGTAGCCCGAGAATGCCACATGATCCTCAGCGACTTCAGACAGGCGGTGAAGAACTACGCCAAAGGAAGAATTGCCCCAATGTTGGCACGCGTCCTGCGCCGACAGGCATACCGCGACAAGAGGACTCGAATCAAGTGGTTCCCGGAGCACGCAGGACAAGCGTCGGAGAAGCATGCCAATCGCAACGAAACGACACACGCCCGAGCGCGAGGATTAACCGACCGCGCCCAAGGCAATGGCAGCCCGCTGTGTTTCAGCGGAAAGACCGGATGACCACCTATAACCAAGGCTTTCGGCTGGCCCGTAGACTTCTCCCGCCGCCTTGCAAAGGGCTGAGCAGGTCGCAGGCCGTGCTGTTCAGGTAACTACAAACGAGCACACTTCCAAGCCCGGCGCTATTGCATAGGATGTACCCAGAATCGCACCCCCATGACAAGTGCAGAGCATGCTGCAGGGAGAAAGCCACATTCGAGCGCATGCTATGGGATTGCTCCAAACATCCAAGCCAAGCTAACTCAGGACATATACCGCCGCAGCTTGAGGAAGCAACGTGGAGCGAAGACAAAGAAAAACAACTACAGGCCGTCCAGCAGGTCATCGAGGCGATGGCTAGGCAGGAGCCTGGCGAGCCGGCAACGGCGAGCGGGGATCCTCGCAGAGCACCCGCTGTAAGAGTTGGCAGTCGTAGCTGTAGGGAGGACCTTGTGGCGACAGGACTAGGCGAGCAGGATTTATTTACCATTTTAAGCAAGATACATTGGCAGTTTAGCGCGACTCCTATATGGAGCCCGCAAGACTATCATACAGCGAACAGCTTACGAGCACACAGCTCACTAGTACATTTCTAGCATGACAACGAGCACTCACCTCCCGACGACGAGCACGCTCTAGCAGCCGGTAAACGCTGCTTATAAGCTCTCCGCTCGACGTCATAGTTCGACGTCATCGTTCGACGACGCCGTTCGATGTCCCCGTGGACCAGCCCTTCTGGCGGAGGGCTCACAAACACGTGCCGCACACACGCACAGGGGAAAATGTTCCGGAGCCGGCGTCAGAGGGCTTCGTAGAACTCTGCTTTGTCTCGGGTGGCGCAGCCGAGTACCACATTCTTTAGTTGACGGCGCGCCACGTGGCTGCCGGTCATCCGCAGTTCTCTGAAGTGCGCCCCGTCTGGTGGGATTGGAACACGTGCTGCGGGCTGAAAGCTGGCACGTTGCCACCCCGTACGGCCATTCCGAACACCGCCACGATGACGACGTAGGCCACGTCCGAAGCGCGCCTTCGCGCTTTACTGCAGGATCAATAAACGTTTTCCCAATCTAATCCAATTACTTATCCGCGTTTGTCCTGCATGCGTGTGCGATAGAAACCAGAAGCAGGTATTCATAGAAAATCTGAGGTGGCGGCGGCAGGTCGTAGCGCAGAAGTTAGCATGCTCAGCCCCTCCACGTACTTACATCTGCATTGACATGGGTTCGTGGTAGTGATAGCGACCACAGCTCTACTTTTTCTGCGCGCGCTAGCCATTGTGAAACTAAGGATGTAGTTAGCATGCCCAGCCACTTAATGCAAATTGCAGCAGTTACGAGTGGTGGAACCCCGCTGGGGCTGATTGTGAAGAAAGCTTCCTTTCTCTGCCCACTCTCGCGATGGTGCAGCTAAAATGAGGTGGAGGCCTGACGGACGCAACGTTGATGGCCACCATAACAGAATGGATGGACGACCTGCGGAAAGGACGAAGCACACCAAGTTTTTAGCACTTGGCCTAGAGTAAAGCGCTACAATGGCTAGTATGGCCTCACGGAGATGATAGACCGAACTGCTTCTCACTGCTAACACTGGACTGATACTAAGAAAATACTCCGTTCGCAGACACCACGCTACACTGAAATTAGCAAAACAATATCAGTTTATGAACTGATAGTGTCAATTATCTGGTGTCCTTATTGTGCGTGTGAATGGCATAAAGGTCCTAGCAATGAAATGGTAGTATCTTTGTTTTTGCTGCTGTTGCACACAAACAAAATTTGTTGAAGTGATCGGACAGCGATCTACCAGCAGAGAAGACCAACCCGCAAATTAAAAATAATTGCTTGTTTCAGATCTTCCGATGTACTTTGCGCTCAGCTACTATCTGTAATATTTTTTTTTTCTTTTTGTGCTCTTATGAAGACGAAAACTCCACATTACTACAATAACAACAACAGTACACAAAATAGACCGGCTTTGAAGCTGTGACCACGCACCGCACTTTTGTACATTCAGCACATGTAGTATTGGGGCAACGCGTTTGAGCAAAATGATTAGGTCTTCGGTGAAAGCGCTGTGACAGGCGGGAAGAAATCGTTGTCGTGCCCGGTCAAAATAATACTATCTGAAATCTTATTTACCTAACATATTTTTTAAGAAATCACTATAACCCTTTATACGTTTGCTTCGTATGAGTTATGTACTAGCTTGCCTCGTCAATCTCAAAAATGTATTGTCTCTGTGGGAGAAGGCTTTCGAAAAAACGGCCCAACATAACAGTAAGACATCCAGCATGGTTTCTATTCAGATGATTGACGAAATTCTGCAATGAGAACGTGTCGACTAGGTGTGATTGAAAGTTGAATTATGATCGTTGTAAGCTTGTGTTGCGTCTAGCACGAGCGAGTAGTGTTAGCGGTGTCATTGGTGTGAAAATGGTTAGCTCGGTGTGCGATTTGTTTTTGTGGATCTCCACATTGAACGTCGCAGTCGTTACGATGAGAGCACTCCCGTGACATCATTAGCTCAGTGGGCTGGGAAGGCTCGAATGGTAGCTCACCTTGAGGGATATAGGTAACAATTATTGATATACGTACTTTGCGATGATGAAAAATATGCAGAAACACCACTGGTGTTGTCGAACTATTCGTAAACAGGCCCCCAACTTTCAATTGGCCCATCCCAAACATTAAGTAGGCCCATCCCCAAATTTCAAGTTGGCACACCCTCAAATTTAAATTGGCCCACCCTCAAGTTTAAAGTCGGCCACACCCGATTTTCTTTTTGCCCAGCCTTAAACTTCAAGTTGGCTCAACCCCGAATTTCAATTGGGCCACTCCTAATTTTCAAGTTGGCCCACAGACGAATTTCCATAAATCGTCCTCCAAATTTCGAGCCGACGCACCCCAAAATTTAGGTTGGCCCACCCCCATATCGCCCCCAAATTCAGATTGGCCGACCCCGAGATTGCTCCCGCATTTAGGTAGGACCAATCCCGTATCACCCCCAAATACAGATTGGCCCGCCTCCACAACACCACCAAATTTAGGTTGGCCCACTCCAATACCACATGCAACTCGAGGTTGGCCCACCCCCATATCCGCCCCAAACTAACGCTGGCCCACCCCTCGATCACCTCAAATTTAGGATGGCCCACCGCAAATCGCCCACCAACTAAGGTTAGTCCACCCATATATCACCCTCCAATTCAGCTTGGCCCAGCCGCGCATCACCCCCATGGTTAGGTTAGCCTGTCCCCATGTCAGCCCCAAATTTAGGTTGGCCCACCCCCATATCATTCCCAAATCCAGGTTCGCCCACCCCCATATCAGCCCCAAACTTAGCCTAGCCCACCCCTCTATCACCTCAAATTTAGGATGGCCCACCGCAAATCACTCCCACATTTAGGTTAACCCACCCCCGTATCACCCCCGATTCAGCTTCGCCCAGCCCCATATCAGCCCCATGGTTAGGGTGGCCCACCCCCCATATCCTTCCCAAATTTAGGTTCTCCCACCCCCGTATCCTCCCCAAATCCAGGATGGCCCACCCCCCATATTCCCCCAAACTTAGGCTTACCCACCCCTATATCACCTCAAATTTAGGTTGAGCCACCCCCATATCAGCCTCAAATTCAGCTTGGCTCACTACCATTTCGCCCCAAATTTATGTTGGGCCAATCTCATATCACTACCACATTCAACTTGACCAATCCCTGCATCACGGACAAATTTATGCTGACGCCACTTCCAATTTCAAGTTGGCCACCCCACCCCTTTTTATAAAGACCTATGTATTCATATGGGAAATGCGCCAAGTTTTTTGGCGTTACAGACACGATTTCGCACGATTTTGCTACCAGATCACTGGGGCACTCACCAAAGAATGCTTCGCATTAAAAGCAACTGCACCGAACGAGCGACGCCATATGTTGATCCTAAATACTGACGGCTAGCCAAGCTAGCTTCTCTGTAGAGCGACCGGGGCAGACACAGCACGGGACATTTATTCAAATTATTTTTTACGGCCACACCTACGGATTCATACCACTTGGCTGTAGGGAACACATTACCAGTAGCTATTAATCCACACGCTGCACATCTTCCCCTATTTGGTGCATTTCTTAATTGGATAAATCTTTAGAAATAATTAAGGTTCGGGCAGCGACTCAGCTTAGCAGACACTTTGTTTCGCACGAATGTTGCATAGGAATGGCACTCAGAAGGACGCAATAAGAATGGCCATTTTGTTCTCCCAGGTTCCACGCTACAAAGCACGAAATTTTTTTTTTGCGTAGCACAAAGCTTTGCGCAAGCTTCTAGTTATGATGTCCAATGAATAAAACCTTCATAAATGCGATGACTTAACAAATGAACACGACATTGCTGTGTTTTAGGAAGGAAAAATAGAAAACATAATATTTCAAGAGAACGACTGGAAAACCAGAACCGAAAGCAAATCAAGAGTTTTGTGTTTTTTCCATCTGGTGGGAGACTATAAGACTAAGTCCTATGCGGCTATATAAAAAAAAACAAAAAAACTGCGCCGCTGAAAAACCAGAACCGAAAGCAAATGCTGGGCTTTGTGTTTCTGCCATCTAGTGAGAGACTACAAAACTAGGTCCTATGCGGCTAAAAAAAAAAGTCCGAAGCGAGAATCGAACCGCGGCCATCGCGAAGCGTGACTAAAGGTGCGCGCAATTCTACCGCTCGGCCACGGCTTCCGAGCGTTCGCGCCGTGGTACGAACATCTTTTTATAGATACCACATGAATTTTCACGACAGTGTTACAAAAAACGCTTTTGGGAACAGTGTTACGCCATGTGTGGAGAGTCGAGCTAGGCATCAATCGAAAGCTGAGTCTCCGGACTACATACGCTGCACTGCGTATTACGATAGAAGCGGTAGTGTAATCACAGCCACGGTTCTTGCCTCGAAAATTGACTACAAATTTTCGTCGTTTCCATAGGCTTCCATTGCTAAATCCTTAACCGCTGTGGGAACAAAATTCTTACGTGCCATAGAGTGATCACTGCATTAGGCTCGTGTAGATTGTCTTCCAGAACACGTCTGTCACCTGCGTTTTTTGATAATCGACCTGCAGCTTTTGTTATTCGCGAAAAACCCGCTCGTTCCATTGAAAACGCGCTAGCTTCGTGCCGGGGCCGCTTGGGGCGCTAGTTGGTACGTGTCCAGGAAAGCTGGATATGAATGTAGAAGTTAATCAGCAAATTGTGCAGATAGTGGTGGTGCCATGCGCCATGCGGGCGATTGCTGCGTTTCAAGGAACAGGAAGAAGTGCCAGCAGAATGCCTGTGATTGCGGTAAAGCAAGCTGGGACTG
This sequence comes from Dermacentor andersoni, assembly GCF_023375885.2. Classification (NCBI taxonomy): domain Eukaryota; kingdom Metazoa; phylum Arthropoda; class Arachnida; order Ixodida; family Ixodidae; genus Dermacentor; species Dermacentor andersoni. The sequence continues at coordinate 1,075,742 of NW_027314758.1, forward strand.
TTTAGTGAAAATAGATACAGCATATTCGTTTGAACTTTAAACATTCTAAAGAAAAGTACTTGTCAATAATAGGGTGAGGCAAAATTAAGCCGCAGGCAGCTACAATGCGCAGTGGGTCACGCAGTGTGCCAAGTCGATTTGTCAAAGGTCCATGTTCAAAACGCTGCTTGCCTTATTCCGGCATCTTAAGCGGCCAGAAAGTACCATTCCTAAAATCTCCCAGCGCAAGATTTCCTGCAGTCGCTGCATCCCAGTCCTTTTTGTACTCCCTACCCTGCCCCATTTATTGTTCTTCTGTATTCCTCAAAACTCTAATCAAAAGGAAAAGGAAGGCTAACAACTAACTCTTTCTTTATACCCGCCATTTTTTTATTCTGTCCGCTGTAGTTCACGTATTCGTACCCTGACAGCGTTCGACCAAGACTAAACCAAACGGTATCAGTGCGATAGTGTACAGCACAAGTGAAAACACATTCAACAGTGTTTTCAAGTATGTTTAGATGTTTAGTATTTACCCGGGCTGAATGACTGATTATTTCGCGCACTGTGATAAATTCCGATCAAGGTTTCCGTGCGAATCGAAGCCATAGACTGCTCCGTTTGCAGCACTTACACGTTTGTCCAAGTGTTAAATGCGACGGCACTCATACTTTAGGATGTTTCCGTTATGACAAAATCTTATTGCTTTAGTACCCATGAAATAAAGTATGTCTGAGATGCCCTGCATCGCAGACAATTTCGTTCCTCTCTAGACGTGCACGTTTTAATAAGGTTGCGGTCATCTCAACGTCCATGATGCCCGACGCCGCATCACCTACGTATGTTGAAAGTTACGGTTACGTTATGCGGACAAGTAAAAAAAAAATTATATATACGCAAAAAGTGTTTTTCATTGAAAGACAATGTATACATGTTGAGCGAACCGCCTTCTGCTTTGTTTTTCACGGGTGTTATTTGCCGTGCTATCATTTTTTTCGTGGCGCGTTTTGAAATACTCGCTGCCTAAAGGCAGACCCCTTTTCGAAACAATATTGATTGATTGATTGATTGATTGATTGATTGATTGATTGATTGATTGATTGATTGATTGATTGATTGATTGATTGATTGATTGATTGATTGATTGATTGATTGATTGATTGAGCTCGCCTTCCCATAGCTAGAAGATTCTCACATTTTTGTTACTGACAAGCTGAACACGTGGTAAGAACAAAATTCGTCACAGCTTGCATGACGATTTCCGCATGGCATGCAGTCCAGTGCATCTTGTTTATACGTGGAGGGTACCATGTAAGTAACCAACTCTGGCATTGCATCGTACGAGTAGATTTCGCAAAAATAACACGTAGCTTTCCTCAACATGTATCGGAGGTATAAACAAAGGAATTGTATTGGGATATTATTATATGTCTTCCTACAGGTTAAAACATGTTAGCCCTAGTGCCAAAAAAGGCGAGGAATAATATCGATAAAAATAAAGGCTTCTGACAGTAACGTAGTCATACTGTTTTTTTTTTTTTCTTGTCGAAACGCAAAACCTTGCAGAATGCTTCAAATCTCACTGTCACCGCTGCGGCAGAACATCTCTCCTTGATGATACATTCCCGCATGATTTTCCGGCAACTCTTAAATTCGGAATAGCGTGGACTTGCTGAACACTTGCCAACTACCACCAAAATTTCAATATACGCAGACGACATCTGTGTCTGGACTTCTGCAGTCACACGTCCTCAGATACGTGCACGGCTTCAAAGAGCGGCTACTTTGACAGCGAGCTACTTGTGTGAACAAGGTCTGAACATATCGCCAGAAAAATGCGCCCTAGTGGCATTTACTCGCAAACCAATGACGCCTTATGTCATCTCAATCAATGGACGGACCATTTCCTATGTCAGGACCCACGGATTTCTTGGCGTAATTATCGACCGAGACCTCAGTTGGAGCCCGCACGTGGCCTACATGAAACGGCGCCTGACAGCAAGCTCCCAGTTGTTTAAATACTTGACAGGAAAGACGTGGGGAATGCCAGTAGACGCAATGCTGAGACTCTACAGAGCTCTCTTTCTCGGTTTTTTAAGATACAGTCTACCTGTACTGAACAACACTTGCAAGACAAATATTCGTTTTCTGCAGGCAGCACAAGCTCAAGCACTCAGAGTTTGTCTTGGTTTGCCCAGATGCACGTCAACTGAGGCAACTATTGCGATTGCTCGGGACCATCCAATGCAAACTCACATCACGGTGGAAGCCCTGAGAACGCATATCAGACATTTTGCACGTGCCCCCTATCACCACCTTGCAACACTACCTTCAGACAGGCTCCAAGCATCATTCTCTAAAACTATCGTCAAGTACAACGACAAACTTCCCTCGGGCTTCACCGCTGCATCTAAACCATAGATACCTCCTTGGTGCCTTGTCAGCCCCACAGTCCATCTCAGCGTACCAGGAATCGGAATAAAGTCTGAGCTGTCGTTGCCTGTACTGAAACAACTGTCTCTGCTTCTTCTGCACGAGAGGTACGCGGAAAGTGCACATATTTATACTGATGGTTCCACAAACATCCAGTGTCCGTCCGGTGCTGTGGTCGCCCCAGCAAGAGGTAATACCATCAGCTTTAGGACTGACCACCCAACGACATCTACATCTGCGGAACTAGCTGCTCTTCGCGCTGCACTTTGTTTCGTCAATCGGGAACCACCTCGACAATGGTCAATTTTCAGTGACTCAAAGGCAGCCCTACAATCTGTGCTATCAGCTCTGCGTCGTGGGCCATTCGAACAGCTCGTGCTCGATATTAGATGCCTACTCCATACATCACATGAGAAAGGACATCACGTGACGTTTCAGTGGCTGCCAAGTCACTGCGGCGTCATAGGAAATGAAGACGCCGATAAAGCCGCTCGGACAGCTCTTGAAGACGCACAGGAAGAGGCCATACCACTTTCACGGTCCGACGCAGCCAGCAGACTTCAAGTGCTTCCACGGGAGATCACGCTCTCTCTATGATGCACACCAAGCAGCCAGACCAACCGCGGCAATCATCAACACGACCTGCCCTCATTGATGCATCTCTGTATGCCAACTGGACTCCGCCGAAGTGAGGCCACCCTGCTTTATCGCTTATGGCTAGGGGTGGCCTTCACGAAATCCTACTCGTTTCGCATTGGAATGGCCGACAACGCTCTCTGCAATGCCTGTCTTTGCGAGGAGACGCTGGAACACATTCTGTGCGACTGTCCTGAATATAATGTTCAGAGACAGTCCATGGCGTCCGTTCTAGCGCACCTGGACAATATACCATTGTCAGTTGCAACCATTTTCACATATCGCCGACAGAAGACATTGCAGCTGAAGGCGACGAAGGGACTACTTCGGTTTATGAAGGATACGGGCTTGGACAAGGCGCTGTGACAGGGATGTCGCGTACCGCGCAAGAGTGACAGACTGTAACTGACGATGTGTTTGCTCTGTTATGTGGTCTCTTTCTCTCTCCTCCCATCTTTCATCCCCCCTCTCCCGCTCCCATTTGTAGGGTAGCAAACCGGTTAGGCTAAATTGGTTAACCTCCCTGCCTTCCTTCTCCACTTTTTCCTTCCTTCCTTAAATTCGGAGAATACTTGAGAAAATGCAGCGACGAAAATGAATAAATTTTATAGATGTGGTGCTGGTCAGTATATGTGGTGCAATTATCTGCTCAATGTAACACATACAAATCAAGAGCCGCAACATTGCATAAAATCGTTTAAGGGCCGCACATTTTTTATCAATTTTGATCAGGCGGGTACGGGCGTGACCCTTACTCGATTACATACGGTATATCGGCTAGACTTCAAATAGCCGCCCATTCATAGCGAATGACCGATATACAAGGCAACCTGTCATGGAGGCGCGGGGACTGAAACGTTTTTCTCCGCAGCGCGAGGTCACTGGTTAGAATCGCGGTCACGACTCCCGCATTTCAACGAGGGTAAAATGCAAAAACAAGAAAGAAAAGAACGCTCGCATATATGATATAGCTGCACAGTACAGAACACAAGGTCGCCACAATTCACCCGAAGACCTCCAGTGTAGTGTCTCATAGCTCTTAATTTGCTCTAGGCACGGTATACTTAACGACCCTGAAAATAAGTAATTCATTCATGAGACGTAAATTTGAAACAAAGGACCTGTCACCATCTGGCTATAGAAAGCAAGCGAAATTTTATTGTTACAAAAACTGATAGATTTGATTTGGTGCTGGTTGATTCAATCATTCCTTTATTTCAGCGCGTTATAGCAAGACAAGGAAGCAAATGTCTGGCAAGGTAAAGAAATTCGTAACAAGGAAGTAAGAGCGAAAAGCAGTGTATATTGCGTTTTGAGAATGCAATATCACTAAAATATCTACTTCAAAGCTTCATAATCTGCGGCACGAGTGTTTTCGACGTTAACTGGTGTTTCTCAACAGATGTGGAATGTAAGGAAGCTGAAAAATTCGCTTTTATTTTGCTAATTTATTACGTAACACGGATTTACTTGTAAATATTATACGGATATCACCACGTCATACAACTGATTTATTACCATGAACGCGCGCTTAATGAAATGAAAGCTAACACAGCGGGCGGCAGGGATTCCATCTTTCATATGAAAAAAAAAAACGCACGTATATCGTGTATGCGTTTCTCACAATTAAATTTAGTCGAGAGTCCGCGCACTCTATGAACCTGTTGCGGTAGCTCAGTGCCAATGGTGTAGTGCTTTTGAGCACGAGGTCGCGGCTTTGATCGCGGCTGCAGGGGCTGCATTTAGACGGCGACGAAATGCAAGAACGCTCGTGTGCTAGATTTAGGCACGAATTAAAAATTCAAGCGGTCAAAATGAATTCGGAGTTACCGACTACAACGCGCTTCATAATCATATCGTGGTTTTGGAACTTAAACCACCAGGATTTACAGTAAAATTATTTAGTGCTCTAATATGTTAACTTTTCTTTTCGTGTTTGCTTTTCGCGCTGTTTCGTCTTGTCATATTCTTCTATATATACCAAAGGAATAAAGTGCGAGAGAAATTACTGGGCACTTTGCTTTCAGCGACTTCTGTGGTCACCCCCGTTCCCCTTCTCTCCTCCTCGCCACCTCACTCCTATACAAGAAAAAAAAATTGCGAGGACATCTAAGCATCTCTCATGATTTGTCGATGCGAAAGCATTAATATGCAATTGAATGGCGCTGAGCGGTCTTTCGACTTTTGCGCAGCCAGTAATGTATCATAGCGGTACGCGCTGCCCGAGCCAGCATGCAGCATGAGCCAGTGGTGCCAATGCCGCATGCCACCGACGCGGCGACGTCCATCGGGCGTCGATTCGCGGCAGTGCCTTCTCTCCTCGCGCAACGCCTGGCGTGTTGTCATGGCAGCGGATGTTCCCTTTCGCCCGCTCCGCCAATGCCTCCTAGATAACACTAGGCCTGTGCACGTCGACCCATGACGCCATGCTACACTGCCCGACTGCCATAGAACCTAGTTGGGATGCTCCCGCGTAAGCCGCGGTGATTTGGACGTCATCGCTTTCATCACCCCGGGCTTGACAGTGAAAATGTTGGTCCAAGTAGCATGACTTCACAAAGCAGAGTGCACAGACCTGCTACATAGGAGGCGTTTGCACTACTCCGTCGAGGAGCGCTGGTGCTGACAGCGATAGCGAGGGTGACGGCGTGACGCGGCGATGCCCTCTCCCCTCACACAACACCTGCCGCGCCAAAGCAGCACAAGGTGTTGCCTTTCGCCCGCTCTGCTCTGTAGAAGCGCGCTCATGACGTGGCGTCGCAGCCAATGGGAATTCAGCTGTCATTTCGCTAACTGCAAAAATAGCCGTGTACTGTGCATCATGTGCACGTTAAAGTACCCCAGGTGGTTGAAATTAATCATCAGTCCCACACTAAGGCGTGCCTCATTACCCCGTCATCGTTTTGGCACGTAAAACTGCAGAATTAAATGAACTAATTTGGTTGACCCTTACCTTTTTGACTAAACAACCAGGTGAGCTGATCATGGAGATGGTCTAATCTATGATGCAAAGTTATTTACTTGCGACTATATTGCCACTAATTAGGCCCGCATGGTCAATTTTACTTCGCAAATACTTATCGCTTCTCCTGGAGGTCACCGAAACCGCCTTCCAGACTCTATTTCCTCGCACGAGCCCTTATTTCAAGCTAACTCGCGCAATTTTCCGAAAGTGGGCCGTATGGTGGCTTAGCCTCAGTATGACTTTATTTAAGGTGGTGCACCCTTTACAGGGATATAGCGTAATGTTAATTTTTATTATATTGACGCTAATCATGTCTGCAGCGTTAATTTTATTTACTTCGCGACTGATTCTCACTTCTCATGGCATCAGAACCTACATTTTTATACGTTTGGTGACTCACTACGACGCTTTGGAGACGCGACAGTGCCATTTCCTTCTGGAAGTAGTAACGAGATCACGGGATCCCAGATACGCTTAGTCCGTGTGAAGTAAGCTATGGAGACCTTGTCTTCACAAAGTGTCACGGTGTACCACATCACTGCAGATGATTGCTTACATATTGAAGATATTAGCACATTATTGATGAATTAAGCCTCATTCATAACATGAAGATCAACAGAACGTTTCTGGTACAGTGCAATGCTTCGATGTTTGCCGGAGACTACGAAATAAGGGTTTGGTCTTACATGACCACATGTCTTATTTAGCTTAAGATACATGTTGAAAAAGTGTGATGAGCAGGGCCTATGTAGCTCATGATGCGTCCATCTTTCCTTGGGTACATTGCCCCACCTGCTTGGGTATAAAGTCTGGGCCATATACATCATGCTTTTAACCGATGCTTCACAATATACACAAGGACGAATAGTGTGACATTAAGGACATTAACTTTTGAGGGAATCCTTTAAGTGACATGTTTTTATTCAAGAGCAATGCATTCAATTTTTTTGTTTAAGTGTGAAATGTTAAGTGTATTTCTGTTGCTTTCACAATCCTGTACAGTTTAAAACATGCGCATGCGGAAATACGATGCACGAGACCAAAACTACGATCTGCAGACGCTTCTTTTACGCGGCATAAAAGGCGTTGACAACGCATGGAAGAGAGGGAGAGAGAGGGTAAACTTTATTCAACATGGCACCCTATTCGGGGCTTAGTGATGGAGTCTTTTCAAGGTGTCTATTTATTATTATTATTTTAGTGCAAACCGCAGAAATTCGTGAACTCAGTAGTTGAATAATGAGTTTGCTTGCCTGTTGAACCATATTTTCCTAGAAATGCATTCTTGACTGGAGGCCGACAGCTGATATACTTCGGTGCTAGTGTCGTGTGTGATACAAATTGCGAAATTGTGCTTTGTAAGTAAGAAAATCATGTTTAGGAAATAACAGGGCGTCAGCGACGCCATAATTGTATTTTCCTTCTCGCACTTCAGGACTATCGAACCTTTTCGACAGGAACGACACTACAGCGGAGTACACTTCCTCGGCTCCGAAAAAAGAGGAGCAAGCTTTCTAGGATGACAACAGCAATGATAACTGCCGCTGCTACTTCAAGGAGCAAATGGTTTTGCAATAACACACCCCTGCAAATACCTGCTAATCTGAAATTCTAGAAGCATATACAGATCTCTTGCCAGATCAAGTTGTCAACTACACCTTCTTAAATTTAATAACTTTATAACAACTTAAACTAAAGACATAACAGTTCAGTTTACTGCTTTGCGTCATCCTGTAGTTCTAAATCTTTGCAATCTGCATGAACAAACTAGCTTTTTCGGCCCCAAGTACACATTTGCATAATAGTTAGCCTGATAAAATATTGTCACTAAGTACAGTTGAAACTCAATTCAACGAAGTGATGACCACGCTCGAATTATTTCGTTAAATCTGGAAGTTCGTAAAATCAAAAAAGAAATTTTTCGGTCCTTCGATATCTAAAACTGTAACGTGACGACACGCAAAGGGAATCACGGCATTGTATTGGGCGCTAATCCAGCCATGTTGCGATAATGTCGGGGCGAGCGACGACATATGGAAAGCTGTGGACATTTGGAAAGCTGTATAGAGCGGGAATGACGTGAACGTCAAGAAAAGCAAACGTTATGAAAAGTCTGTAAATGAACCGAGATTTTTTTCAGCAAGGGAAGCGATAGCGGGATGAGACGATGTGAAGCTGTACCTTGAGTTGCTTCCATGTTTCGCGACGGAGCATATTGTGAACCGCGGTCTATAAGGTCAGCTGCAGTCGTACATTCCATCACCGAAAATATGCAAAAGAAATCAGTGACTCAGTTCACTCAGTCTCTATTGAATTCATGGTATATAAAGGCTTTCTTTTGTTGAACATGCTTAGCTTGCTCTGTTGTGGGTAGTACGGTGTGCGATCCTTAAAATGAAGTGACCTAGCTGTATAGCGAAGTATTTTGGAAATCCCAAGCACTTCGTTATAAAGGCATTTTACCGTACAAATTGACTGCAATGTGAAAAGGATAACCTTACCTTAAAAGGGAGCACAGACCACACACGTTCAGAAAATTGAGAGGAAAGGGATTACACATCAAGGTGGCTGTGTACGTCCCTCCAGCATGGCAAAAAGTAACAATTAGCGAACGAGTCCTACACGCAAGCTGCAGTCTTGGTTTCCACAGCAGTTCTAGGTCACCGCAGCAGTTGCTCCACGGACACTTCCTCCCATCTATATCCACAATTCGAGTGCGTGCAGCATAGCAGTTTCTTCAAAGCTATGTCCATGGTCCCAGTGAATCATGGCACTCAAGGAAATACACTATAAATGCGAGAGCAACGAGTGATGACACGGGCGCGTCACACCGCGGCAGTAACTGCATGTCAGTGCTGCCATCTTCCGAACGCAGTTTTCACCAAACTTCGATATGAAAAATGTCCTAGATTTCTCTAGATTAGTGCAAAACGTGTTTGTGAATCAGTTCGTGAGTGATTTGTACAAATATAAACATTAGCTTTGTACTATGAAAATACACTACACAACTAATATGCTAAATTTATTTTTGAGGTTATCTTAAATGATGTTGAAGTCACCGCACTCAAGCTGTCACAGTGGAAGTTATGCTAAAAAGAATGCCTCCTGCTTAAGTCATATTCACAAACGTCAGCAAGCTTATACAACTTTGTTGTTGTTCAAACTTTCTTTGCGTGGAACTTTATCCGGATTGTAAGGAAGTTGGGTAACACTGCACGAGAACAATGCAGTAGACGAGAACACTTTTTTGCATGTGCACACTGACGCAGCACCACCAAACTTATGCGCTTATGTGCCATTTGAAGCGAAGCACGCAGATACGCCACGAACTTTTATCTTTCTTCTAAAGCAAAACTCGTCCAAACACGTGACCAGCGGGATTCAGCCCAAGGTTGCTTTGCATATGGGCAATTCTAGTTAAATTTTAATATCCCCTTGCATAGACATCCGTTTAGCACTACAATCGCATTATCGTGCTTGGCGCTAGGTGCAGGTGTCTTCTTGCACCCAGATTTACCAGTGCTGCTGTGTTTCGCGTTGCAGCATGCGTTTGTTTCGCCGGTTACAGAAAAAGTATTTCATTCAGAGCGCAGAGACATCGACTGCGCAGCTGGATGAATAACCGGCAAAATCAGGGTAATAGTATCTCCATAAACTGCCACGGGCATCAGCAGCCGGTCATTTACTGCTGTTTACACCCGGTCGTTACGTGTTGCACAGCATTCCAGTTTCTTTGGCATCCCAGTTACCTTTTTCCAAGAAAATGCTTTTTATGCATTGAAGCACAAACGTAACTTGAGCAGCAATGCATTTCGTTGGACACTTCGAAAATTAACATGTCGAAACTAGTAAAGTCCAGAGAATTGGTTCCAGTTGATACGCCTTGCGAGATCACTAGCTACAATTCCTAAATTGTGCCGTAAATGAATTGATTAAAATAGTAATTAGCGTAATTATATTTTTACTTAATTAACTTTTTGTTTTTTCGTAGAAATAATGGCCGCTTCATTGAGCCATATATATCAAGGTTTAGAATCGTACTATCGGCCGCAGCCAATTTGACGCAGCTAAGAAAACCATGTGATGGAGGTCACTTGTTTGCGTTGCAGCGGTTATTTCAGAGGCTACCTAAGCGTTCTTTTTGGCGTCCGGTGGGCTTAGGTCTTATGGTCGGTGGTGCAGTTTGAGTCAGTCAGTCAGCGGACGAGACCAGAAGTACCAGACCGGTACACTGATAAAGAGAGGTACACAAACATGCACCAGAGGTAGCATCGTATACCGGCGCTGGTTGTACACTTTGATAGAATAGGCGTTTCTACCAAGCTTTCGTTGGTGTCATTGCCTACTTTGTGCGCCATAACGAACAGACAGGAAAATGAGCTGGTCGTTTCGTCTATTCCTCTCACTAAAAATCAATAATTACACAACAATAGGTCAACATCACGTTGCCATTGATTTCTGGTTGTGGAATGCTCAACAGAAACATAATTTTATAATTTTCACGTATGTTCAATAACAGTTTAATTACGTATCATCGCTGGGGCATGATGCGGCCTGATCGGACTAGCCTCATGCACTGGATCTGACCGACTGGAGTAGTGGAATAAGCGCTTCCACTTTGATTTCTTTAGCTTCACTGCCTGCTGACTTTGAGGGCTTGTAAGTAAAGGAACATGAGCCCATTCGTGCGACTATTTTCACGCTCACACACTCACACAATATATATACCGATGCCCAATAATTACTCTGCAATAAGTCAACATAATGTCGCCAACAGCTTTTTGTTGAGGAATGAACCACATCATCACTGTTGAACACATCTTGCGTAAGCTCAATAACTGTTGAGACGTCATAAAAAACATATTGATTCTACTTTCCCTGAATGATATATAAAGAAAAACTGATTAGTCATTTTTGTACGGGGCAGTGGCAGATCAGATGATTGCTCGATGATATCTTCCCAGTTGCAGTGACATATGAGGGAGCCAGCCATCCCAGTGAGGAAGGAGTACGAACATGTAAATTCTGCCCGCAATTATAGGCGCATCAGAAGTGTGGTGTCACACCGGGAGAGGGCCGATGGTTGTTATCACAACTGCTGCGGTGGACGAAGCACGAAGAAATGGCTGTTAGAATTCTCCAGAGTCTTGCAAAGCAGCAGCATAATGTCACGAGCAATTCGGCGAAGTCCCTTAGCTGTGTCCATTCTTGATAACAGGATAAACGTAAACTATGCAGTTTCATAGGTGGATCGGGCAGCTTCATCAGAAAGATAGTTGCCGAGAGAGTAAGAGGAAAGAAAGTAAAAATCCAGGGATGTTTACCATAGAATCATTCGGTTGGTTACCTTACATCGGAGAAAGCGAAAGAAAGATGACAGAGCAAAACTGTGATTACGTCAACGTTCGCGAACAGCGCGACGCAGTGAAAGGCTCTCGCACAAGCCCGATGTTTTCAAAAAGAACCAAAGGGCTTTCATTGCCTTCTGAGTCGATGGTCGTTGCATAAAAATTGCCGTATTGATCATACGGCCACTGGAAAATATTATGTCCTTTTTCAATAGCGTGATTGTAGATTTCAACTGCTCATAAGTCACAGGTGCAGTGCGCTTGGCAGACTCTGATGTGCAAGCTTCAATTCATAGAACACTGTCAAAATTACGCGGCGGTTCCTGTTAAACATAATCAACAGCGGCATGATCTAAAGACGGCAAGTTCTCATACTGAGGACATGATCATGTCTGACTTTCGCAATTGCGCTGTGACCAGAGGGGCCGGAACGACAAAAGCGGCCATGGAATTGGTGCAAGTCACCGAACTTTTGGCAGTGAACGCGGTCAGCGCATGTTTTGGGTAAAAGCGATAGAGGAAGATGCTTTAGAACCATCGTTGACGACATCGGGGGCGCCTTCGTAGCCCTAAAGATCTTAAGGCGTATCCAGAGGCGTTTGCCCATGTTACGAGAAATATTTGGATCTTGTAGCAAGTGAGAAGATCTTAAAAGACAGCTTGAGGTCTCTCCGCTCATCGTAAAAACTAACCCCCATGCTCTTCAGAGCCTACAAGGCGAGGCTATAGACGCATGTTTAGGTCTACCTCGGTGCGCCTTAGCTGTCGCATTAATTTCAACTACTTTAACTATACATCGTTACTCAGGCCTAGAGATATAATGTCTTGAAGAAGAAATAGATTATTTTAATATTTCAAGAGTTATATTCAAATGGTGGTCCAAATGCTTGTTGCACAAAACCAATGGGATATAAATAATGGAAGTAATAGAAACCAGCGATCCTCCTTTTATCCACCTCTTTCACTAGTGAAGCGACCCTCCCGGCGACCTGTCGAAAGCACGCTAAGATATTGTGGCCCATGCCAAGAAAAGCCTATGTTGGCGAGGACGCTCGTAAGCTTCCGAGTTGTAAGATGAAGTCCAAGTTGTTTTGTGATCAGTTTCGGGTTAAGTTCCTTCAAAATAGATTACGCAGAACCATCGACGTAATTCGTCGTTTCTGTCACTGACCACCGGATATTCAGTGGCAAGGAAAAGCTGTCTTTGTAGAGTGTCGTACACACGGAGACGGTTCTCAGAAAAATTTGTTCAGAAGTATGTGATAGTATACCTGGATTGTGATGATTTGAACTTTCGACAGCTGCGCCCGCATGTACAGTGGGCGACTTGCACGCTGTAACTTATCAAAGTGACGTTTCCATAATTCGAATCTATTACGAACATTGCGCTGTACTGTGACGCGCTCGCACACGCTCAGCCAATTTTGAGTTTTCTATTGGGTACCTCCAAATCGGTTGAAGTCTACGTATAATGCTATAAAATTATACGCGACCAATTGCGGAATTAAATATGTCTTCCATTACAGCATCCCAACGCTCTAACCACTAGGCCATTAATTTTTTTCATGCTTTATTTAGGCAGGATACTGACTGTGAAACATCAAGCCGTGACTGCACGCATGTTCCTCTCAGGGTAAGATTACTTTTGAAACATCTGACGCATACGTCACGTGCCAAACACACTATTATAAATAGCGCGAGAACGGGACTAAAATTAAAGAAACGCCAACAACTTCCGCAAAAGAATATAAGACTTCCTTAATTAAATTCTTCAGTTTTACGTGGCAGAACCTCCATATGAATATGAAGCATGCCGTAGCGGAAGACTGCGGATCAGTTTTGACCTCCTGGGGTTCGTTAACATGCACCCAACGCATGCTACACGGGCGTTTTAGCATTTCGCCCAGTTGAGATCTGGCCGCCGTGGCGTGAATTTGATACCGAGCCCTCTTCCTTGGCAGCGCTATGTCACAGCCAATACTAAATCACGGCAGCCCACCAGAGTGCCTTAGAAGGCGTCATATAGAGGAGTTGAGAAGGTGACATCATGATGTTCTTACCTAAATCAAAGGTATGGGCTTTTACCCCGAAGCAGAATATATCACCTGCAATGCTGTTGTATTATAATATTTATTCTTTACAGACTGTGCACGATTCACATTAGAAGTCCGCATACTGATTCCACATTTGTGTAACCAACGCGTTGGTCAGGGCCTACTTGTCCTGTGCCGCAACCAGAACCTTCGTCTTGTCGTAGATTTTGTCGTCGGTATTGGGGTTGTTTCTGCATAAGAGGTCTCAACGACACCAGTCGATATCTGTCCATTTGTCTGTCCCTCAACGTCAGAAGGCTTTTTCACGCACACTCCTTGTATGCAAACCTGTAGACAAGACCAATATCAGGTTTAGTGCCTTCTTCATCAAAGAACAACGGCCAAACTCACCAAAAGTTTCGTTTGTAAGAACTGTCTTGAATAGGTTTACGGCAGCGCGAATAAAAGACAGGACAAAAGGATACATACACCAACTATCTTTTCCTGTTTTCTACTCCTGTCTTTTAGAAGCGCTACTGAAGCCTATTCAAGATGCATTACCAACACGCCCACATTGCAACCCTCGTGTAAGAACACTTTTTACAGCGACGCTATTAAGGGCTACTCTCTCCAATATCGTGTCCCCGAGTAGGAACAAATCCTGAAGACAGTGCAATGCCGGGCCGACGCAGAGAGAAGGTGACGCAGGCGTTAACCAATCCGCATACATGAGCCGGTCCCAAAGATTGTGCAATGCCGGGCCGACCCGCGGTGGAAGTGAAGAAGGCGTTAAGCACTCTTCATACGTGAGCCGATCCCGAAGATAGTGTGATACCAGACCAACCCATGGCGGAGGTGAAGCAGGCATCTGCCCCATACATGAGCCGATCCCGAAGGTAGTACAATACCGGGCCGACCCACGGCGCAGGTGACGCAGATGTTAAGCACTCCCCATACGTGAGCCGATCCCGAAAATAGTGCAATGCCGGGCCCACCCGCGGCGGAGGTTAAGCAGGCGTCTGCCCCAAACGTCGACCGATCCCAAATATACCGCAATAACGGTTCAAACCGCGGCGCACGTGCAGCAGGCCTTAAGCACACCCCATACGTGGGTCGACCCGGAAGACAGTAAAATGTCGGGCCGGCCCACGGCGGAGGTGCAGTTCGCCATTACGGGCCCACATACACAGCTTCGCTGGCCATACTATTTCACAGAGTCGAAAGGGACTGAGTTTTTGCCATGGCTAATATTAATGTCCTCATTTATAGCGAATTGCCCGTACTCCTTCTTAATAACCATTCTAGGGCAATAACTTTGATTCATTGCGGATGCATGTACGATGAACGATGTCTCACGCGTAGGTGTAATAAATAAACCATAACATCTATTACCGATACAACTGAAGAAAAATCAATGCTTTGGTCTGGTATGGCAGACTGTACTTGCACAACTGTTTACTACAATCAGGCAGTACGACTTACAAAAATCTAAGCACCTAACTCGAGCATGAAATTAACCAAGCGTGTATGATGAACATCCAGTATCACGAAAGTGATGATGCTACGCAAAACTATAGGCTTGCTAACTATTCACAAACTTTACAACTGGCTAAGTTTATTACAGGCATAAACTTAGATATTAGATGATAAATAAAGTTTACATGTCCGCTCATGCGAGTGTAGGTGCAACGAGAGAAAGAAGCTCATCTGCAGAGCTTCACCGTTTCCCGAACCCATCAAGCATAGTTGCAGCTACGCTGCGAGTAATGGTTACTTATCGTCATGAAGATACGACATTGTGCTGTTCAAAAGGCGCGTTTAATAGTCGTAACTTAATGACACGCAAGCTCTCTGAAACCAGTAAAACTCAGACAAACCAAATCACATTAGCCATGCTTCAAAAAACGCGCAGTGCCACCCGAAAGACGAAGCACCGATTGCGATAGCAAATTAGTAGATAGCTGTACGAAGTAAGGATAGCAGTTTTATCGGCCGTATAAACTAGTAAACATTCGCTAAGTAACTAAATTAACAATGATGGAATGTGTAAGCATAACTCAACGAGGATATAGAAAGAAATAGAACACAGAGGCAGCGCTGTCTTTGCGTGTCCGCTTCTTTCTAATTCCTTATTCAGTCGCGCTTACGCATTCTATCGTGGACTCAAACCAACTAGCCCGCCAACATGTTTTAACTAAATTAACCAGCACGGTGTCACGCACGTACAGGTAAACATGAACGCACCTCGCTCGATGAGCGCGGAAACTGGCTGCTAAGATTCTGGAGTGAAGAGTCGCGGCCAGCGCAAGCGAATTGACCTTCATGCATCTCTCTCTTCAACGCGAACGAAACATCGAAAGCACAACGCATACGAAGCTACCGGCACTACGCGCACTCTGCAAACATCGCAGATCACTTTGAAAATGAGAAATGCGCGGGCGCGCACTTTGACCACGTCGCAGATCGCTTTCAAGACGCACGAGCGCCGGCAACGCGTCCCTAAGGCGTCCGCGATTCGCGTAACCAAAGTCGTAGTAGATGCTGAGGTTGCTTTAAGCCCAAGACCTTAAGATATGTCTTGGCTTACCACGCACTGCAGCAACGGCTGAAACCATTACCCTTGCGCAGGATTACCCAATCACGACGCGCATTACCGTTGAGACAATGCGTATGCATCTCGGACATTATGCTAGGACCCCTTCCCACCACTTGGCGAGCCTGACTGCTTGCTGCAAGGCCCTGCTCAACATTTAGCGGTATTGTCAGTGCACATCGTGCGTCGTTTACTTCAGGGTACGCACCTGCGGCGAAGCCAGCGTTTCCTCCGTGGTGTTTGAGCCGTCCACAAGTAGATATAATTATTCCAGGACTACAGAAGAAGACAGATCTACCGGCCCCTGCTCTAAAACAGCTGAGCTTACTTCTTTTGCATGAAAAGTACAGCAACCACATGCACATATATACCGATGGATCGCCTACGTCGTGCAGTTCCGGTGGTGCCGTGGTTATACCAACGCGAGGAATGACACTGCGGTTCAAGACATCGCATTTCACCACCTCAACGGCGGCTGAACTAACGGCCCTGCGTCGAGCACTGGAATTCATTGATTCTGAAAGACCTAGAAAATGGGCCGTGTTCTGTGATTCAAAACCGGCATTGCAGTGCACGCACTCAGTTCTCCGACACGGATGCCATGACCAATTGACATACGAAATCGCGAAACTTTATCATCACGTCCAACAAAGAGGTCACGAGGTCGTTTTTCAATGGGTACCTGGCCATTGTGGAATCAGTGGCAATGACTCCGCCGATAACGCTGCTCGCACAGCACATCAAGAAGAGCACAGCGTTCCGATTCCGCTTTCGAGGACTGCCGCCGCAAGGCAGCTTCGACACCTGGCACGCAGTCTCACACTGACCGAGTGGAACTCGCCGAACTTACGACTTACACGACTGCATCGACCTAACCCCTCCCTGCAACTCCGACCTCCACTTGGACTTCCTCGACGTGAAGCTGCGCTTCTCTGCCGCCTTTGGTTAGGAGTTGCCTTCACGAAGGCATACTCTACATTAATTGGATTGACTGACAGTGCAGCATGCGAGGTGTGTGGCACCGAAGAAAACATCGACCACCTGCTGTGCCACTGTCCACGATACACCGCAGAGAGACAAGAACTTGCAAAGCTTTCCAAAAACTGGACAATCGGCCGCTTTCTGTGCAGGTGCTGCTGGAATACCGCCCCCATCGCCCGTCCGCCCATAAAGCGGTGAAGGCGCTTTTGTGCTTCTTAAGGACGACGGGCTTGTGCGACCATCTGTGACTATTAATGCAATTTCTGTAAGACCGCACACAGCAGCGAACTCACCACAATTTCCTTCCTTCCTCCCCTCCTCTCTCTCCCTGTTATTTTTGTTACCTCCTTTCCCATTCCCCGGGTGTAGGGTAGCCAACCGGGCATTATTCTGGTTAACCTCCCTGCCTTCTACTTATCTCTTTCCCTTGCTTCCTTCCACTCTGTACCACAGTGAAAATTCTTACACCGTGCTCTGTACGGAGCGGCGGGCGAGGAGGACATCGAGGCACCCTAGCAGCCGCTGGAGAAGAATGCCATTCCTACCTTGCCTCACCCCCCTACCTCGCACGTGACAGGAGAGGGCACACATCTGGGCCACGTTTCTTGTTCGAGCACGCGAGATTGAACTGCGTTCGCCGACGCACCCTCGCCGGCTTTCACTGATACGGAACCTCACGGCGACGCCGACGCAGAAATGCGACTGGAGTGTCCAATTATAATGATCACGCAGACCGACTTAAGACTGCTTACGTGTGGGAATGCGAAAGCATTATACTGTTTGTAGACATCGGAACGCCAGGAACGCGCTCATTTTATGTACTTATGACATGGCGCCATCTTGACCCAATTGGCTGCACCGTCACGTGCCCAATGAGGCACGCACTAGGTCACACCTTCAGTAACCATGGAGCCGCTGTGGCGTCGGAGAAGCGTGCTTGTCTCGCGGCCCGGAGGCTCGGGTTCGATTCCCACCCAAATCAAAATGTAAAAAAATTTCTTTTGAATGGCATTAATTTACTTTGTGTACAGGAGCCTCCCTGAGAGACTTGATGTGAATTCGAGCATTTTTCAACGGGTTTTTGCTACTTGGGCAGTAAGCTATTTCGGAACCATCTTTCGGTGACGCCGACGCCGGCAGATTTTCTCGTATAAAAAGGCATATAATGATTTCGCATTAAAAAAAGCTGTAAGCGCGATAAATATAATCTCATCAAGAATGTGCCGCATGATGCGGGAAATACTGAGTGCGCTAAGTGTTCATCACTGGAACTTTATTCGCTTCGGTCGCCACGCGGAATAACGGCAGAATGAAATTAAAAATAAGCCTGTAGGTCCGTTTCATGCAAATACTGCAAAAGCGGCTTATAAAATGTATTGAGCTATTATTTTCACCTATAATGCTTCCTATTAGGTTATTTTGTGTGTGCACGCATCTACAAGTTTTCTGCTAACGTTGTATAACTTTTACTAATAAACTCAAGAAATGTTGATAGCTCACGAGAACTCAGCTACCAGATAATCTGTCCCTTCCAACAAAATTGAAACGTCAAAAAGAGAGAGTCAGAATGTATATATTCAATGAAATGTGCAAAAGCGTGAAACCTAATTGTTAATGCAGTGATGTTGTCTGATATTAAATTTTTATGCGATATTTGTGTCGTCACATGTCCGAACCCAAAACCTTATAGTGTTAGTTTGTCAACGTCTTAAGCTGATATTTTGTTTTGCTGTACGGTCGAAAATAGCACAATTGGTGGCATCAAGTTGACATGTAACTTCGTGGTTTCATTGCTTGAAACATTTTCTAATGAAGGTTCGTGCCACTATTCTTCGAAAACTAAATATATGTTTACTGCCATTCTTAGCCGAAGATGCAAGGGCAATCAACATGTCTTTTTCATGTCCAGCCAACCCGCCGTGGTTGCTCAGTGGCTATGGTGTTGGGCTGCTGAGCACGAGGTCGCGGGGTCGAATCCCGGCCACGACGGCCGCATTTCGATGGTGGCGAAATGCGAAAACACCCGTGTGCTTAGATTTAGGTGCACGTTAAAGAACCCCAGGTGGTCGAAATTCCCGAAGTCCTCCACTACCGCGTGCCTCATAATCAGAAAATGGTTTTGGCACGTAAAACCCCATAATGTCTTTTTCATGTGAAGGGCTGATCCGAAGGATGTTTTCGCTTTGTTTGCTCTCTATTTCTAAGTATATTACTGTTCGCGAGCACCTGCAGTTTCACTTATGCTACATGATTAAATTATTTTAGTTGTTCACCTGTACACCAATAACCCCCACCAATAAATGTTGCGAGGCAAGCAAAAAGTACAACTAAAGTTCAAGGAAAACTAAAGGTAGTTATTTTCTTGCTTCTGCTTAAAAGCATTATATCATTTCAAGAGCATCACTAAGTAACTAACGAAGCTTTTTTTTTCTGAGGAGCATGTACAGGTTTCCTTTGTAGTTTTTTGCTAAATGCTCATATGCATGACGCCATTTCTCTTATGTAAGATTTCCTCAACTTGCAGGCATCCACGGAAAATATTTGTCATATTCTGTGTGTTTACGCTTCAGCCTGGCTCTGCGATCCTGGTTAGCTCCTGTAGATTGTGAACCGGACGCATCGAAAAGTTCTTGGTTCCAGGTTCCGTCTTCAGACAAGCGCTTCTCTTTCTTCAAATGCTGTTTTCTTTCACAGAAATTCGTATCTGTTTCCCTTCCTTCTTTGGCAATACTCTTTAGGGATGATAATATTAGTCTTTCTTAAACTTCCTCCACAGCGAAAGCGAAGGTTTTTTGCTGAGCTGATTTGCCGGACAACAAGCGTGATTCCAGAATCAAAGCGGCAGAGTTCCTTCTATTAGTACGGCAGCCAAGTGATTCAAGAGCTAGTGAACCTGCCCGCCTTTCACTTATCCTTTTGTCACACTTTACAGTGACCTTAGTATAAAATTGTCTTTTGCCTCTGGTCCCTTTTTTTTAAAACGCTCCTGCAGCTTAACTACACAAATTTCTGCGCTATGCACAACGCCTCACCTACTTGCAGTCGCTCTCTAAATATTACCGCTCCCCTGCAGTTTGATGTTCGTCACCTGAGAGCTCCTTAATTTTTAAGTTCTTTACGCTGGCGTTTGCTAAGCATGCATAAATTGTAAGTCTGCCGGCCGGTGCTTACGTGATGGAAGCCACATTCCATGTAGTCCAACGCGTCTTCCTTAATGGTGAATGATACACTGTAGCGTTCCGGTCTTATACCAGCAAATAGATACGTGATAATTTTGGAAAAATGACACACCACTTTACAGGAACTTTGAAGGACCTGCATGAGGAGCATGAAGATAAAAATATCATAAGGCATTCGTTTAAAATGGCATTGTGCGCGAGGGTGTTATACTGCAGATATAAATACGAAATATTGATACAGCAGACGTTTTATTCTTACGGTGGCGTATTCGTACGTGGAATTTTCCTTGTCGGTTGGCAAAGCCTTGCAAAATTTTTCAAAGCTCACTGCCATTCCTGGGTATACGCTCTTCACAACGCTCCCCGCTGATGACACCTTCCAGCACATTGGTCCTACACGGCTGAAATTCAGAAATGGCAAAGCAATTGCAGCGACGGAAGTGATTCAGATTTTTTTTTTTTTGGAGGGAGTACTTTTGTTACTTGAAGCGGTGCACTCATGAGAGTACAATCGCAGACGAAAAACACATGGTGTATTAGTAGCCATACAGTATGCTATGGTAAAAAAACGCCCCTGAATGTAGCATTAGGGGTGTGCGAAAAGCAATTTTTGAGACCGCATTGAATACAAATCGAAAACTGCCATAATCGAGCAGAATTGACTCAAACAGCGAATACTTTTATTTAAAAAATTCCAACAATGAAAATCTGTTTTCACCATCGATCTTCATATCCCAGTATATTAACGACTATAGGAAGTTTCTGTTATTACACTAAGCGTCATAAACTGCTGTTTCTTAAAACCACTAAAGGAACCTTAGGAGCAAACCCACAGTCTATTGGTGGGGGTGAATAATGGCTGTTTATTCAAAAAGTCTGCTTGCCTAAGCTAAGTACTGCTTTTTCCACTGCGTTATAACTTCTCGTGTTTTACGTCTATTGTGTGACCGCACAGATTAAATTCATCGGACATTTGCGATTTCAGTGATTCCTAGCACTGCACCTAAAATGTTCGTGTTTACAAAGAATGAGTGTTCGATTGGAATAACGAATCGAATAATGCAATATTCGGTTCTGTATGCGAATTTTTTTCATGTTCGCCCGGCCTAAAACATCACAGCACTGGTCTGTGGCACAAGATGAAGAAATTCCCAGGCACTTGTAGAATCAACCTTTGCCTGTGTCTGGACTAGTCTGTCCCCGCCACTGGCCTATGCGTAGCTTTTAATCTTTTGCACTTCAAATAGGTTCATGCCTTCGCAGACACATCTTCGCCGAGCACATTGCTAAAGAGAGGTTTGCAGCACCTGTGAGTTACACTGGCGCTAGGAGTCTCTGAACGAAAAGTTCCTAAGTAACACAAAACTTTTAACTATCTCAAACGCTTGTAGAACTAACAAAAAATTGAACTAATACCAAGCGACCTGTAGAACATTGCGATTTTGAGGATACAGGTACTAACAGACCTGTGGGGCAGTCAAGATTTTTCATGTATCAAGGGCACCGCATCAAAACTAAGATTCCGCACTCCTGTAATTGTTTTTCGATATCAATTACTCTGAGTAGTGGTTCTAAGACCCCACTTTACATTTATTTTCAGTGACCTCACGTTACCTTGAGAAAAAACCCCACGGTATAATACTGGAAAATCTTGAGCCAGCTCTAACGGGACCAAGAGAGATCTTGGTAAGTCTTGGATAGTAACACTAACACGCTCCCCCGCTACCTGTATAAATCCTGGAAAGTGAATAAATACAAACAGCCATCGAGCAAAGAGACTCCTTAGCATTGGACGGCATTCACGAGTACAATGACTCACGTTCAATATACAGGCGCAAGGCAAGAGCGTTAGTGAAATACAAGGGGTGTGAGCGAGAGCGAGTGTTGGTTAACGTGAGCACGAACTAAATTAGGTGACATGGGGTTCTACATGGCGTGAGGATCAACATGAGTGTCGGTGGATGTCAACAAGGGCGCAAGTGAGCACCTGGGAGTGACTGTAAACGTAAGTGCCGACGAGTATGACCGCAAATGAATGCGAGCGAGTACATTGTATGGAAACATATTGGAAAATAAGTATCCGCTTACTATGCTGAGCTATGCTGGTCGGGCACTTCAAAAAATAATCTGAAAATTTCTCTCGCTACTCGAATGGAAACGCGATTAATCGTGAATATACTGCTCAAATGCATATGTGAACGACGGAAAGAAATAGGAGCACACATGTAAACGCGCATATCGAAATGAACACAAAGGCACGAAACTGTTTGTTTCTTCAAGAAAGCAATTATATATCCTGCAGTCGCTGCAAATATGCTAGTGTGAGCTTAAGTGATCGAGGTTTCTTTTTTAGATAGCAGCGTAGCTGTGTGAGTGGCCACTAGTTTTGAAAGATAACGAAATACAAAATGGGCACGAACGATGCAATATAAACATTTGCGAAAGAAAGGCTTGCACAGCTTTTTAATGACCTATAATATGTTCGGCCGATTCAGCTCAGAAGCAACACTAAAATAAAATGAAATAAATTAAGTTGCGATGCAGCAAAAGCCGTGAAAGTCGAAACACCAGGAAACACATACAGCGCTTTGAACAAGGCAGTATAAGGGACAAGAGAACATGTACATAAACAAAAATGTGCAATGCCCTGAATCTTGAGCAAACTTTTTAGAAACGCAAACCAGTTAATTAAACTAAAATTAGGGTTCTAACTTCAATATTCCAGTAACAGCATGTCCAAGACAACAAGTATCACCAGTCAAATCTAAAATCCACAGAATTCAATTCAGTGCGGGTCAGTGTATGAGGTACAGGGTGTTTTAGGGAACCCTTTCAAAAATTCTTAGAATAACTGTCTGGATGAGACCATTGACGAGACATGCGCCGTCAAACTTGGGGTAAAAATGCACTGTCGTCCTAATTACTTTCTTAACAAGACGTCGTTCTATGCATTGAAGCGAAAAAGTAACTGGAAAACCAATGCATTTCTCCGCAGAGTTTGGGAATAAATATTTCGGAACTCCTGTCATCCTGATAATTCGCACCAACTGGATCGGCTTCCCGAACTCCCCGGCTAGAGTTTGTAAATTGCAATGTGTGCCCATAGAGTAATATTTAAACACTTAACTAGTGAATTTCTATTAATTAGCCGATTATTCACTTGATTTTTTAGCAAGTTGTGCCCCTCTTCAAGTACACTCATGGACCACTATTGAGCTACCTGCCACAGGCAATTTTTTTTAATTGATTCGCTGGAACAACCAGAATCTATTTGTTCAACGTCAAAATTCTTGATTGAAAAAGTTATCAGAATTGTGGTAGCTCTATTTACTGCAGAGTAAAAGCTATGAGTCTAATGCTTTCCTTTTTTAATTTAATATTTACTTATCCTTAGTAAACAAAATTGAAGGCGTAAATAAAGAACTACTTCTAGCATTCGGCAAAGGTTCTCCTGTACATATCAAAACCCCTTACGAAGTTTGTTCTGTGGATGGCGAAAGAAACGATTTTACCGTTCACACACATATAGATAAAAGCTTCCGAGGGGAGAACTTCAGCGCTTAAGGGCTGGGATTCCGCAGCTGTTTTCAGTCTTACCGTATAACATGGCGGATTTGTTCCAAGCTGCACAGCGAAAAACGGTGGAATTCAGGCCCTTTGTTGACGTAGCTCATCATGTATCCGTCATTCCAAGGACAATCTATTGCACCAGGGTGTCCTGGGATGTCCGGGTCTGGGTCGTCTCCGTCGTGTTTTGCTCCCAACCTTTGCAACGTGCACAAGGACGGCAGGCGTCACACGGAATAACCTATGTTCTTAAAAAAAATCTTTAAAGCTGCTCGTAGGTCTCGAAAGTTATAGAAGCAGTTTCTTTAATGCATGCCAAGCAAGACAGGATCACAGGAAGATGAGAACGAAGTTATGAACAGTAGAGATACAGCAAGGAGAGGAAAGACCCGGAAGTGAACCAGACGCTCGTCCGGTTCACTTCTTACAGTGGAGGTAAGGAAAAAGGTAAATAGAGGAGGAAGAGAGTGAGCAGTGAGCGCACGTGGAAGGATGTACAGAAGCACTATAAGCGGTCTTTCAAGCTTGTGAGCTTGAAGTCATGTACTAGGGCACCACTCGCTTTTTGTGCCAGTGACGGATGTGGCTGCGGTCCCAGTACTTATTACTCAAAAAATGGTCTCGAGTCCAGTAGGCTTAATGACGGCCGGAAAGAGAGGCTTAGGATTTCATAGCGAGTACAAGTACAGTAGTCAAACAAGAAATGTCGCATGGGAGAACACTAAGCTGGGACACAACGTAATTACCTGTCAGAACTGAAAAGGAACTGTCATCGTTACCACCTACAACAAACAAATGCATCAACAATCATCGAATCATTCCAAACGGAATCGCGATCAAACGGCACGTGCGTTAGCGCACCACCCCTAGCACTAGATGACAAACACAAATCGAATTTCTAAGCACACAAATTCGTGCGAATACGACTTGAAACACCATGTGACGGCCTGCATCTTGCCTACTCTAGATTTATGCACTTTTTCCGTCGTTTTCATCAAAGAGTTCACAGCCTGCACTTCATGTCGGTCTAGTGTCCTAGTCCATCGCGTACTTGTCCATAATATTGCTTCGTAGCGCAGTGGTTCACCATGTCATCGAACCAAAAAGCTCACTGCAACACATTAAGACATTTCGCCCCATTTTACTTACTCCCCCCCCCTCAATTATTGCCATCGTCCGCCGGGTGCAGAACACGAAAACTTCTTATAAATGCTTTCCAGGCAAGCAGCTGCATCGCTGGCCAAGACCCGTCCACTTGTGGAAACGTTGGCTACAACGACATCTCTTGTTCGATCACTGTTTACTGCTTGCTTTATTGTATAAATTTAAAGAAATTCAACGTGTTATTCGGCTGCTTCGTGGACTAGTGTTTCACAGTAAGACGCATGGTTCTTGTGTTTTTTTGCTCTTTCTAATGTAGTTCTCATTCAGTATTTGGGGCTTTCTTGAAGGCTACCAATGTTCATGCCCCAGCCAAACTTAGTGCATCCAGTTTTTTTTTTATTTTACTCGGCCTTGTCTCATGCACAAAATAATTTTTTGTCTGCTTTACCGAGCGTCCGGCTCTCCAAAACTACTCGCCCTCTGTTTAGCGTAGAAAAGTTTACATAGATTTATTAATCACGCTACCACAGCTACTGTCTAATATTTATGGAAATCTTTCATCCCTAGCCGATGACAAGTTATCTTTTCGACCACTTTCATTTTCTTTGTTTCCTTCATTATTCTCTCCATTTCAGTTTTAACCACAGCTAATTACCCCTATGCTTTCCTTGGCTTGATTGCCTGTTGGCTTTATATGGTTGAGATTAACAAAAATAGAGCCCCATTGTTTCCATTCTTCTCGTTCATCAATAGCGGGGTCTCAAATTTGGCAGCCTTGTTGCCATTAGGTAGCGTACGAGGGTTTATCAGCCATGTGCTGGCTCTCCTAAGTCCACGTGTTACGTGACGCCATCGGGCAAAAAGGATGTTCCACATCCACCTATCATGGCCCCGAGTGACGCTGGCTAAGACTCGCAGGGATATATTTAGTAAACAGAAAGCACCAAGCTAGTGAAAGAATTGATGGCCGTCGCCGGATCACAAATAGTAGTGCAACGCATCGGGAGGTTATGGACTTGTCTCCCACCGGCAACAAGTTATGGATGGAAACAACTTTATTTTAAATCCTGCAAAGTTTGACGACCCGGGCTCAGGTCCACCATGAGGGGACTTTGAGGCCACAAGTTATGGTTTCGCCCATTTTCACTTTTCTTTTCTTCATTATTTTCTGCATTTATATTTCAAGCCCAGCTAAATACCTGTTTTCATTCCTTGGCTTCATTGCCTCTTGCCTTTATATATATAATCATTTAGTAGTTACTCCTATCTCTAATAATACCATACTATATATGGGTACATACGGATTTTATATAGAATCCCATTATGCCATAGTTTTTTGAAGTCTTGGCAGTATAAGTACAGTTAAAATGCAGATGACGACGCGTCCTGTGTCGTTCCTGTCCTAAATAAAGAAAGGTGCATGCGAAAGGTCGATCTTACAGATGAGCAATTTCGTGGGCAAAAGTGTGCGTTCCACTGAAGAGTCCCGGGTTGTCTTCCCCGAGTGCGACGAAGTGGTTTGTGCAGACACCAGAAACGAAGCCGATTCCTAGAAAGAGAATAATGGTTGTAAATGTGGACATTCACTGAATTTGTTCAACCGATACAACGATCGTTTCGTTAGCGCATTTCTTGACAACTCATACTGTTCTTTGTAAATCTATCCTACGCTATCCTATGCTACCTCTGGTTAACCTCCCTGCCTTTCTCTGCATTATTCTCTCTCTCTCTCTCTCTCTCTCTATCCTATGCTAGCAAACAAAAATTTGCACCAACTCGTAGCATTTATTGACATTTTGTACCTCCCTGCGTTTCTATGCATCCGTTTCTCTCTTCTACGCCATATTGTTTTGGGTCAACGTTGTGTTTTGTTTTCTTATAGTATGTTGCGCTTTAATGCTAAGAAAGCGGGCGCTGATGATTGAGATGGGAGAAGACGAAGTAGTTATGTGAACACAGTACAATGACTTAGTGCATAGCACCCGGGGGAGGGGGGGATATGCCGGACATGTCATTGCAGGCGTCATTTTAGAGAATAGTACTATACACCATGTTGCCATAGCTGGACAAATTTAAACCACTTTTATGCGAACGTACCTTTCTATAGCAATGAGGAAGTCATTCAGCATGATGTTTATAACGCCATAAGTACAGATCATAAGCTATAAAACAAAGCTACAGCAGAAAAAAATAGTTTATTTCTGCGTGTACACGCGTGTGCGTCTCTGTGTGCCCTGCTCTCGATAAAGGAGAGTGAAGTCCCTGGGATTCACTCTATATAAGAAAACGCTTGCTACAAGTGCCGCATGGCGTACGACGTGATAAAATCTTACGTACCTAAACCGGCGTCAGTCAGTTTGCCATTATAGAAGGTAAACACGTTGAGCCTGCATGAAGTATGTGCGAAATTTTTTTCTTAGCTGTACTTAATACTATGCCATCGGCTCGTAGGACAGAGTGCAGAGAATAAAAAGGAATACCCTGTCATGAGGTAGACGCAATCTGGATTGCCATATTCCTTCTTGTGTTTTAGGGCGTGCGCTTTGAACATTGCGATTGTTAGGTCGTCGAACAGGTAACCTTGCTGCGGGGAGACAATGTAGTCTTCCTTCTGCTCACACATGAAAAGTGAACACAGGTTCAGCGCAAGTAATTCTGGGCACTAGAGCACGCGGAAACAATCGTAAAAAGCTCACCTGACTTCTTTCAAGGCCTGTAAGCAGGAGCTTCACCTTTGGATTTGACGTGGCTTGGTACCTTATGTTTGCCTAAATATAAAGAATGTGAAAAATAAGTGTGGTGCATCAGAAAATTTATTTGTTTAACTGGCAGGTGGTTAAAACTACACCAGGCGCGAGTTTAATGGCGTTGGCGAGAAACTTCCCTTTGTCGCAGAGCATTGGGCTGGGATAATTTTTCGAACAGCTGTGGTTCAGACAGCGCTGCCACGATGGAACTTACCGTGCGACTACAGACCACCATTAATGCGAAAAGTTAGGAACTGCTACAAGGGTAATATTGCCTTTGTCAGAATGTTTGCTTTAGGATGAATGTTTCCTCGCCGATCGTTATTGAGTTGACATCTCAATTTTCATGTGAAACGCCTGTCTTCTACGGATTTCGCCCGTCAAGAAACTTGTATACATGTACCAATAAGTCACTTTGTCTTTTTATAACTATCCCTTCTCCTATCTTGCTATTCCCACATTCACCCAGGCTTGTACGTATTTGAAATGCTCTATCCCTGCAGTATATTAGATACTTTTGTTCACGTTGGAATGCCGACGTGAACTGTCGTCGCAGCAAAAGTCGGTCAAGGCTTTGTTGACTTTTCTACGTGACAGTGGCCTATTAGAAAGACTATAATGACCCCATTTCATCCCTTTTCATATTTTTTTTTCTCACGTTTTTATTTTTGTCACGCTCTTCTTTCCGTCTTTACTTCCCCTTTCCCTTCCCCTAGTGCAGGGTAGCAAACCGGAGGTTTTAAGTCTGGTTAACCTCCCTGCCTTTCTCTCATTTGCATCTCTCTCTTTGTGAACATTCTGAATGCCCTTCTTGGGCACTTTCGGAAATAAATGAAATGAAATTTTGGTATTTCAGATGTACATTCATAAAGCAGAATTTAGCACAGTTACTTAATTACCACCTGGTCTCTTTTTTGCCTTTTATTTAGGATGCGTACTCTGCAGATTCGGGAATGGATTGTCTCAGTGCTTCACTCGTGCCGTCTACTGGCACTTGAAGAGCCATTCCTGCGACGTCATCTTGCGCTGATTTGGAGAAAATAAATGTCACAAATCAGCGCAGAAATAGCAGGGACGCTGCCCCGCACGTTTATGATGGCTGTGTGCGACCGTGCTTCCATGATGTTCTTGACCTTTTTTTTTTTTTCGACTCGGCTAATTTTTCTCTACGGCCAACTTGCTCTGCAGTAAACGAAAAACAGCAACATAGTCGCGCACACGACAAAGATTTTCCTTTCACAACTCGCCAGCGGACAACGCTGAAAGTTCCGCTGAACAACAACTACGCTTCTAATTCGAGTACGACATTGTAGACCAGGACGTGACGTCATTATTGAAGTACATCACCCTACAAGCGCTTCTATTTTTCTTAGGCACAACGCCGCTCTTCTGTAGAGCGGCTTTCAGTGTAGGCGGCGTTATCTAAAAAAAAAGCATGCTGTTTAAGCAAAATTTTAAAAGCAGCGCTTTCCGATGGCAATGAAAAGTATTTAGTAATTAAACCCTCTGCTTTGTTTGACAAAATAAAGCGCTACAATGAT
The DNA here is from genome assembly GCF_023375885.2 of Dermacentor andersoni. Classification (NCBI taxonomy): domain Eukaryota; kingdom Metazoa; phylum Arthropoda; class Arachnida; order Ixodida; family Ixodidae; genus Dermacentor; species Dermacentor andersoni. The sequence goes on from NW_027314758.1 coordinate 1,104,848, forward strand.
GTAGAAATTCTTTTGTTTTTGCAGTGTCTTGTTTATTGAAAGTATCCTGAAAACAACGGAATGCTGTTCTCGGTATCTTGTACTCTACATAGGAACTTCGGAATTTCGGTAGTTCGTATTTTATGTAGTAAACATTTTGCCTAGTACTAGTACACTAGCCTAAAAATCTTTTTTTTTCTTTTTGAATATCCTGTTCAATCTGCCTTCGTCTGAGTGCAAAGCGACTAGACCGACCTGTTATGACGGAAGTCTTGGGCTGCATGTTAGATCTTTCTCTGGAAGCTGGTTGAGATAAGGCTTGTGGTTCTAGATCGTGTTTCAGTATTGCCCATATTACTGTGCGTGTGTGTAAGCTGTGAGTTATACACATACCGCCCCTTGCCGATTGTAGCTGCCCGTTCACGAGGTGCGTGATTGCTGAGCACAGATTAGCTGTTGCTGAACCTTTCTACCCCTTTTCCCTTTGGCTGGCACATGGTAGCCAACTTTAAAAGAAAGATTCAGCAGCATCAGAACGACGTCAGGAAAGCCAACCCAAGCTCTGATGTCTTCGCGTACAATGACCTCTCTACTAACCACATCACTGAATGGGATTCTGTCTACGGCACACAAGTCCTTCCGCAGTTCGTTTTTTTTTTTTTGACAACTTCCATCTTTTTCGCCTACCATGTATATATCATTCTTGGAAAGCGAGTAATCAAGCAGTCATTTTTTTAAGCACCTTTCCAACCAGAATCTAAAAGGGTGGAGAGGAAATTCGTGCAATTATTTTATTGACAATTATTACCATTATGCTTAAAACTGCTCCCTTGACCCTGATAGTTACTGTGCGTTTCGCACTAGTCGGTTCACGCGTAATATTCCTGCTCCAATTTTCTGCGTCTGTGTTTGACTCTTCGATATTTGATCCGATATTCGATTCTTATTATTCCTCTTTGAAAAAGTTGGTAGTCACTCACCTTTATTCTTTATACATTCAGTCGACAGCACACGAGATTATCTGGATGCGGCGTAATCTTACCGAGATGTACACGCGCAATCTGCACCTCCGGACAAAAAATATGCGGACACTTTCACTCTCCTCTTGACTGTAAACAAGGGACCCATAGCGGCGCCGACATGTAAATTATGTTGTTGTTTTTTTCAATCTTAGGCAAGTGCACGTTTTATTTCGACCATGGTAGCCAATGGAAGAGGCCCTCCTGCAAACGTCTCTCTTAGCACTTTCCTTTTATATATTTCTTCTCTCTCAATGGGCATGTGTACTTCGCGCATGTGTTCAGTCCATGTAAGGGAAAGATGAAGAGCAGGTCTAGCACCCTTCTGTAGTTGTAGCCTCTCATACATTCTTAACCCATCACTCACTTTAGAATTATTTTTGAAGCAATTGTGACCCTCAGGGCCGTTCTGGAAATGGGGCGTCAAGCAAGAGATGAGAGAGGCAATGATGATATGGCACGCACAGTGCTCAGCGACGCAGTAATCAGTCCGCATGGCGGTCAGAGCTTTTCTCCACCACCAGAGGGCGCTAGGGACAGCGGGCAAGTGTATTGTGGTTTACGATTAAAACGAAGGCATTTGTGACAGATTGTGATTGCACTTGACCCCTCAGTGTTCACCGATGGCACAAAAAGCCCAGTCCGTCATGCGGGCTGGTTATCGCGTTAGAATCGTTGAGCTCTGTACATTGACTAGCTGCTAGGCGCCTGCTAGAAACCGCAAGAAACTGCAGAAATGGTGTAGAGAAATAAGTGCATCCGCCACCCGAACGTCACTACTATTTTTTTTTATTTTTAGGCAAGAAAAAAACGAGAATGTAGACTTGAGCAACACAGCCAGGATCACAGCCCGGTCTTTCCCGAATCAGTTTCCTTCGAGCAGTTGCATAGCGGGATTGAGTTGCCCATAATTAAAACGCACTTTCAAAGATTGACCCAACGAGTAAACCGTTTGGAACGGTGCTCACATTTGACGCTTACAAGCCCTTGTTCAAGAAATATTAGAAAAGGTCTCACTTCGTTCACCTACGCACCTTTATTATATCTTTAGTTGAACGAGTCACAATGTTCCCATCATTTTCACCAAACTTAATTTCTGTGTCAATTAGCTCTTCCTTTACCGGTAGATAAATTCTACATAGTTCCTTACCACACTTATAATGGTCTGGAACGCTTGCTTAAGTAATTTACTTGAAAGGCAGTAATATGGCCAACCACTTCGAACTTTGGATCACCCATAATCTTCCCCACGCTTCCACTAAATATAAATATAACCAATGCGGCTTATTTAGTCCACCAAGGACACCGCTGGTGCTCTCACTCTCTCTCTCTCGCTATATATATATATATATATATATATATATATATATACAAGGTGTCGCAACTATCAGGCCCCACGATTTAAAGATATGCAAATGCTACGTAGCTGAACAGAACCAGGTACTGCTGTTCACCGTCACTTGGAGGTACTCGGAGTATATTTTGCATTCCGCGTAATCACTTAATTGGTCTTAAGTATTAGTTACATTCTGAAATATTATAATTCTGATGTTGTAATTGTCAATCAGTATATTATAATAGTCAATGACAAAATTGTAGAGCAACATGAAAAACTCGCCATACAGCTTTCTGTTGTTTAATACGTACTGCATAACAGTGCTTGTTGGGACCGTTTGCGACATCAACTTCCGGAAATAAGTGGATCGTCGTGGCGACGGACTATCTCACCCGCTTCGCTGAAACTAAATCTCTACCGAAAGGCAGCGCAGCCGAAGGGGCGAAATTTTTCGTCGAGAACATCCTGCTGCGACATGGTGCTCCAGAAGTCCTCATCCCCAACAGGGGAACGGCTTTTACAGCAGAGCTCACGCAAGCCATTCTGCAATACAGCCAGACAAGTCACAGGAGGACAACTGCCTACCATCCGCAAACGAATGGTCTCACGGAGCGCCTGAACAAGACCCTCGCCGACATGCTAGCAATGTACGTCGGCGTCGAGCACAAGACGTGGGATGCGGTCCTGCCGTACGTAACATTTGCTTACAACACGGTGGTGCAAAAAACAACACAGATCACTCCATTTCAGCTGGTTTACTGCAGGAACCCGACGACGACGCTCGACGCCATGGTCCCGCACGTCACTGACGAGGAAAATCTTGACGTCGCTACCTATCTCCAGCGCGCGGAAGAAGCCCGACAGCTCGCCCCCGCCTGCGGATCAAGAACCAGCAGAGGACCGACAGCCGACACTACAACCTCCGACGACGCTTCGTCGAGTACCAGGCCAGTGACCGTGTTTGGGTATGGACCCCGATACGCCGACGAGGACTCCGTGAGAAACTACTGCGAAGCTATTTCGGACCCTACAAGGTCATCCGACGTATTGGCGCACTGGACTATGAGGTCGTGCCAGACGGCATTTCGCATTCAGAGCGGCGCCGCGCAAGATCTGAAGTGGTCCACGTGGTGCGCCTTAAACCCTTTTACGGACGCTGTTGAACTTCCTTATTTTGCTGTTTTCTTTGCTGCGAGTGCTTTTCTTTATTACTTTCGTTTGTTTGCAGCATCGAGTCGATGCTTTTTAAGAGGGGGGTAATGACACGTGTACTTATCTTTATCGGGCGACCACGTTTCGCCGCCTAACAAATGTTATCGCACAGCGTGGGACGCCCCTTCATGTATCTGAAGCTTCTGGAAAGTTATCGACGCTTCTATCCGCTGTCTGTTGTCGCCGAACCTTACGTTATCTGATTTCATCACCTGACGCGAATGGTGTAGAACTTTGTGGAAGGCACCCGGGCCCCTACTATTAGTCTGGAACATTCGACGATTGACGTATAAAAGCCGACACGCTTGACCCGTTGATCAGATTTTCGACGAACGCCGACCGTGTTCGCCGCTATCGTTGTGCTATAAGTGTAGCCTCTTTTGTGGGCAGAGGTTCGCCCAATAAAAGGTAGTCTTGTCTTTCACAGTATTGCTACTGTGTTCTTCAGCGTCACCATCACGTTACTATATATATATATATATATATATATATATATATATATATATATATATATATATATATATATATATATATATTTATATATATATATACACGTAGTAATTATTAACAAAATAGAGCCCCTCAGTTCCCCTTCTCTCGTTTATCAATCGCGAGGGTCTCGAATTTGGCAGCCTCGATGTTATCAGGTGGCTTGCGAGGTTTTATTAGTCATGTGCCGTTATTAGTCAGTTGCGTGATGCCATTGGGCAAAAAATGATGTTCCACATCCGCCCACCTTGACTCTGAGTGGCGCTGGCTAACACTCCTACGACCAGATCTAGTAAACAAATACCCAGGTTAGTGGACGAACTGATCGCCGTCGCTGTAGCAGAATTGGCAGAGCGGCGCACGCCTTATGGGAGGTAGTGGGTTCGGCTTCCACAGAGGGCAATTTATCTTTTCATCTACTTTCATTTCCCTTTTTTTAATACTTTCTACATTTCATTTTCAACTACACCTAATTTCCCGATGCTTTCCTTGGCTTCATTGACTGTTGGCTTTACGTGGTAATATATATATATATATATATATATATATATATATATATATATATATATATATATATATATATATATATATATATATATATATATATATATATATATATAGGGGCTTTTTTTAAAGTTTAGCACGCAGGACCCGATGTAACATACACAGGAAAGGGACGACGAACCTTTTGGAATACGTATTGACTAAATGTTTGCAGCTGGTGGACCAGCCGAGAACGCTAAGTAAATGCGTCTTCCAAAAGGTTTGTCGACCCTTTCCTGAACACACACACACACACACACACACACACACACACACACATATATATATATATATATATATATATATATATATATATATATATATATATATATATATATATATATATATATATATACCTCGAAATGTTAACTTCTTTAGCTTGCCAGGTTATCACACAATGTCGTTCGCATTGGACAATGAAGCACTACTTCACACGACACACAGCTTAATTTATGTTTCATGCATTCACACTGAATAGGTCGGTGCACGGTACACGCAATAAACAAACACTTACAGCATTCATCATAATGCACAAATACCGCAGTTGGTACTCCGTATATCTGAAGTGGCTGTGATGCCTTTTGTCTGAAACTATGAATACTTCCACAATTACGGAGCTCGGAACGTTGCCTCCATTGTTCGATGCTCTCTCACTGGGGACATCTGCAGCTGTAATGCGAAATAGTCTTGTTACGTACACACCTCGAACAGAAGTGCCTACACCACACAAAATAGCTATCTTTGACGAAAATGATTGGGAAGCCACTCGCATAATAATTGAAGCTGAGAAAATTGACTATTTCTTAGTCACATGCATCGGTAAAACCTCCCTTACTTTGATTGAAAAAGAGTAAAAGTTTCTGGGCATTACGTGACGATTTTCGCCTCTTCTGAATTTATTTTTGTTCTCTGTCTGGTTTACTTTTTTTTTATTATGAAGTGGTTCACGTGATCTGTAATGTGGTTTGCTGAAGGTACTTTAGTTCGGCTTCGAGAAGAAAGCGAAGACAATGGTTTATTAGCAACGCCTCTGTGCCTACCGTGTCTTATGTCGTTCTCGTGTTTCTTTGCACTTGACTCACTCTTGTGTGGCAAGAATACTAAGCGCAGTTGCCATGTTTCGCTTGGATTTGCGCAAGATCCTCAGATATCCTTTACAGAGGATCCCTATGCAGAGACATGCTTGAAAATTAAAGTTGATGAAGGGCGTAATCTTATCAAAAGTAAAGCAGTAAAGAATACTTAAATTGAAATGTTATGCACATTCAAACCTATATGGCCTATATGGCATATATGGCATATATTCAAACCCATATGGCAAACCTATGGCCACAACATCCTATATGAACACAACAATCAAACCCCAGCCCTTAGTCCCCAGCAGCTGCGAAGCAACTGACCACGGCGGTGGTCAGACCTCCGACGCAGCAGAGGGTGCTAAGAATCCCTGGTTCCGGACAGGTCGCCATTGGAATCCGAACCTGGCAACGTTTAACGCTAGAACGTTATCCGGTGAGGCGAGTCTAGCAGTGCTATTGGAGAAATTAGAGGGCAGTAAATGGGATATAATAGGGTTCAGTGAAGTTAGGAGGACAAAACAAACATATAAAGTGCTGAAAAGAGGGCACGTCCTGTGCTACTGGGGCTTAGCGGAGAGATGAGAACTAGGCGTCGGATTCCTGATTAATAAGGCTATAGCTGGTAACATACAGGAATTCTATAGCATTAACGAGAGGGTGGCAGGTCTTGTTGTGAAACTTAATAAGAGGTACAAATTGAAGGTCGTACAGGTCTACGCCCCTGCATGATGTCATGATGACCAGGAAGTCGAAAGCTTCTATGAAGATGTGGAATCGGCGATGGGTAAAGTCAAAACAATATACACTGTACTGATGGGCGACTTCAATGCCAAGGTTGGCAAGAAGCAGGCTGGAGACAAGTCAGTAGGGGAATATGGCATAGGCACTAGGAATAGCAGGGGAGAGTTATCAGTAGACTTTGCAGAACAGAATAATATGCGGATAATGAATACCTTCTTTCGCAAGCGGGATAAACGAAAGTGGACGGGGAGCAGCCCGAATGGCGAGACTAGAAATGAAACAGACCTTATACTCTACGCTAACCCTGGCATAATACAAGATGTGGACATGCTCGGCAAGGTGAGCTGCAGTGACCATAGGATGGTAAGAACTCGAATTAGCCTAGACTTGAGGAGGGAACGGAAGAAACTGGCACATAAGAAGCCGATCAATGATTTAGGGGTAAGAGGGAAAATAGAGGAATTCCTGATCAAGCTTCAGAACAGGTATTGGGCCTTAACTCAGGAAGAGGACCTTAGTGTTGTAGATATGATCGACAATCTTATGGGCATCATTAAGGAGTGTGCAATAGAAGTCTGTGGTAACTCCGTTAGACAGGATGCCAGTAAGCTATCGCAGGAGACGAAAGATCTGATCAAGAAACGCCAATGTATGAAATCCGCTAACCCTACAGCTAGAATAGAACTGGCAGAACTTTCGAAGTTAATCAACAAGCGTAAGACAGCTGACATAAGGAAGTATAATATGGATAGAATTGAACATCCTCTGAGGAACGGAGGCAGCCTAAAAGCAGTGAAGAAGAAACTAGGAGTAGGCAAAAATCATATGTATGCGTTAAGAGACAAAGCCGGCAATATCATTACTAATATGGATGAGATTGTTCAAGTGGCTGGGGAGTTCTATAGACATTTACACAGTACCAGTGGCACCCACGAAGATAATGGAAGAGAGAATAGTCTAGAGGAATTTGAAATCCCACAAGTAATGCCGGAAGAAGTAAAGAAAGCCTTGGGAGCAATGCAAAGGAGGAAGGCAGCTGGGGAGAATACGGTAACAGTAGATTTGTGGAAGGATGGTGGGCAGATTGTTCTAGAAAAACTGACAACTCTCTATACACAATGCCTCATGTCTTCAAGCTTACCGGAATCTTGGAAGAACGCTAACATAATCCTAATCCATAAGAAAGGGGACGCCAAAATGTGAACAATTATAGACCAATCAGCTTACTGTCCGTTGTCTACAAAGTATTTACTAAGGTAATCGCAAATAGAATCAGGAACACCTTAGACTTCTGTCAACCAAAGGACCAAGCAGGATTGCGTGTAGGCTACTCAACTATAGACCATAACCAGGTCATAGAGAAATGTGCGGAATATAGCCAACGCTTATATATAGCTGTCATCGATTATGAGAAAGCCTTTGATTCAGTCGAAACCTCAGCAGTCATGGAGGCATTGCGGAATCAGGGTGTAGACGAGCCGTATGTAAAAATACTGACAGATATCTACAGCGGCTCCACAGCCACCGTAGTCCTCCACAAAGAAAGCAACAAAATCTCAATAAAGAAAGGCGTCAGGCAGCCAGATACAATCTCTCCAATGCTATTCACAGCGTGTTTACAGGAGGTCTTCAGAGACCTGCATTGGGAAGAATTTGGGATAAAAGTTAATGGAGAATACCTTAGTAACTTGCGATTCGCTGATGATATTGCCTTGCTTAGTAACTCAGGGGGCCAATTGCAATGCATGCGCACTGACCTGGAGAGGCAAAGCAGAAGGGTTGGTCTAAAGATTAATCTGCAGAAAATAAAGTAATGTTTAACAGTCTTGGGAAGAGAACAGCAGTTTATGATAGGTAGCGAGGCACTGGAAGTGGTAAAGGAATACATCTACTTAGGATAGGTAGTGACCGCAGATCCGGATAATGAGACTGAAGTAATCAGAAGAATAATAATGGACTGGGGTGCGTTTGACAGGCAGTCTCAGATCATGAACAGCAGGTTGCCATTATCCCTCAAGAGAAAAATGTATAGCAGCTGTGTCTTACCAGTACTCATGTACGGGGCAGAAACCTGGAGGCTTGCAAAAGGGTTCTACTTAAATTGAGGACGACGCAACGAGCTATGGAAAGAAGAATGATAGGTGTAACGTTAAGGGACAAGAAAAGAGCAGATTGTGTGAGGGAACAAACTCGAGTTAATGACATCTTAGTTGAAACCAAGAAAAAGAAATGGGCACGGGCAGGACGTGTAATGAAGAGGGAAGATAACCGATGATCATTAAGGGTCACGAACTGGACTCCAAGGGAAAGGAAGCGTAGCAGGGGACGGCAGAAAGTTAGGTGGGCGGAAGAGATTAAGAAGTTTGCAGGGACAACATGGCCACAATTAGTACATGACCGCGGTAGTTGGAGAAGTATGGGAGAGGCCTTTGCCCTGCAGTGGGCGTAACCAGGCTGGTGATGGTGATGGTGGCACATTCAAAGACCATGCATAGCTACAAGATTTTTTTCAGTGCATCATGGGAAATCTTATCTTTGTAGAACGCATATTAAAAAAATGGCGCTAGGAATAAGCCTAACCTTTGCGTTTGTAAGTGAGAGTTTTATCCAACATTTCCTTCTGCTCAATTTCGTGGATCTCATGAGGCACCACGCCATCTTCAGATCTGTCAGAGATCTGCGTAGGCTGGATCCTGTGTCTAGGTCCCACTAGTCCTTCCTTCAATGTGTAGGAAAAGAATAAATCAAATAATGAATCGATCATTTAATAAGTTCAAGGGCTTTTACGTGCAAAGAACTCCCAGCTCATTATGGCGCGCGTCCTACTGGAGGACCGCGGATAAGTTTTGATCCCTTGGAGTTTTTTCAACATGCGCATAAATCTAAGAAAAAGAGAGTTCTTTCATTTCGCCCCTATGGAAATCCGGCCACTGAGGCAAGGTTCAAACCAGCGACTTCGAGCTCATCAGTGCCGCGCCATACATATTCACATGAGACAAGACGGCGGGCAAGATAAAGCTAAGGCCGTAGGATATTTAATTAAGTTTAAATTGATACTGTCCTCGCTTCGATAATCAACGCGAGACTCTCCAGTGCGCCTTAAATAGACTGGATGACAGGCCATGTACGGAAGCGAAGATCTTGGGGGCCTGGCCTCATAGCTCATTGGCCCAGAAAGCAGTTCGAGCGCTTTTTCGCTACCTGAGGGAAACAGACTTGAGTGCCAGACTGTAGACATCCTACACCTAAGTCCTCTCTCTCCCTCTTTCACTCCCCATTCCCCTCCCCACGTGTAGGGTAGCAAATTGGACTCAGTCTAGTTAACCTCCCTGCCTTTCTGTCTTCCCTTCTCTCTCTCTCTTTAAATTGATAGAACAAACTATACAGCGGACGGGATCATTGTTTTAGGGGATATAACAAATTAACTGCCACCTACATGCATTGTCTGCTCGTAATGCAACCAATTAACCGGATTTTCTTGTTTGAGTGTAGATTCATCTAGTCGCTTTATTTTAGCGCTGGTTCAATTCTAGCATTCGGAGCAGTACGAAATATGCATTTTTTTACCCGAAATTTTTTCCCAATACTATAAGTATAATATGCGGGAAGCGTGCAAGTTACAATATGTTGCGGCAGGCATTTTTTCTTCTTACCATGCGGACACCGCTTTCCGTTGTGGTCAGCATGACAGAAGCAATTCTTTCTTCGTCTTCGTAAAGATGTTTCTCAATATCTTCCCCGTTGTACTGAAATCAGTGATGAGCTTGCTTGAGAGAAAACATGAACAGAAGGTTTCCCGTGTTGTCAGAAATGAAGAACCCAACATGGTAAAGACGGAAAGGTGAGCAACTTCGTAAGGGTTCCTGGTTTGAATGTTAGGTCTAAACACGTGTACAAGCAACATTTCCTTCATCCTTTTCAAACCTTTTTTGTCTGTGCTTTTACAAAAAATATTTCAAAGTTATAATCATGACTACGATGTAGTTTTTCACAAAAGTAACTTCTAGTTACAAGGTTATAGCACAAAAGCTTATATTGAGTGCTTACTTTAGGGACTACTAGAAGAATGACGTTCAGGTGTGCGCGGGTATAAGTGTTTTTATTGCATAGTGGACATGACATTCGGTTACCTAACCCTGCAGTGACTTCAGTCGTCGAACAACAAGAAAAAAATTGAACAATATTTTCACCTTTATTTTTGAACGTGAAAACTACATGTGTACAAAAAATAATGAAATATTATGTAGGTTATAACTCTAGGAGTGTGCGAATATTCGAAACTTGTAATGGCGAACCGAATATTGTCCTATTTGATTCGGGATTCGAATCAAATAGGACAATATTATATTCCTACATGGGAATCCTTTTTTTAATACTTTTCAAACATTTCAAAACGTCCACTCCACCAGATTAAACAAAATCATAACAAAAGTACGGCGCATTTTCACCCCCGCGGGCATAGTATAGACATGAAACATCATAACCTGCGTAGTGGAGCAGGCTACTTGCCGTACTTCAAGGCTGTGCTGCGATCATTCGCGCTTTCTGGGGAGTTCCGTGCGTGCAATGAAACAACTTTTTTGCTTCTAATCCTTCATTTGAGCTTTTAATAGACAACGCTTCATAGCGTACCGTGTAAAGACAGAAACTTGCTGAATTTAAGATTAGGATGCGAAAATTGTTTAAATATTATATATTCCACTATTCGATTCGATTTGCTTCTGGTACTATTTAGTCTCAAAAATCACTATTTGAAAAGCCCTGGAATTCATGACTTAATCTGCGTGTTAATAAGAATGAGTAAATGGTCTAGTGAAGTATCGACGACTATATGTGTGTGTGTGTGTGTGTGTGTATGTGTGTGTGTGTGTGTGTGTGTGTGTGTGTGTGTGTGTGTGTGTGTGTGTGTTTTAAGAGTGTGTCGATGCAGTCCTTTCCGGCGAAGACGTCCTTCTAGTTCCCGCGACAATACTCCGCAGCCTGAGTGCACCTTCTTCACTGTCTACTTGCGCCACGCCATGGTTGTTGCGCCGGCGGCCTTTGAACACGTAACCGCTTCAGGCTCACGAATAAAGACTTCTGAAATTATAAAAACACTTTCAACAATTGATTTGCGGCTTAGAGGTTCGCCCCTGTATGCGTTCACGTTTGAAAAGTTTCAAAAGGCGGAAAATTTCAGAAGCTATAATGCTGAGCGGTTAATTTGCAGTAAAAATTCTAAACTCTAAAATTCGTACCATTCCTCGAAAGCAGCTTTTAAATGATCCGATGGCTTTTTTGAACTTCCACTGTCCTAAACATGTAAATTTTAATGCATAAGCTGTTTTTCATTATTGATCGCTTCCGCTTCACGAAAACTATACGCCATCGTGGTCGACGTGGCACGCCAAGCCTCCCTGCTTCAGAGCGAACCAGCAGCCATTCCTGCCCCGTTTGCCCTGTTGGCGGAAAGTGAGTCGTGTAGACATTAGTAAGCCTTCGTTTCACATGGCAGCAATGTTGAGGCGTTATCTCGACAATGTTCTTGAAACGACTTGTCAATATCAGGTAATGAAAGCTTAGGTCATGGTTACATGGCAGGAGCCTTGTCATGGCACTTGCGCGCATTGGCGTGGCTTCAGGCGGCTGTAAACTCTTATCTTCGTTCATATCACTCGTGCTATAAAACGATTGAAGTACTCATTGATATACACAAGTTCACCAATGCGTCAGAACGCTTTATTTTATTTGCTGGCGCAAAATAAACGGGTACTTGGGCCTATTGCACCACAAGTTTTAACTTTGCCCATATGTAACTTATGACATGTTCAACATGCCCTTTAGGAGTTAACGCTTCAGCTGGAACAGTTTTCTCAGTGTACTTCCGTTGACATTTTCCGCGTACGTTTCGAGTTCATGATCCCGATAACATCTTGTGGCTTGAACAGCTCTGTCGTAAAAGTAGGCATTTGTGGCCTTAAAAAAACATATGTATTTTCCAGCAGAAGCGATGTAAAATGTTGATCATCGGACACTTGTCACGAGCACAAAAGGTTAAGCCCTCTTAAATGTTTTAAATTTTCTTGCAATCTGCCTTACTCTCACCTATATACTCAGAATGAAAAAATGGAAGAAACTTAATAAAGGGTCATGAATGCAATACCAAAACGGCAAGTATTAAAGTAACCAAGCTATATCTAGTGCGACTAACTTTGTGCTATTCTCTACCAAATGTTCATGAAAGAAAAAATTATTAATTCAGCACGAAACTACAGAGCAAACTCATTCAGGTTTCCCAGAAAGAACGCTTCGCAGTTAAGACTAATTTGCCTTGGTGCAGGGATCAATTCTAGGACCAACGCCTTTTCGAGGAGGTCGCTCTACTATCTGACCTTACCAGGAGGCCAGCGAATCACAGAGCTAGGCCGCATTAATTGACAACTCGAACAGGGACACTGAATACGACAGGCATATCAGTACCGCGGAAGCCCACGGGAACGTTTATAGAATGGAAAAGTTTCCTCCATCTGTCCATACTGCTTAGTTGCCGTTCACGAACCTTCCTCCACCTTGCAGGCTTCCGCAGAACTGATTTGTTGCATTCGAAGGAGTGTTGTCACCTGCATACATGCGACATTAAGTTGAAAGAAGTATGCATGCATTGGGCATTTTATCATAAATATAAAGTTTATTCGTTCTGGCCACTGTATGAACTTAACACCGACAGAAATATCGACTCAGAAACGTGTATAGTGATTTGTTTGTCAGTTGTGACTTGCACACAGCTATAGTCGTAGACCAGAAAAACTATTCCAATCTGATTTCATTTATTCTCCAGGCGTCAAATTTACTGCACCGCCGATGGAAGCATCGGGTTGTGACCCACAGCATCGTTAGAATGCTTCAGTCAAACATTGAGAACGTAAATTTTGTTTGCTTTGAAAATAAGTATCACTGCCCGTCTTGACAGATGTAGGCTATATTTATAGAATTTTACATGAAAGAAAGCCTGCCAATTACGAAAAAGTTGTCGCTTGACTTTATAGTACATTGTGGGTTTTCTATTTGACTTGGAACAAAAACTTTTCTTTGGCACGTATTGAGCAACAGAAAGCGGGATCATGAATTTTTTTTAAATGGTCTACAATACAATACAATTTCATTTCCAATCAATAATGCAGTAAGATGATGGAAGTAACAAGCAGAACATGCACTGAGTATTAGCTATAGTGATATGTTGCACCATCTATAGATTGCAGGCAAGTGAGTAAGATGATAAGACGTCTTCTGCAATCTTTTAAGCCGTTTGGCCTTTTCTTTGTTCAACGTATACTCGCTGGCTTTTCAATAAAATGTCGCTTGAAGTTGCGCTCGTGTCCTTTAGACTATGTTAAACGCGTGGACGTTTGAGCGACATTTTCTTCTTGTGTCGGCACGACTCTTCAACGTGGCGACATTTAAACCATTGCTTCGTATCATAGCTGTGCCCAGCCGTATTTGTTGCAAGACGTAGCCACCTTTAGAACTCCTGGTATCAATGATATCATTAGAATTAGAATTCGAATCTATTATCTTTAGTATGTTTATTGAATTGTATTATTCAGCTTTTCTTTTGCAGTTGCTCTTGTGTACTTTATGGTTAATATAGTTATTGTATCTGTGAAAGTGATACTTGAGTTGACAAGTTTTGCAGAGCCATGTCTACGAAGCCGAATAAATCTCGTAATACGGGAGGGGCCTTGCAAGCGTGTTGCTTATGTTATTGTAAAGATTTCACTTAGTAAAGTCTCAACAGGGACATAATTCATTTACCCCACCTGTGTGAAGGGTCAAAGTTCTTTAAATTCCAGTTGACCATAATAAGGATACTTTTAGGCAACAACAATTGTAAGCGAGGGCATCGATTACTGTCTAGTTATCGAGGAGAAATGGCATACAACATATCACACATTCTTAATATTTAGGTTATAGTTCAATTCTTGCAGTTGCCGATTGGCTGTCGGGATGTACGCTTAGTAAAAAATTAATAAAGTTGCTTCGATTACTCGCTCACCAAATGCATTTGCTTGCCGCTTTGCTTCGTGTCACCTTAAGAGGTTTAAGCTTTTTCCGGAAAGTGCTCACCTTGAAAACAAATTCACGTTTCCGTGAGGCTGAAGGCTGAAAATCTCGGAGCTGCTGCTATTTTCCCATTTCCTACTTAGTACTTAGCAACGACGGCTATAATTTCTCTAGCTTTAACATGTTCAACACATTAATTAAAGCGTTGCAAAGAAGAAAAATTACGAGCGCTTCACTGACATCGCCAGAGCCTCGTGGAAGCTAGTGGAACTGATGGGCGGTAGTGTTTGGCAAATTTCTGTTATTAAATTTTTTCTCCAGCCTCGCCTCAAAACAAATTAATTAAGGCAGCAATTATTCATAAAAATAATTAAATAATGAAAATAAATGAATGAATGAATGAATGAATGAATAAATAAATAAATAAATAAATAAATAAATAAATAAATAAATAAATAAATAAATGGAAGTCTATTCCAGCACGAAGATGTCTCAGGCTTGATTGAAACAAGCGCCCAAGATGCTCCTGGAGCGCCACTAGCTACCGCTCTAGCGTGCGTCCTACTAGTTTTAAACAAAGTGCTTAGCGAATCTTGGTAAGGTATATACATATCTAGTAACTGTCAGAACCGTTACTAATGTCTGCTGCCGCTAGTACTGCGTCCCAGTAAGGCAAAAGGCGATTATCTTAATTACACATTCTTGAGTGAAAGATCTCTGGCTCTTTCTATAAGAATCAGGGCCCGTATTCCCAAAACGTTCTTGAGCTAAAAGAGTTCGTGCCAGCCAATAGTGAGTTAGGACATATTATGAGCGGAGGCAATGAGCCAATGAAAAATAGCACTTTTGAACGGAAAGGTTCGTGAATTTGGCCCCAGGTGATATGCCAACGAAGATAAAGAAGTCCTCATACTGGTGAGCCTTGCGCGTCTGGTATGTTGTACAATTCTTGTTCGTTTATTCTGAATAGTTGCCGTTATAGGGCCTCCTTACGGGTTTCAAAAACAAGTGCGCATCTCGTGAGATCGGGGCAAGTAATGATGATAAATATTTCACGACAGTAACTTTCATAGTTTACTGACATTCATTACGTGTTCAACTCACGAATCGCGTGATCCGGCGTCCGTCTTCCTCCGTCAGCACACGGATTTCACCAGCTGCGACCGAGGATTTCCTGAGGTTCAGCGTGAGGTCGTCGTGCACGTGGACCACCATCCTCCCGTCGGAAGACCTCTCCTCCAGAAGTCTTGGGTAAACGAGCCTCGCACTGTCCTTACCTGCGTGACAAAGGCTATGGTCACGGTGTGTGGATGATGATGTGTGAGGTTCGATGGCACAAGGACCCATTCTGTATCAAGAAGGCCAACCCTCAGTGTGTCCACATTGGATATATATGTTCTGCAGATAATAAATTCGACGCAAAATTCGCAGTAGCCACGACATTAATTTTGTGTCATTCGATTTTTGATATTGTGCGAACAAAAATTCCCTTCACTGGTTTCCCCAGCTGACATATTCAAAGACCGGACCTGGCAGTCTGCACAGTTTCTTCCGCTTTGCACGCCAAAAGGACTGAATAACCAGCCACGTCTTCTATATTTGATATTCATTGAACCATGATCACCTTTACCTAAAGCTGTGATCACGCATCGATCACTGATATGTCTCATACTGAGCAGGAGGAGAATGGTGTCAGGTGGACCAATTTCGCCTTGGAAAATCATGCCTATTATTAATCCGCCAGGGCATCTTCTTCCGACTTGCAATAGACTAAACTTGCCGC
Organism: Dermacentor andersoni; assembly: GCF_023375885.2. Lineage (NCBI taxonomy): Eukaryota > Metazoa > Arthropoda > Arachnida > Ixodida > Ixodidae > Dermacentor > Dermacentor andersoni. Next base: position 1,121,069 of record NW_027314758.1, read on the forward strand.
ACAGTTAAATGTAAAGTATGCGAATGCAAATTGTATGTCACTAAGCACTGACGCTACAAAGCGGTTTGAGCAATGCTACTAGATGCAATGAAAATAGGGTGCCTCGATCTCCTCCGTCATGTCAACCCACGTCCACTGAGCAGCCAGTCCTACTACAGTCAGCGACTTGTGACAAGAAACAAGTGCTGCTAAACGGGCCTACTGAATGAACAATGTGACCTTTCTTTTAAAATAAAAAACTTATGTAAGAGGCAAAATACCTGATTCCCAGAAATGCCTCGCTCCTGCGGGAAAACTTAAGTCCTTCATGGCCAAACGGAGCCATTTTAAGTTTCAGGACGCCAACGAAAACCCGTCAATTGCCGACGAACTCTGGGCACCCTGACTATTACTGTTTCCCGTTACGATGATCGTGACAAAACGAACACACTGGCGATGTTAGCTTTATCATCTTGTGTGTTAGTTACATGGCCAACATATACGGGTTGTAAGCCTGGGCATGTCCGTATTATGTGGCGGGCATCTCCTACCATGAGTGGAAAGGAGCTGTTTAGACACACTGCATCCAGTCTGTAAGACTAAAATGATTTAGATAAACATATATGTGAACCAATCCGTTAATAGCAGGTACGCTTTGCACTAGGGAAGCTCACTTAGCAGTGGAGTGCGCTTCAACGGATACGGAAATCGCATACGCGTCAGGGGGCATAGATCAGCGCCTCCCTTCACTAATAGGGAACGAAAGTACGCCTAGACGCAAGGTGAACGTTATACGCACGTGTAATTGCATTCACAGTCGTCCAATGAGCCCAAGAAATGGCCTTTGTGGTTTGTTAAAGTACTTCGTTACTAATTAAATCAGTACCTATGGTGTCGGGCTAAATGGTTAGAATTGTTTAAAACGTGCTCTCAAGAATATCTGCACATGCATCAAAAATTTGAACAAGGCAGAATTTTTTACTTATCTGTTTTTTTTTTACTTATCTGTTTGTATGCATGCGCGCACGCTGGTATGCTTTTCTATTTGAGGTCTATTAGACGCTTGATTTGCGCTGCTGGGTCGCCTTACACAAATATTAATCGAAAAGGCACAATGTCAAGCGCACTGCCTGTGTGTCTGAGGGACACGGAGGCATTCAACACGTGAAGTTAAAGACGACCAGAGTAGCCGCGACACTGCACGACTATCGCGAAGACGACGCTAAAGCCCGATCTCTAGCCTTATTTGCTAGCATGAATTAATACACCAGGCTGTCAAAAAAAGAGAACCACGTTACCTTCAACCTCGAGTAAAGAAAGAGTCACAAAGACTATATGCATCCCGCAAAAAGTGGGGCCACCTACATTACACCTAAATGTGCTTGAGTATTAGCTTGTGAGTCCTACTTCCAACTATAATAGTGTGAAATTGGTAAAACTGACCTCAGACTTGCCCGAATTTTTCCAAGTGCGTGAAAGTGCTGCAATATTTTCATACAAGAGACGCTGCTGGGCGTGCCAGTTAGAGTGAAAATGTTCACTTTTTTTGTTTTTTATACTTAGCCTGCGTTAATACTTCGCTTCTCTTTCATGACAGCAGAATACCAAGTGCGGCAAGTAGTATTTTAAGACCACTGGGGGAGACATTCAAGATGGAGGTACCGATCCTCACTTATTACGGAGCATAAAAGTGAAGGCCAAACTGCACTGTTTACCCGCCTGATTCAGGCAATCACAAGCAGCAAATCGCCTAAATGTGAAAAAAAACGTTCTTGACGTCAGCTCAAAAGTGAAATTTACACAAGTAAATCGCACTGTGCAGCTTGCTCCGTGAAAACATGAGGAAGCTGCAGTTTTCGCACTGAGGTCGCATCTCTCAGTCCTAGAGTCAGAAATGACACAAAAAGCTAGCATTTATCCCAAATTGTTTCGTTATAATGGCAGAACATCGTTCAGCTGCAGCTGCTGCTTTCGCGCACTTTAAGCTGATGGTAATTTTATAATTTTGCTTTCCTTTTAATAGGATTGTTGCCCATGTAACTGTGATAGCGCCGACAGGCGTCCTTCAGTGTTTGCTATCAGAAGCGGATAAGCAACCGCCAGCGTGTATAAGAAGCCCGCGCTGTTTCGAATAAAGCATTCTCTGTTCCGGAGCCCGTTGGTCTTCTTGCTCGTCACGCTGCGCGCCTGGGCGCGTCCCCGTCCGCACGTGGTACACAACAGATGGCGACGAAGATGGGATCGACGCAAGTGGCTACGTTCACCTAAATGTGAAAAAAAAAGCTGTTGGCGTCAGCTCAAAAGTGAAATTTATACAAGTAAATCGCACTGTGCAGCTTGCTCCGTGAAAACATGAGGAAGCTGCAGTTTTCGCACTGAGGTCGCATCTCTCAGTCCTAGAGTCAGAAATGACACAAAAAGCTAGCATTTATCCCAAATTGTTTCGTTATAATGGCAGAACATCGTTCAGCTGCAGCTGCTGCTTTCGCGCACTTTAAGCTGATGGTAATTTTATAATTTTGCTTTCCTTTTAATAGGATTGTTGCCCATGTAACTGTGATAGCGCCGACAGGCGTCCTTCAGTGTTTGCTATCAGAAGCGGATAAGCAACCGCCAGCGTGTATAAGAAGCCCGCGCTGTTTCGAATAAAGCATTCTCTGTTCCGGAGCCCGTTGGTCTTCTTGCTCGTCACGCTGCGCGCCTGGGCGCGTCCCCGTCCGCACGTGGTACACAACAGATGGCGACGAAGATGGGATCGACGCAAGTGGCTACGTTCACCTAAATGTGAAAAAAAAAGCTGTTGGCGTCAGCTCAAAAGTGAAATTTATACAAGTAAATTGCACAGTGCAGCTTGCTCCGTGAAAACATGAGGAAGCTGCAGTTTTCCCACTGAGGACGCATCTGTCAGTCAATCTCAACTAATCTAGGCTTGTGGTGAAGTTCTCTTTGTTCTATTCAGTCAAGTATGAATTCTTACTAACTTGCACAAAGTTCAGTTCTTGTTATATCACTTGAAGGCTAGTAACAACCCACGTCCTACACAAATGGGCTTGCATCATGTTTTGATTGGAAGACCTAACATACGACATGCGATATGTGCTTTGCTTAAAATCTCAGTTTTGGCTAGTATACACCAACGCTCGAGCTGAATTTAACACTTATATGATTCAGCAAACAGGCCACGCATTGCCAGCGACATGGCTACTGAAGCTTTCTCGATGTGATATGTCGCAGTGGCAGTTCAGTAGAGTACGCTGCCTCTGCTTCAATGAGCTATCTTTTGAGGACCACAGCATGCATTGATCGTGACAAGGCGCTGGCCGCTACCGTCAATGTGCTTTCTGATGGCAAACCAATCAAGGATGCACCCGTCTGGCGCCTAATGAATGGAGAGAGCATATTGAATATCCACTGTGATTAGTTGTTTATTCTGGAGCTCGACTTCGATAAGCTTGCTTTACATTCGTGAGGGCTTAAACAAATCATGTCATTTCATATTTATGTTCATTTTCATACATTGCCATATATCGCCTTCGCCAGCGTTTTAGGCGTCTTGGCTTATTCGCTCCTGGTCAGCGGAGCTAATGCTTCAATCCATCTCAAAAACATATATTTTTTCTCGCATAATTTAAGTTGCCGAGGTGTTCGAGTGGGATGATCTATGATGTTATGCAGTATTCCGACCTCATAACGGCTTAGCAGAGGAGGAATGTGTTGAGCAGAAGTTTATTTATTATTACTAATAAATTTCATTGGACATAGACAATCGAAGCATTCTCCCACCCTATGGGGCTTGTCTTGTTCCCAAACAATTATCGCCATCAACCTTGTGCCCAATTCTTTAATTTAGCGCCCTGCCCACGCTGATTTTCTGCCAGATCGCTATGTCACAAAGAAAAGCGCATGACTTGAGTGGCCCGAAAGTTCCCAGATAGGAAATTCACGCAGTTTAGGTGCACATTATTGTTTGGGAGGCAAGATAAGCACCTCAGGCTGAACATTTTTCAGAATGCAGCTAAATACACGTGTGAAATTTCGCAGTTCCTTAATCAGCAGTGAGTGAAGAGCAGCCTCCGCCCAGTGCCAGCGTTTTTTGCAATGGAGCATGTCTGCGCCTGGACCGAGGCGAGTCTCCTTGTCTAAACATTAGTTTGAAGCTGAGGCTTTTCATTACGTGACTGATCATCAATTGAAATTTTCTTCGTCATGACACTCCCATTTGTAGGTAATGTAATTCTTAAGGCCAAATGCCATTAGGTGTAAGGTGATGCTATACGAAAAAATATATATATAATTTGCATAAGGCCACGGAGACTTTTTGTCATAAGAGTAAGTTCACAAAATCTTTACAGTGCGACTGCTATGCCTTTTTATACATGCTACTTATTATTCAATATATTTGGAACTTTGTGACAACTCTTCCGTATGAAAATTGTATACCCTGACAAAATAAAAGTAAATAAGATAAGCAATTTGAAAACGTCATATATAATATAATTAAAATATGTCATTTAAAAAAAATCAGGATGGAAGCATTCTTGATGATTATCTACGTAATGCGAAGCATTTTTCAGAGGTAAAGAAGGTATAAAATGAGCCGCCGTGGTTCCTTAGTGGCTATGGTGTTGGGCTGCACGAGGTCGCGGGATTGAATCGCGGCGAGGCGGCCGCATCTCGATGGGGGCGTAATGCGAAAGAACCCCCATGTGGTCCGAATCATTACGGAGTACCCCACTGCGGCGGGGCTCATAATCAGGTCGGGGTTTTCGCACGTAAAACCCCATAATTTAAGGCATAAGATGACGAAGATGGTGTGACGGTGTCTGCGTGACGAACGAGCGGTGATGAGACTGAAGTGACGACGATGGCATTTCTACGATAGGGAGGCGACAGCGGCGTGACGACAACGTGGGGCCGATGCAGAAGTGATGCCGATGAGATGACGATGGAAAGGTACGTCACGATAGTACGACGATGGCGCGTCGGTGATGTCAAGACGACAAAGGGACGACAAAGATGGAAACACGACGGCGTGATGAAAAAACTTTGCCGACAATGGGTTGACGACAGCGCAATCGCGACGACAAAATGACCTGTGATAGAATGATTCCGATACCATGACGGCGAGATTGTGTTGACGCGTGGTCGACAATTGCATGTAGACAATGGAATGATGACGAGGGTATAACGACACCTGCTTGAAGACGGCGTCATGTCGACGATATGACAGCGCAGTGGCAGGAATGGGATTAAACTGACGAAAATATGACAACCGCATGACAACGATGGTGCATTGCTGTAGGAGCTTCACGCCTGCGCTCACGTGCATCACCTCCCATCGCAGACCACCTTATTTTGCACTGTAACCTGTGTTTATTGGCGCTATGTCCAGCGGCTTTCCAAGCTGCACGATCTTTGGAATCGGCCCAAATTTTTCGCAGAAATAATTGGCCCGTCCTTGCAAGTGACCATGATCTTACTTTGACTCCAACTGAGCAAAGGAACGCCTCGCATTTAATAAATAGATGAATAAAGGGACAGTTATTCAGGCATTGCCGTGAAAAGTTGATGGGGAGGCGAAAGAGAATGAAATGGGTCATCTAGCATTCTGGCCAGCATGGGAGGTTCAAAGTGGAAAAGGGTTCATTGTTATTTGAAGAGAAATGAATAGTAGCATTTGTTTTACTATCTACCTCTTTTGCTATTGTTTGATACGACTCACTGGCGGACAGAACGCAATACATTTTTTTTAATGTCTTCGAGAGGTGGCCCGGATTCCATTCCGCACTGAATTCAATTTTCAAGACATTTAGCGTCACCTAAAATTATCCAACTAACTACATTAAACAAACATCACTCAATAAAAATGCCATTGAAAGGTTGCTGTCTGACAGAAGTATTAGCACACATCAGGTGATTCTTACCAGACACAGGAGGATAATGTTTAACTTCCCCACAATAAGGTTCATTGTTTATCTTACATTCATCTAGCAAGACCACACTGCTCGTCGAGTACTTGTGGATACTGTCGACCGTAGTATAGGCTCGGCAAAACTGACAACGTATGGATCTTAATTAGGGCGTTCTTCAATAAGTGTCGCCCTTTATCGAGTAAGAAAAGCTGCGATGAAACTTTCAGATCATTCGCGAAAAAACAATCGTCCAACCCAGAGCATTCGGCCCCTACATAACTTGGACCGGTCTCCTGGCTTTTAAAAGAGTAGCGACAGGCATTTTGCTCCAGAGACTTCGTCACACGTGTATCGCATGTGAAAGCATTACAGTTGTCAAGTATAGAGTGTAGGGGAAAAAAGATATTTTAATTCTATACTAGAGTTCATCTCAATATGCCAGAGCTGACGTCACCGACTTTATCGTCTCGCCATAAGGTGAGATATGATGACGTTGCTAATAAAAGCCTAAAGAAGCTTGCTGCACTTGGGTCACCTGGCCGGGAAAAGCACAGTGACTTCAGTAACAGAGCGGGCGAATGTGTCACGATGACACGACCCATCCAGCTTCTGGGTTCCGAAACCGAGGCTGCATGGTTCGCAGAAATCGGTATTGTAGCAAATGTTTAGGGCACTCTGACTCCGGACTATATTTTCATTAGTTGATAATTTTGGACAATCACTTAATGCAATAAGAAATGGCCAGTCTAAAATATCATGTCATCTCTCCTCAAGAGACTGCGAAAGAAGTATAATTCCTGCAAGTGAAGCGAAAATAAAGAAGAAAAAACGGGACAGATGTAGGGTACAACACATGCGCTTCACTTGCAGTATGTAGTAACAAAAAGGCGAACTTTCTACCCTTCTAAAGTATTATTGAAGTTGTACTTATGACAATGCAGCTACTGCCTGTCCCATTAGGGCCTCTTCTGAAACCGAGCATGTGCAGACAGGAATCATGGCCAAGAAAGTCTACAATCTTTACAAATATGACACAGAGGCAAAGTGAAATTGCTTTAGCCCCTGAGTCAACATGCTCGTTAGTTATGAAGTACGTGTTGTAATTATAAAATTAAGGCCACTAAATGCGCAAACCATACCCATCTGGTGGAAATCCTGCAGAAAAAGGCGGTTTCAAATAGTGCACGAGTGTAATGAACGGCAAAATGCGTTACGGCTTTAGCTAACATTTTTTTGACATCGCATAAAAATGCAGCGCCATATATATATATATATATATATATATATATATATATATATATATATATATATATATATATATATATATATATATATATATATATATATATATATATATTGCTGCACCATTTGCAAAAATTTCAGCTGAGTACTGCATCGAGCAGCCAGGAGAAATTTTAATCGCCACACACTTTTTTGTGTTTGTCCACTAGTTTCTTGTGCGTTCTTGTTCGCGGGATTGAATGCTTCGACCGGTCTTGCCAACAAGGCCGACCGTGTGTACTTGTGCCCTTTATACACAAAATGTCACGGTACAAAAGGACAACCTTCACAAGGTTGCGGCCTCCTTCAATAAGAGTAAACAGCGTTTAACCTTCATTGTCTAATCTTAATCCTTTAGTGGGAAACATTAGCAGATTTATGAGGGGCCCTCGTACCTTGATAGACTGACAGCGTCGTCTTGTGCCCCCCGAGGTGTCAAGTGATCCTTGATAGTGCAGAGGTGCATCAATCTGCTGACAAATGTTGCCAACGTGGCCTATATTGATTCACCTCCTATGAGAAAGAGAAAAATGGCGACGTGCTTTGCAATGATCTTATTTGTGGGAAAACCAAATCACGAGGAAGCCTTGAGAACCTCAGGCCACTTGTTTCCTCTAAACAAGCAAGGTTCTGGCGCTGTCCCGTAAAATAAACATTGACTTGCCAACCTGGCGCTGCAAAAAGCGGATATCGAGCGAAGCTGTTGAAAACCACCACAACTTCCGAGGAGGGTATGCACTGCTTCATTGCCCAGTTTCTCCTCCAGCGCATTATTCAGCAGCAAGAGAATGTGGAGATGCGGACTTCCCCTGTGCTGGAATTACGACCACGAAATACGACTAGCGGCAGCCCACCGTCGCGGGTCATATTGCCCTGCCTTTTCCTGTGCCACTCCTCGTATTCACGCTGCTCCTCGGGAGTCCTAACTATGTTTTGCCTGCCCACCGATCCTGTAACAACAATGAAATCAGTTGCTAGGCTGGTTCTTTTATAAATGAAAGACTAGTGACGTCACAAGCTGCCGTGGCCGCGGTAGCTTAAGCAGCAGCAAGCTTTACCGAGAAATGTGAGACTTTTGACGGCGAACGCAAGAAAATGTTGAGAAATCGAACACAAATCCAAACTGAAGAGAATAGTGTACATTTTTTTGCAGGGACATGTAATTTAAACTTTGTGTCTCAAAACCAATGACGGCGGAAAGTAAAATTTTGATTTTACCTTTGTATCGCCTTCTTGACTATTTCCTGCGTTCCACGTTGCGTTTTTTTTTTCTTTTTAATAGCACTTTTCCTTGCCCAGCCCACAGCGGTTTCGCGTTGCGTCCGTCGATATCTTGCCGGAGATATTTGTACTTCTGGTATACGTGCGTAGCGCGTGCGTCGAATGCAAGCTCCAGCATAAATGCCTACACCAGCACCCAATATTCACCGATAAAATAGAAAAAAAAATTACCGACGCTTCCCCTACCCGAAAAGGGAAGTAAGCGAAGCTTTTTCTGCGTGCAGCTGGCCTTCGTCACGGTTAAGTAGCCCACAGGTAACGGTGCCTGATTTCTTCGGCCTCCCGCTCCCTCAGCCCGGGACCTCCGTCTCGTTGCTGTCGGAGTACTTCGGCCGGGCGGCTCTAACGGCTATATCGGAGTGCCAACGGCTAGCCCTTTCACGGGCGAGTTCTCGCCGCCGTTCTTCGAAGGCTGCCCGTTCCTCGGGGGAACGCACAACGCGTGGCCGTCCCATCCGTTTTCCTAGACTCAACTGAGCGGAAACGAAGCCTGCGCAGTACGCGCGATGCCCTTTCCTGCCATTTCTCTCCCCAGTGGAAGCGAAACGTCTCTGATTGGTTGTGCGCGTGGTGTGAGTGCGCGCCTACGCAGCTGGAATCCTTGCTAAGGACTCACGCTCGAGAGTCGGCGCTGCTGTCAACTCAACAAACCGCCCTTTCTGGCATCCTCTCTGCTCTGGAAGCAACTGGGTTCTTTTGCGTGACCACGACAGCACCACTTGTGAGCGAATGAAAGCTTCTCTTGAAAAACTCTTTACGCTTTGGAACGAATAGCGCGGACTCACTGGCCTAAATGGCCTAGCAAATGAGTGGTAGAAAGTAATAACCTATACACGAAGCGAATTTGTACATACATGTAACCATATACCCATAGCATAACCTTAAACACATACCATAACCTAACCTGGATTATAGATAAAGCCTTTTTACGTTGGCACTACTCAGCACCAGTATAGCGATTTCCATAGAGCAAGAATCATTTATGAGCAACAGTGAATAAAGAGACCAGCTTACCTTCCACACAGAGTATCACGGCAGCCACAAAATAAACAAAGCGCTGGATGTTCCGAATCGCCGACCGATAAAAAGTTCCCATGGTTCTCTTTATCATCTGATGAATACAAGTTTGAACTGTAGACTCTTGTAACCGGCCCGCAACAGTTTATTTATATCCACAAGCGGCAAGCTTGATGGCGTGTCATTTGAGGGAGAGGTGCTTTTACCGATCTGTCAGCTTATGTTCAGACACGAAAGGTTGATCCTCGTGCGTCAACATTTCCGCAAACTAGAGTGCGCAGAACACAACCTTTATCAAGCGTAAATTTACTTATCACAGTTCAGATACTTTTCAGCCTATATTCAGGTCGCGCATAAAAAAAATGTGCCAAGAAGAAAAGTAATATCCCGTGGCCAAAGGTGGCAGTAAATGTTTCATTATCATACCCGCTTGATGCATAAAATTCAAGAATATTTTAATATTTTTTTATTTACACGAAACGCAGACAATGCAATAGCTACCTCTCGAACTTAGACGCCAACGTGCAAGCCGAAGTCGTGTATTTTTACTCACTTAAGGAAGATACTGATTTTAAGCTCCCTACGTAAAACCTGATGTTTAATCAGTTCAGGTCGCCTCTTTAAGTAGTGATACAGAAGTGAAGCCGACGCAAGAACTGTAACAACGCTGCACGCCAAATAATAATAATAATAATAATAATAATTAACTGAAATGTTCTTCATGCCTCCTCTCGTCAGAATATCGTCCCTGAAAATTGACTCGTTAAAAGTGAATATGAGCAGCATTAGCATTACTACTAAAATACAAGCAAGAAAGAATGCCAATTGGTTCTTTCCGACAACGGACAAGCACAGAAAGAAAAAATAAATAACTAAAAGGTCTTTAATATTGTCAGAATAACTCATGTTCAGAGTCTTCTTTAGAAACGTCGAGATCTGCCTGCCTGCGTGACTCTGTCGTGGCGTTCGTCACGGCAGTCTGAACACATATATCACCGCTCTTGTCAAAAACGTGCATTCAAATACGAAATTTACGCATAATTTTTGTCGCAGTGGTAATCAAAACGAACGAAACTAGGTTCAGTGCTTTAAGCGCTTTGCACTCGCTATCAGTCACTGTAATAGGCGACATCTCATGACGTTACACGGGCTACGGGAGCATAAGCGAAGAGCGCACGCCCAGATGTTGAGGAAGCTTCGGCATCGGATCTCAAAATAAAGGGGAACGCAGAAATTTTATTGCTCGACATTCACAGAAAGAAGTATAGTGTAAGTTTAATCGTGTAAGCATTGTCAAGCGCAGCAAATGGCCAATGGACATACGTGCAATATCCTTAAAACCACAGACGTCACGTATATAGTACTGAGAACATAGCAGAAGGCAACTAGCCAACAAACACTACTATGCTACCTCATATGGCAGCCCACCGTGCCACAATTGACACCCTCGCTTCTCAGTGAACGAGACGAAGGCAGACCGAGGTGTTCTAGATATTTAAAAAAGACGTTCGTGTAACTTCGGAGTGCACTGTATACAGACGTGTGAGTACTTCTGTTGCATATTCACAAGTTTTGCAGATTTACTTATGACCTAGTGATTCAATTACGAATTGCACTATGTTCCTGGCGTCTATATAGCCTGTCTAAATTTTTTTCACCACATCCATGAATGATGTATATTTAAATGACATCCCTCACACACTTCAATGGCTCTTGGAGCTGTGGTTACAGCATAAAAAAAGAAATACAATGCCACAAGTTCCGATGCACTATAGAAGAGCACTCAAAATGAGCCTTACACATGAGCCACTTCGTGTGTGTATGTCCGCGCTCCCGCGAACACGCCTGGTGTATCTTCTACAAGGGCAACGCAGCAGTCAGTGCGGAGACCGCAGATAAAACCAATTTCTTAAATGAATGGACATCCATGAACGGCAAACACTGCATCGTGGAAGGTAAAGACGAAAACGAGTGGCTACAAACATTGAGATTTTATATATTATTGAGGTAAAGGTTTACAAGTATTGTGGTGCGTCGTAAAAAGTGTTCCAAAAAGCCAATGTTCATACGCAGAACTCGAATGAAATAAATACTTTACATCTCAGTATTTCTTGATATCATCTCCGAGATTAGACAATGCCCCCGACGCACTGAATAGCTCAGAGGCGATGTGTTGGAACGTGCATTGCATCGTGAAATGCACGCGTCGTCTGCTAACGTGCTTTCGAAATCTGTTACAATACTAGACAACTACTAGACCTGCGGCTTCATCATGATTGCGTCAATGGTAAATACTGCTCATTTATAACCAATTTAGTCAAAGCTATTAAGGGACAAGGAGGGATGCATAAGGTGAAAAGTGTCGTCTGTCCTTTTAACGCTACTAAATTTAGCAACACAAGACACCAATTGATTCTGCCAATATTCTGATAATTTTTGATGATGGCACTTAATTCATTGTGAAATAAGTGTTCTTATGCTCAAATAGCGTACGATTTGATTAACGAACAAGAACATCACCTGCACGTTTGCAAAATTCGCAAGAACTTCTTTTCTAAAAAACTAGACCGCTTTTCTTATATCTTGGTGCATCGCCCATAAAGGTGATAGCCCAATTTTTACGATAAGTTGCCACACCGCTTTTCAATGTGCGTGTCCAGGAATAGACTTACACATGATCCTGAGGTTAGCTAGTGCCTTCATTGCCGCAATCTAAACCCGCAAAAGAAGTGTCTGCTTATCGACAGATGATTTCGCATGACTGGCACATTTGAGCAAAGTGGTTCCTTGGGTCTTGTTGTTCATCGATCATAGTGAGTGAACATCCCCCCCCCCCAAAAAAAAAAAAAACGGACAAGGACGTAGCCAAATTGAACACCATACAGCGTTCCCTTGGGGGGAGGTTAGGTTATTAGATGCGCGGAACTTGTCCAATCCTATTAAAACGGCAATAATAGAAGACTTATCATTTGTCAGCAGTTAAACCGGATGAATTTAAGCGAGAACATCTATCGTTGCGATCAACCAAATACTTATTCTAATGCCCAGGAAGAGCTACGGATCCTTCGTACTGGTGAACTTAATATCGAATACGCGAGACGATATCTACGGAGAATACAAATGTGGTAGACAAAAGAATGAGAGATCGAGAAACAAATAGGGAAACGTAAAATGAGGAAGCGGACGTAAAAGGGATTTAATCATACAACACGATAACGTACATATATAGAAAACACAGGAAATGAACTCTGATAATCAATCAATTATGTTTATTTAACATGCGCAAGAGCAGCCACGAGATTTGTGTGCTGGCGCACGGTATAAAAAGACGTACAAATACAAATAGGGGGAAAAACATAAAATAGCGAACGACACTTATGAAAAGCAACAGTTTAATGTTAACAAAAGCAAAATAAGAATTCAAAGACAGAAAAACAAGCAATGCGTGAGAGTCAGAAATAAATGAATTAATCCATCCTTTGCATTATGCGCCCCCCCCCCCCCCAAAAAAAAAAAAACGACCATGAGGTTTTAATATTGGCTCACAGGTAATCTAGCGAAAAGATAGCATACAGCTTTGAAAATATCGTTAATCTCTCGTTCATAGGAATCGTTAGAGCATGACAGGGAAACGTGTCTTCACTGAAGCTGTTGCATAGTTGTTTCGTGAACTCGCGGTCCACTGAAGCGAAACGCGCACAATTTGCGGGTCGGCGACCGCACTGCAGGCTTGCTTAGCGCGCGGCATCCTGCTGTTAAGTCACTTCGGTGAAGGTACGAGCATTCTGGTCCGGCTCCGTGATGATAGTGATCTAAAGAAAGGAAGGACGCTTGATTCTGCAACCCATGAACCGGCTCCGTGGTGTCTCGGGCAGCCAGTTGAGTTGTGACGCGCTCAGCGTCAAGAATGCGAGTGGTAGAGTTGGCAGCGTCTGCCACGAACGCACGAAGGCGTCCTGCTTCACGCTGGCGTGTCTCACGCCGGACCAAGGCGAGATTCGCTCGTCAACGTCGTTGCCTCTCTGCGCCGCTTAGCGCAGCAGTTTCCTTGGTTGGTGTTATTGCAAGCGAAGCAGTAGGCGGCGTGTGAGCACTGCTGATGCTTGTTGAAGCTGCACTCCGTAGGCGACAAGGTGTCGCAATCCAATCGGGCGCGACAGACAAACCGTGTCCGCAAACTGCGTCGCGACCTCAGCAGAAGGCCTACGCCACCTACACCAGGCTACACCTCGTTGAAACCTGCGCCATCGAGAAAGAAAAAGACTAAGAGCGGACACTCTGAGAAATCTGGCCTCAGGAACTACGTCACGGTTACGTAACGAACTAGTGCTCTCACCAAACGCCAGAGGACGCAGGCGCAAAAAAAAAAAAAAGTTTTAATGAGTTCTGCTCAATCGTTCTACAAAATAATAATTAATGAGACAGGTGAGTCACGTTTTCAAGCGAAGCTTCGAGTAACTGGCTTGTGAGTGCGACGAGGTTCGCTAAAAAAAAAACAGTTCGCGGCTCTATATGAGGCGGCTAGACGCGAACAATGCGAAAAGCATGCCCACTCAAGGAACGCGTAATGAGAGGGATGTACCATGTACTTTCTTGCTAGCCCCACCGAGAACGGAATAATATTTGTTGGTTGCGTTCCATGAAAATCGGGAAGCAACGCGAAACTGCCATTAACTTGCACCGGTTCACAGCTGTGCACTGCGCTGCGACTCGCAGCTTGTCAGACGCCATCGAGACGCTGCGTCTCGGTTTGAGAGGGTAAACCGTTCTTGTCCAGCGCTGTTTGCGATAACCACGGTATCGGCGTTTCATTGAAATAGTTCGTGTTGAGGAACTAAAAACGATCTGCTGGACAACGCTTAAGGTCAATATCAGGAATTGCACATTTCAGGAAAATTCCGGTTTCGAGAAAATTGAATTCTTAACCCGCGTTTACATGATCGCGTGATGAATGACGGTCCTTTCATTGGGCCGTTCTAGAGGCTGACGAACGCTGGAAAGAACGTAAAAGACGCCACGCCGATTCAGACCGAAAGCGGCGTTCCGGGGACGGGTGCTACCTAAATAAAGAAGAGCAGGACGTTAGGCACGATATAGCCAAGCTTTGCTTGCGCGTCTCCCCTATAGACTAAGGGCTCCGGAATATTTTGATAATATTGCTTGCAAACAATGGCATGTGACATAAACAGCGAGCGTAGCTTATTGCGTTTTGTACTGCAGCGAGGTGTGTATCTACGGCGCACGGACGGACGGTGGTGCATACGTCCGTGCGGTTTGTTTACACAGAAAAGTAACGGTGGGGAAAAGTCCCCAATGACTACTGCATGTACTTATTGCGGCGGCCGTGTTGGGAAGTACTGCGCATTCTAGTAACTTTCGGTTGCTTACCATTTTTTCGTGGCGCAATACATTGCTCAACGTATTGTCGCGTAGGCGTGGAGTGGCGCACATTTGAACAAAGGCCTCGTATTTGGACGTTTCGAATTTATCTTTACTACGCCTATGTGAACTGCTATTTTGCCTACCAATGTACCCCTTATACTGAGTACGTACAGGGGTGTCCAAAAGTTCACAGGTCGCGATGCCATGGGTTTAAATAGGATGGCGGCCTGGGAACATTTAAGCACCCCTGTACGGGGAATTAACATTTATCCTTGTAAGTACGAGTTTTATGGGTCAGAGGTCAGAATGTGTCGGTGGTTTTATATTGTGCATCGGTTCGCTATTCATTCAAAGCGGTTTCCTGGTTCAGTTGCGACGTGTACATATGTTTTGGGTAATTAACGAAGCGTGCACTTATTGACATTTTCAGACCGTGCTGATGCCATGCTGTCCGGCGATCCAAGCTACGGCAGCTGCTGCTGTGTGTCGTGGTGCTTTAACAACGGCAGAACCCAGAAGAAGCCTATCTTGCCTTGGAATAAAGACATTGCAGAAACTCTGCCTCTTTGATATATATGACCGCTTGCACCAAAACACGGAAGACAAGCGCGATGGATAAAGCCGTAGTGAATTATGATTACCTCTATCTCCATCTGTTATAACCTAATCGAAATAAAAATTGCGTCATGACCTCAATTCACACCAAATATTGAACTCGACAAAATATGGAATCGCTAAACCAAAACGACAAATAAAAGCGTTGCCATTTGGGTGACGAAAAGTGGTCTGAAATGACGAGCTTCCGCTACAGCGTAACGTCAGTTACGCGGGGGTAATCCGAATTTCGCGCCAGCCAAACCGAAACAGGAAGTGCAGGCCAGTTGCTCTCACCAACCGCCAGGCGCGCTAGGGTCGATTGGGCCGCTGGAGGTGTATGGGAGTGTCCGCTCTTAACTTTTTTTTCTTTCTCTATGCCTGCGCTGCGCTAAGACTACCGAAACGCTAACTGTCGACGTTCGTTAGTGTCATTCATAGAGTTTCATATTAGTATACCTAGAGGCAAATCTGGCGCTGCGATCGTTCAACCATCATGGGAATGATGGGAAGTACAGGCTTCGGATTGGCATTCTATTGACTGGCAAACTAGTCTACAAGAATTTTTTTGGCAGTTTTGGTTTCGCTCCAAGCGCAATTGCTATAACCTGCAGTGGGACAGTGCAACGCAAAGCTCTCTGCCTTTGTTATGTTGCTCGAAGCGGCAATACCGCGCTGGGCCAGCGACTGGGACGATGTTTGTGTCGCGGTGTGGCGTCGAAGCCCTGACGACAAAGCGACGGCATCGTAAACGTCGAAAGAATATGTTTTGAGCGTTTGGACCTTGGTTTGTTAAGTGCGTTAGGTTGGCACTGTAGCGTTACGTGCTTTATGAAACTTCAGAATAGGACAAGGAAGGCGCTACTGATACAAGATATATACAGTTGTACTTCTAGTGGCTTGACAATCAAATTTTATTGAGGGCTTCATTATGTGCTCGTTTATGTGCTCATTGAAATGCGTGTTTTAGGACTTTGAGAACACAAACTTACTTGTGGTAGGAAAGATAGCTGCTTCCTAGCTCTAGTCTAGTGTCGCACAATGTGTACCCGCAAAGCCACGCTGTAACGCTTCGGAAGCGGTACGCCAATATAAAATATGATGAAGCATACTCGTAGGAGGCCACTAGCGTCCTAGCTAGCACTGCAGCAGATGTGCTTAAAAGTACTTGAAGACGTTCAGCAATCGTGACAGCCAACGCAACCTTTCGAAAGAGCGAGAGAGTTCGCAAGTGCCTGTCGTCTGCGAGAAAAGTCTCGCGTTTGCAGCGAGCAGGCGTCGTAGCAGACGACACCTGTAGCATTCCGCTCAAGCGCGCAACGCTTTGTCACAACACAACATTTCTATTTCCAGAAATACTTGATGAGTATTCTTATATAAGTACATGCACGGTTGTTTTGCTGTTGCAAAAATGAATAAATAATTATTCTTTTGGGGTTAAATTGAGAACAGAATCGCACAAGTATGCATACCCTGGTGTGTCCTGGTGACACCCCATAGTAAACCGTGCTTCCATCTCAAAGTCATACAAAGTTTATGTAGCGTGTTGTACATTATATACCATACTGCAGAAATAGAATTAAATTTTACGAGATAATATTTGAGTATAGCTTTGTTTACTGCGCCAGAAGCAAACATCACTAGTCTAAAGACCGAAGTCAATCCGAAGCCTGTACTTCCCATCATTCCCATGTAGGTTGAGGCAACGCTCATGAGAACCCCCGTAGACACTAGCGCCACATTTCCCTCTAGGTTTATTTAGAAACTCTATGGTGTCATTATGAAGCACTTTGCTTCACCGCTCCTAGATAGCAGCACCATCCCACCAAGACAGAACATATTTTACACGTTGTCTATAGAGGGAGAGAGAAAAATTGGAGGACGCTTAAGCTTCGCCTTCAAGAGTGGAACGCGACAGCGTTCCCGTCGACCCGCCAAGGGGTGTAAGACAATGGGCTACGGCGCAGCGACTACGCGCCCCGCATCGGACGCGTTGAGCGTCGAGCAACGCAGCGTTCGGCGCGGCAACGAAATGTGCGCCTGAGCAAGCGACGCACGCCTGAGCCTTAGAAACAGCTCGTTTCTAAGGCAACACCGCCTTCACTAGAGGCGCTTTTGAACCTCCTTGAAGCATCGCAAAAAAAAAAAAAAACTCGTGGCTGAGTGGCAGCGTCTCCGTCTCACACTCCGGAGACCCTGGTTCGATTCCCACCCAGCCCATCTTGCAAGTTGTTTTTTATTCATGAAGTGCCTGCTGGGATTTATCGCTCACGGCCAACGCCGCCGACACTGACGCCGACGACACCGGCTTTTCTGCGACACGAACTCCTTAACGCTGTCGCGTTAAAAATGAACCTTTATTAGAGTTGTAGATTAGTAGTTGAGACCCTGGCAGAGGAGCTAACTTGGAAGCCATGTGGCCGCGACGCGCTTAGCCTGCGTCGCGGCCAACGCGACACGTAGTCGGGATTTTTTTGCACTGACGGTTTTCATGGGCACACCACTGTTACGTTACATTAAGGTCACTGTTGTGCTACACTGAAACGAAACAGTAAATTTCGCGAATAAGGAGCCACCCAAGATTTCTTTATAATATCCACATGTGTTATTGTCACTTTAAGTACTAACTTCCTTATTCTTTTTTTTTCTTTTTCTATGGCCGTTACACCACATTGTGTAATGTCTGTGCATCTAGTAAAATAGCGTTAGTAGCAAGTCAGCCTTTGTATTCGACGAAACGATGACAAGGCATTTGTCTGACGCAAAAGATGACGTTGCACTGGAGCCTTCCAGTTGGAATTTGTACCTCATTTCTTAACAAATTAGTTGCCACATTGCGGTTAAATGAATCATATTTAATACTCGTGCATGTTCCCCTTTTTTATACAATCATGGGTGCGCAATGAATTTTAGATCACCCTGCTTATTGTCAAACATGTGTAGTTCCTAACTTGAGATCTGCAGCATGCATTCAAGTAACACTGTAAATGTTGGCCTAAATATCATCTGTGAATGTACTTCCCTATTCTTCCGAGTGTGCCCCGTTGTATTGTAAACATTCACTCTTGTGGCTTTTGTCTTTTTTGACTAAATGACTAGGGGAGCTAATCCCAGAGATAGTAGACTCTATGGTGCAAAGTGATTCACTTTCGGCTATATTCGCGCTAAGTAAGCCCGTACTGTTATATGACCTATTCTGCGACTACTTCTCGCTCCTTGTGGACATTTCATAAGTCGCCTTCCAGGCACCATTACCTCGCAAGAGCCCTGCTTAGTTCAAGCTAACTCGCTCGATTTCCCAAAAGTGTTCTGAACGGTGACTTCGCCTGAGTTGGTCTATATTTCCGGTGATGCAACCTTTACAGTGGTATAGCGTAATGTCGTTATTTTTTTATTATAGTGCTGCCAATTGTGCCCGGCCGTAATATTATTTTACTTGCTCCGTGACTAGTTCTCGCTTATCGTCTCATTGGTAACTACATTTTTTTACACCTTTCGTGGCTCTCTACGACACCTTGAAAACGCGACGGCGTCGTTTTCTTTTGGAAGTAGTTATAAGATCATGGAAGAGTGGTTTCTTCTGGAAGCAGTTACAACGTGCACAAAGACGAAGACTGTGACATTAAAGTCATTAACTTTGGGAAGAATCCTATAAGTTACCTGCTTTTAATGCAGTGCAATGCATCCAATTGTTTTGTTTAAGTGTTAAATGTCAAATGCATTTCTGTTGCTTTCCCATATCTGCGCAGTTGACAACATGCGCGTGCGGTAATACGCTGCATGTGACCGAAACTACAATCTGCAGACGCTTCTTTTACGCGACATAAAAAGTGTAGACAACGGAGAAGAGAGAGAGTAAGCTTTATTCAACACGGCACTCTGTTCGAGATGAAATGATGGAGCCTTTTCAAGGTGTCGTCGATGTTTTGTTTGAGTGCAAACCGCAGAAATTCGTCAACTCGATAGTGGAGTAACGACATTGCTTGATCATTGAATCACATTTTCCGAGAAATGCATTACTGACTGCTGTCGAAAGTGTGCTTGTGAGGTATGGTATGGTATGGTATGGTATGGTATGGTATGGTATGTGCTTGTGAGGTAAGAAAATCGTTTTTAGAAAATCGCATTCGCTCGGCGACGCCATAACTGAATTTTCATTCTGGCACTTCACGGCTATCTAACATTTCCGGCAGGAATGACGCTACAGTGGAGTAAATTTATTTGCCCCGAAAAAAAATGAGCTAATTTTCCAGGCTGACAAGAGCAACGACAACAGCCACTGCTACTTCAAAGGGCAAATGGTTTTTTTAATGACTTACCCTTCAAAGACAGACTGATCTGATGTACGAGAAGTACTTATATATCTCTTGCCAGATCAAGTTGTCATTCTGCAACGACACCTTCATGTGCATGCCTTGCATAAGAGGTTCAATTTAATAATTTCCTAGCAGTCTAAAGACAAAACAGTTCAGATTACTGCGTTGCGTCGTCCCGCATCTCTAAATCTTTGCAATCGTTGTGAAGGAGCTAGATTTTTTGGCGCCAAATACACGTTTGAGTAATAGTTAGGGTGATCAAATAATGTAGTTAAATAGCAAATGGCAGAGGCAGAGATGAGCAACAACATGTTAGTAGAAAAATACAATTTTTTGGCGTATTGGTCATAATCTCTGGCACTCGAGGACTCCATATTTTTCAAAGGTGATTTAGCAATCAAAACTAAGAGAAATACAATCAAGCAAATGCACGAGTGTTAACCAGGAGGACGTCCAGTTGGCTACCCTGCATGCGATAAAGTGAATAACGGATTTAAGGAAACGAAAAGGCATAAGGAGGTACAGTACTAGAGAGACTATGGTATGAGCATCTTCCAGGCGTTGTGGTGTCTCTCGTTACTGTCGTGTTTTGCGCCTAAATTGTTTCTCTGGTTTCCTGAAGTGTTCTCAAATTTGTTGATTTTAGGAAAGTCGTCAGTTTCCTGGGTTGCATTTGTGGCACTTAGCGGGAGGCCATGCAATCAAGAGTCCACCATGCAGTTCAGGGTCGACCATCCAGTTCACTGATCGCGCACTGAACAAACTGACGTTGAGCGTTGAAGCGGGTGCCCCCTAAAATATTCTGAACTTTTTGTAATACTATTGGTCAATGCTGACACGGTATATCGACAGCACATTGAGCATTCCTTGAAATATTATTGAGATATCATTGCCGATCATGAAAGACCCCACAGTTCAAGTTAACAAGAGGCGGCCGGCGTCTAGTCGGCAAGGCTTTGGTTACAGTTATGCACTCCAGTTGGCCACAAACCAGTTCTTTGTCACTCTAATCATTTTCTCGTCCATTCATTTGCTCGAACAACGGCGCATGCAACATGCAATATATGCACCCAGTGTTTTCAGAAAGAAAATTAAATTCAAGGAAAATATTTCATTGTGCTCAAATGCACTGGAACACCTCTACAACGAAATGACGTGTATAACAAAGGATTCATTATGTTGCGGCCAAATTCCTATCCTCCGCATGTAATGTGAACCCTTCTACAAAAAAGAGCACTACAACAAATTTACATGTACAACGAAGTAATATAGTCGTCCCCGGCGGCTGATTTGTTGCTTTACAATGAACGCCGGGTAGAGGTGCCGTCACTGCCGTCCACAGAATCCGTTGCGGTGCGGTTCGCGGTAGCGCTAACGGCAGCGCTAACGGCAGCGCTAGCGACGCACTTGACGATCTGGCCGATGACAAGGAGCACTGCAGCTTTGCTTTGCTGCTCCAGGCATCACTCAGTTCGTATGCTGCTTGTAGCACAGTAGCGGGTGCGACGGTTGCGGATTACGCCGCAGTTGATGTCGACGCCATCATGTAATGATTATGGAGCGAACGATGCCATTTTCAAATCTGTATAGAGCGGGAAAGACGTGGACGTCAACAAAAGCAAAAGTTAATTATGAGGAGTCTGTAAACGAACCGAGAATGTTTCGGCAAGGGAGGTGATAGCGAGATGATGCGATGTGAAGCTGTAGCTGGAGTTGCTTCCATATTTCGCCACGGCGCGTATTGGGAAGTACGGTCTATAAGGTCCGCTGCAGTCACACATGTCATCATAGAATATGTGCAAGCGAAATTAGTAACTTAGTTCACTCAGTCTCTATCGAATTCATGGTCAATAAAAGTCTTCACTTGCTGAAAGTGCTGAACTTGCTCTGTTGTGAGTAAGACGGTGTGCGATCCTTAAAACGAAGTGACCTGTACAGCAAAGTACTTTGGAAATTCCAAGCACTTCGTTATAAAGGCATTTTTCCGCAAAAATTGAGTGCAACGTGAAGGTGATAAGTTTAGCTTGAAAGACAGAGCAGGCCCCACAGAATCAGCAAACTGAGAGAAATGTGGCCACAAATAAAAATGGCTGCATCCACCTCGGCAACTTCGCAGAAGGTAACAAGTCCTGATCAAGTCCTGCACGCTATCTGCAGCCTTGGTTTCCATATCTCCGCAGGTCAGCTTCAACGCCGAGGTCTTCACACCAGTTATACGTGGTGCCCTCGCCAGTTTCTCAACAGGTGCCTTCTTACATCTAGGTTCACAATTCAAGTGCATGCAGCACACGAGTTTCTTCAAAGCTACGTCCATGGTCTCAGTGAATCATGACATTCAAGGAATTCCACAAAAACACGAGAGCAACGAGCGCGGGTGCGCCACACCGTGGCAGTAACTGCACGCCAGTGTTGGAAACCTCGGAAGCCAGTTTTCTTCTAACTTGGATAAAATGTTTCATCAAATTTCCCTAGATTTGTGAAAAATGTGTTTGTTGATCAGTTTGTTAATGATTTCTCCAAAGATAAATATTTCGTTGGCATTATGAAAATAGACTGCAAGGTTAATAGTTCAAATTTATTTTTTAGGTTATCTTAAGAGATTCGAAAAGTGAGGTCACTGTACTCAAGCTGATATAATGTCACAGTGACAACGTTTATACTAACAAGAGTGTCTCTTGCTTAAGTCATATTCCCAGTAGAAGAGGTCCGCGTGTTCTTGCAGCTTTTTGTTCTCCAAGCTTGCTTTGCATGGAAATTTACCAGGTTTGTAAGGAAGTTTGGTGCGACTTCACGACACCAATGTATTAGAGGAGAACAATTTTGTGTTTGCACGCGGTAGCACCACCACAATTATACGCTTATACATAATTTGCAGTGAAACGCGCAGATAAGCGACCAATTTTTATTTTTCTGCTAAAGCACAACTCGACCAAACATGTGACCACAGGGACTCAGTCCAAGGTTGCTCTTCCAATGGTCCATTATCGGTAAGCTTGGGTATATGCGTTCATAGTCATCCGTTTAGCGTTACGAGCGCATTGTCGTGCTCGCCGCTAGGTACACGTGTCTGCTTACGCCCAGATTTGAGCGTATTCTACCTTTTTCCCAGCTTCCTGACCACTTTAACTATACTTCGTTACTCCGGCGTAGAGATATAAAGTGTCGAAGAATAAATTGTTTAAATATTTCAAGATGGCTGTTCAGGTGCTGCACTAAATGCTTGTTGCACAAAACAAATAGGGTATCAATACTGGAAGTATTAGAAACCTGCAATCCTCCTCTTTTCCACCCCTTTCACAAATGAATCGACGCTCCCTGCGACCCGTCGAAAGCACGCCAAGATATTGTGTCACATGCCAAGAAAAGTCTGTATTGCCAAGGGCACTCGTTGTAGGCTTCCGAGTTGTAGGATGAAGTCCATGTTGTTTTGTAATAATTTCGTGTTAAGGTTCTTTTTTTCTTGTCAATTAATTCTAGGTTTTTTTAGATAGGTTGGCAGAACCATGGCCGTCATTCATCGTTCCTTTCACTGCCCGCCGGATATTCAGCGGCAACTAAAAGCTGTCTTTGTAGAGTGTCGTACACAAAGAGGCGGTTCTCAGAAAAAATAGGTCAGAAGTACGCGATAGCGTAACTGGATTTTGATGATTTGACCTTCCGACAGCGGCGCCCGCATGTACAGTCGGTGACATTGCACACTGTGATTTATCAAAGTGACGCTTCTGTACTTCGTATCTATTGCGGGCATTGCTATGTACCGTGACGGGCTCGCGTAGGCTCCGCCAAGTTTGAGTTTTCTGTTGGCTATGTCAAAAACGGCTGAAGTATGCCTGTAATGTTATAAAAATGTGCGTGACCAATGGAGGGATCAAACCTGTCTTCCAGTACAGCAGCCCAACGATCTAAGCACTAGGCCATTTTTTTACGCTTTATTTAAGTAGAATACTGACTGTGAACCATCAGGCCGTGGTTGCACGCATGTGCCTCTCATGGCGAGATTAGGTTTTGAAACATCTGGCGCATACGTCACGTGCCAAACGGAATATTACAAACTGCGCGAGAACGGAACTAAGATTAAAGCGAGGGCAAGAACTTGCGCAAGAGAATACGAGACTGTCTTTATTAAATTCTGTAGTTTTACGTGACAGAACCACCATATCAATACTAGGCGTGCCGTAGTAGAAGACGGTGGCTTAATTTTGACCTCCTGGGGTCCGTTAACGTGCTCCCAACCCATGCTATACAGGCGTTTTAGCGTTTCGCCCCCGTCGAAATGCGGTGGCATCGGTCGGGATTTCAATCCGAGCCCTCGGGCTGAGCAGTGCTATGTCGTAGTCCCTACGCCACCACGGCGGGTCACCAGAGTACCTTACTAAGCGTCAGAAAAGGAGTAAAAAAGACGACAACCTGATAGTCAGACCTAAAGCAAAAGGCATGAGCGGTTCTACTTGCGGGAGAATGCATCGCAAGCGATGCTGTTGTATTACCGTATTTCATTCATTACAGATTGTGTACAATTCACATTAGCAGTGCGTGCACTGATTCCACATTTGTGTTATCACCACATCCGTCAATATTTCCTTGTCCTGTGCCGCCACGGGAACATCCTTTTTCTCGTAGTTTCTGCCCTCGGCGTTGGGCTTGTTTCTGCATGAGAGGTCTCAACAACATCAATTGATGTCGGTCGATCTGTCTGTCCCTTAACGTCACAAGATTTTTCCACGCACACTCCTTGTATGCAAACCTGCAGAGAAGACGAATAACCGGTTTAGTGTCCTCTTAGTCAAAAAATGGGGGCCAAATTCGCTAAAACTCTCGTTTGTAAGAACTGCTTTCTGTTTACCTCTTGCAGTGGCCAATACTAGTCTCCCTATATGTAGTGACTTACTCGTACCTTTTCTTACGAACGGTTCTAGCGTAATTGATTTGATTCGTTATGCATGCTTGTAAGGTGACCTGTGTCTCAAGGGTAAGTGTGATAAAAAATTATGACATGTATTACGAATATGACCGAAGAAAAATCTATACTTTAGTATTGTCTGGCGTATCCCACCTGCGCAACTGTTGTTTACTGCAGCCGGGCAATAACGCTTACGCAAGTCTAAACACATTACTTGCGCATCAAGCTAGGCAAGCGTGAGTGATTAAGATCGAGTATCACGAAAGTGATGATGCTGGTCAAACATATAGATGTGCTCAGTATTCGTAGCCTAATGACGCTTAAAACGGCCTGGCTCTCTTTAAAACTGGCTCTTTGGGACAGTAGAGCACACATGAACTTAGGTATTAGTCGAATGAATAAATAAAAATTACTTATCCGCTGAGGAGAGTGCAGGAGCATCGAGAGAAAAGGCTAAACACACCTTCGCGGTTTGCCGACCCCGTCGAGCATAGCTGTAGCTACGCTGCGAGTAATAAACATTTACTCTCGCGAAAGTACCACATTGTGCCGGGTAAAAGGCGTGTTTGATAGTCATAACTTAATGACACGCAAGCTCTCTGAAGCCAGTACAGCTCAGATAAACCAGATAACATTAACCATGGTCGGAAAAAAATGAGTGTGATAAATACCCCCTAAGAAGGAATGTACCGCAAGTTGATGCTGGGAAATACTGAGTGCGCTAAGTGTGCATCGTTAGAACTTTTCTTTATTCGCTTCGGTTGTCACGCGGAATAACGTCAGAAAGGAATTAAATATAAACCTGTAAGTCCGTTTCGTGCAGATACTGCAAAAGTGACTCATAAACTCTATTAGGCATATATTATACTTATGTTTCGCGTTAGACTATATTGTTTATACATTCATCTACTGCATGTTTTTCTGGTGAGGTTGTATAAGGATCACTGAAAAAGAAAGCTTCAATTACTTCCCGAGCTTTTTGATCTTTACTCTTTGCTAGGATCCGCGCCCCTGCAAAACATCCTAGCAAAGAGTAAAGATCAAAAAGCACGGGAAATAATTGAAGCTTTCTTTTTTGGAAAGAAAGGAAGCATGTGCGTCAGCGACCCGTCAATATCTTTATCTATGGCTGAAAAGAAATATTTAAGCAGTTCGCTTCCATATCAGTGTTGATGTGATTGTGTTCCTTGCGTCTAAGACTGATATATAAGTGTGTGGTGTGCCTCCGAATAAAGCAGTTGTAAGTGGCGCTCTGTCCCGTCTCCTTCCTTGTGTCGTGTGTGTTTTCGCGCCTAGTACCCAAGATGAATTGTGACCAACTCGCCCAACAAGACGTCCTTTTTTTATACAATTCGTCGCATGATAAGTTGATATGTAATTTCGTGTTTTCATTACTTGAGATGGTTTCTAAAAAAGGTTCGTATTACTATTCTTCGAAAATTAAACATGTGTTTACTGCCTTTTTCAAAACAAGCGCTGATCCGAAAGGTGTTTTCTCTTCGTTTTCTGTCTTTACTTCTAAATATATCATTGATCGCGAGTACCTGCACATTCGCTGATGCTACACAATTAAATTACTTTAGTTCTTCACTTGTACGCCTAACCTCAACGAATAAGGTTTCGAGGCAAGCACGAAGTACAACTAAACTGCAGAGAACACTAAAAGTAGTTATTTTGTTGTTGTTTTTTTGTGATCAAAGGCAGGCCTAATCATACAAAGGCCCCCGCCGCACACATTACAACGACAGTGAAAGGAAAGCATTACACCATTTCTGGAGTATCACTAAGGTACAAGAACGTATCTTTTTCTCTGAGAAGCCTGTACAGGTTTCGTTTTCACTTTCGTGCTAAACGCTTATGTGCGTGACACCATCTCCCTTATATGAAATTTCCTCCACTTGCAAGCATCCTAAGAAAATATTTTCCATATTCTGTGTCTTGCGCTTCAGCCTAATTCTGCGATCTGCTAGCCTCCTGGTTAGCTCACGCAGATTGTAGAGCGGGCGCACCGAAAATGAGTTGGTTCCAGGTTCCGTCATGGCAGGAAAAGAGCTTGTTTTTCTTCAACTACTGTTTTATTTCTGAGAAATTTGTATGGGTTTCCCTTCCTGCTTTGGCAATACTCTTTAGGGATGACAATATTACCCTTTCTTGAAGCTTCCTCCACAGCGAAGGTTTTTGCTGAACTGATTTGCCAGACTACAAATGTGACTGCCAGGATTGGAGCGTCACATTTACTTCTATTATTACGGTAGTTAAACGAGTCCAGTGCTAGTGAACCTGTCTGCCTTGCATTTATCCTTTTCTCACTCTCTCCTTATGGACCTCGCGCGCTCCCACCACTGGCCAAGCAACTCGATAAAACGCAAGCGGTCGCGTTTAGGCGAGTTGCAGACAAACACATACCCACACCCAAAGTACATTAACAAAAGCGACCTATGTAGGCTCTGTTCACAAACAGGGACACTCACACACATAATGTGGAAATGCACCTCGCTACCGCTTTCTCAATCCCCCCGTCAGCAGCGAGACTGACTGGACAGCCTGGCTCAGGTCCGGGAACGTCGACTTACAGCTTGAACTGTCGGTCGACGAAAGGCCAAGCAGGCCCAGGGCCTTACTTGAGCCCGATCCCTCAGCCACCTCCCCCTTTCCTCTTCCCCCTTTCAATAAGGTTTCCCACCACCACCACCACCCCCACAGTATAAAATTATCTCGCGCGTCTGCTCTTTTTTTACAATGCTCATGCACAATTTTCTGCGCTATGCCCAACGCCTCTCCTACTTGCAGTTCCTCTCTAAATAATACCACCACGTCTTGATGTTTGTGACCTGAGAGCTTCTTAATGTTCTAGTACTTTACGCTGACGTGTACTAAGCATGCAGAAGTTGTAAGTCTTTCGGCCGGTGCTTACATGTTGGGGGCCACATTGCATGTAGTCCAACGCGTCTTGTTTTAGGACAAAGGATATCTTGTAATGTTCCGGTACTCCATTAGACCAGACATACGTGTACATTTTGGAAAAATGACAAGACACAACACAGGAGCTTTGATTGACCTGCAAGAGAAGCATAAAGATGAATAATTTCATAAAATATTTGTTTAAGATGGCATTGTACGCGAGGCCGTTTATACTCCCGCTAGGAGTACGAAATATTGATACGGCAAACATTTTATTCTTACAGTGACGTATTCATACGTGGAGTTTTCCTTGTCGGTTGGCAAGGCACTGCAAAATTTTTTAATTGTCACCGTCATTCCTGGGTACACACGCTTCACAATGCTGCCCGATGATGACACCTTCCAGCACGCTGGTCCTGCACGGCTGAAATTCAGAAATGGCAAGGCAGTTGCACCGACAGAAGTGGTTGAGATTCTTTTTTTTTTGGAGGGAGTACTTCTTTTACTTGTAACGGTGCAGTCATGACAGTACAACAGCAGACGAAATACGCATGGTGTATTCGGAGCTGTACAGTATGCTATGCTAAAAAAATTCAGTCCCTGAATGTAACAGGAGAGATGTGCGAAAGCAATTTTCGAAGCCCGATCGAATGCGAATCGAAAACTTCCAGAATCAAATGGAATCGACTCAAACAGCGAAGACATTTATAATAAATTTCCAACAACGAAAATCCGTTTTCACCATCGATTATCATATCTCAACATATTAAGGACGTCAGGAAGTTTCTGTCATTACACTAAACGTCATAAAGTGTTGTTTCTTAAAACCATGACCGCAGCATTAGGAGTAAACCCGCAGCATATCGGTGGGCGTGAATGATGGCTGTTAATCCTAAAAAATCTGGCTCCCTGAGCTAAGTACATCACATTCCACTGCGTTATAACTTCTTGTGTTTTATGTCTACTATGTGACCGCAGGGGTCCAATTCATCGCACATTTGCGATTAAAATGATTCCTAGAACTGCTATAAAAATATTCGTGTTTAAAAAGAATGAGCATTCAATTCGAAGACCGAATGAAATAAGGCAATATTCTGTTCTGTATGCGATATTTCTGAATGTTCGCCCAGCCTATAACATCACAGCACCGGTCTGCGATACAGAAAAATGTAGAAATTGATAGGCACCCCTGAGTCAACCGTTGCTTGGTCTGGACTAGCCTGCCCCCGAAACTGGTCTATGCGTAGCTTTTAATCTTTTACACTGCAAATAGGTTCATTACTTCTCAAACGCCTTTTCGCCGAGGAGATTGCTAAAGTGTAGCCTGCAACGCCAGTGAGTTACACTGGAGCGAGGAGTTTCTGAAGTAACACAAAACTTGCTTCCATTTACCTGACACTCTTTTACAACTAATAAAAATTTAACTAATACCAAGTGACCAGTCGAACATTGCAATTTTGAGAACACAGGTGCTAACAGACTGGTAGAGCAGTCATGATCTTTCGATGTCAATTACTGCGAGTAACGGTTCCAAGACCCCATTTTCCACTTCTTTTCAGTGCCCCAGGAGAACCTGAAAAAAAAAAACCCTATGGTATAATACTGGAACATGTCGAGCCAACTCTAATGGGATCAAGAGAGCTCCTGGTGAGTCTCGGAAAGTAACATTAGCATGCTTCCCCGCTACCTGAACAACTCCCGGAAAGTGAATAAATACTAACAGCCATCGACTCAAGAGACTCATCCGCATAGGCCGACATTCACGAGTACAGTGACTCAGGCCTACTCTACACGCGCGAAGTAAGGGCGTTAGTAAAATACAAGGTGTTTAAGCGGGAGAGAAGGCTGGTTAACATGAGGACGAACGAAATTTGGTGACAGATGGTTTTACAAGGCCTGAAGGTCAACATGAGTTTCGGTGGATGTCAGCATGCGCGCAAGTTAGCACCTTCGAGTGACTGTAAGCGTAAGTGCCGACAAGTATGAACGCAAATGAATCCGAGCGAGTACATTGTATGGGAACATATCGGAGAATAAGTGTCCGCTTGCTATGTTGAGGTATGCTGGTCGGGCACTTTTGAAAATCATCTGAAATTCTCTCTCGCAACTCGGATGTAAGCTCGCTTAATCGTGACTTTACTCTGGCTGTTTGGTTCACTGCTCAAATGGATATGTGAACTGCGGAAAGAATTACGAGTACGCATAAAAAGGCGCATATCCAAATTCATACAAAGGCATGCTACTGTTTGTATGTTTCTTCAAGACAGCAATTATATATCCTGCAGTCGCTGCACATATGCTAGTGGGACCTTAAGGATCGACGTTTTTTTTTTTTTTTTCTTCGATAGCAGTGAGACTTCAGCGTAGCAGTGTGAATGGCAGCTAGGTTTGAAAGATAACGAAATACAAAACGGGCACGAATGAAGCAATATAAACATTTGCCAGAAAAGGCTTGCATACGTTTTTAATGATCGAT